>NW_027551770.1:600315-900472 GCF_045843805.1 Urocitellus parryii
AGTAGAGACAGAAGCCCATCAATCACGTTCTTCTCAGGAGGGTTATTGTCTTTGAAGCACATGGTAGAAATCAGGTCCATGAAGAAACTGTTGCACATCTGCCGGAACTGGGCGTGTTTCCCAATGGCCACCCTAAGGAAACAGCGAAAACCCAGTCAGAAGACTCAGAGACCGTGTTCCCAAATCCCTGCAAGAAGAATGATTTGAGATTTGGACAGCATGTTGTTTTACATCAAGAGATTCAAATATCTACTTTTGTTGATTAGCTGGTCTTAAAAACTGCAGCAGCATCTACACACATCTCTTCCAGGAACACCTCAATCATTTAACCTGCCTAAGCTTGTCATAGATCCTCTCCATTGGGAGGAAACAGAAGAAAAAGCAATCACTGATGAAGCATGACCATTGTCTGAAGCCCACAGCTCCCCTTCCTGACCTCCCAGAGGCTGGGAGAGAGCTGGTGTGTGGCTCAATGGTAGAGGGTTTGCTTGCCTATGCAAAAGGCATGGGATTCACCCCTGCACCTGCCACCTATGCGAAAAGGAGGATGGAGAAGCTGTATCTAAGTTTCTTGGATCTCTTTCAAGGGCTTCATTTATTTCTGAATTTTGCAGTCTCAAAATCTTGTCAGGTGTGTGTGTGTGTTGGGGAGAGAGGAATTCAGAGACACCCATCATCTAAGAAGTGCCCAAGTCTTACTTCAGACAGTTCTCTGAAGCCAGGCTTTAATCACACAAAGGTTAATAGAAATTAAATTTCTGAATATTATATCTGGAAAAAAAGAGAAAAGAGGAAGACTTTTAAAGAAAAAGAGTGTTTTACCTGTGCTCTTGGGAAACTGTCACAGAGAAATTATCTGGCAGGTCAGTTAAACAGGAGGGGCAAATCATCTGCCCAGGGACAAGCCAGCTCTTGATGCACATCAGGCAGTACACATGGTCACAGGGCAGACACACAGGATCATGAGCGTCTCCCAGGCAGGTGGGGCACAGCTGCACTCCACACCTGGAATCCAAGCAGGTGATGGGGTTCAAGGCAGACACTGGTTTGGAGGTGCCAGTGCACCCCAGGGGCAGCACTCCCTCCTCCCAGTGCTCCCTCCTCCCAGACCCCTCTCACCTGGCCAGACTCTTGCTGGCTTGCTCCTTGCATTCACAGAGAGTGGTCATCACAGCCACAAAAGGCCTGTGGGTCTTGAGGTCAGAGTTTTCTTGAAGACACTGGAGGGGAAAGGCCTGGTGAGGGGTGGCACCCATCCAGGAGGGACAGGGATCAGCTGTGCCCTGGGGCAGCCCAAGGCCTGGGGAATTCTTAGCAGTTTCCCATCCTTTCAAATCCTGTGGCCCCACTGCTTTTTGAAGAGAAGGACTGAATTCCCAATGTCATTTTCCATCTTCCTCCTCCTTTTCAGGTCTACCCCCTTTCCTCATCATGAGGTATTTCAAACTTTAAATGATGATAATGTAATGACCATTGTGTACACACCATTAAGCTCTAAGAGACTTGAGCATTTTTGGAATATCTGCTTTAGATCTTGTTTTCTTTATTTACTTAGAGAGAGGGTATTACTATGTTGTCCAAGCTGCTCTCAAATTCCTGAACTCAAGCAGTCCACCTGCCTCAGCCTCCCAAGGAGCTGGGACTATAGGGGTGTACCACCACCGCTGGCTAGATCCTATTTTACAGGAACAACATATATACATCCAGTTGTGGCAACATGGGCAACCCTTTTTGGTCAAGTCCCCTCCCCACATTCCTAAGCTTCTCTGAGGACTTGTGTGCACCTGTGTAAACACCCTGCCATTGTCCTGCACCATTCTGCCCTCAGGCCTGGGAGGCCTCACTGCAGGCCCCTTCAGTGACTTCCTGGTAAACAGCTCGGCTGCTTTAACCACTGTATAGCAGTCCAAATGAATATTCTTCCAGATACCTGTTTCCAGTAACCAGTATTTAGTGTGTACTTGAGTTTTTGTGATTCTGAACAGTCCTGTACAAACAATCTAGCATATGTCTGCTTCAGTAAAAACAAAAGGTTGGGCTGGGAAGCAGCTGGGTGGTACAACACTTTTCTGGCATGTGTGAGGCCCTGAGTTCCACCAGAGCACCATAGAAATGCACATCCCCAGCAATTCATGGAGAATTTATTTTTTCTCAAATTATTTTACTTTTTAATTAATTTTTCTATGTATATATGACAGTGGAATGCATTACAATTCTTATTACACAAATAGAGGACAAGTTTTCATATCTCTCACTGTATATAAAGTATATTCACACCAATTCTTGTCTTTGTCTTTTGGATAATAATGTCCATCACATTCCACAATCATTTCTAATACCATACCTTCTCCCTTTCCCTTCCACCCCTCTGCCCTATCTAGAGTTAATCTATTCCTCCCACATTCCCCATCCCTACCTCACTATGAACCAGCCTTCTTATATCAGAGGAAACATTTGACATTTGATATTTTGGGATTGGCTAACTTCACTTAGCATTATCTTCTCTAACTCCATCCATTTAGCTGCAAATGCCATGATTTTATTCTCTTTTATTGATGAGTAATATTCCATTGTGTATATATGCCACATTTTTTTTATCCATTCATCTACTGAAGGGCATCTAGGTTGTTTCCACAGTTTAGCTATTGTGAATTGTGCTGCTATAAACATTGATATGGCTGTGTCCCTGTAATATGCTGTTTTTAAGTCGTTTGGATATAGACTGAGGAGAGGGATAGCTGGGTCAAATGGTAGTTTCATTCCCAATTTTCCAATAAATCTCCATACTGCTTTCCATAATGGCTGCACCAATTTGCAGCCCCACCAGCAGTGTATGAATGTACCTTTTTTCTTACATCATCGCCAACACTTATTGTTGTTTGTATTTATAATAGCTGCCATTCTGACTGGAGTGAGATGAAATCTTAGAGTAGTTTTGGTTTGCATTTCTCTAATTGCTAATGATGATGAACATTTTCCATATATTTTTTGATTGATTGTATATCATCGTCTAAGAAGTGTCTAAGCAATTTTTAGCAGGAAGAGTGAAGCAGGTGGCATCATTATACCACAACTTAAACTATACTATAGAGCGACAGTAACAAAAAAAAAAAAAAAAAGAATGGTATCAGCACCAAAACAGACTGGTAGACCAATGGTACAGAATAGAGGAACAGAGACTAACCCACAAAATTACAATTATCTTATATTAGACAAAGGCACCAAAAACATGTGTTGGAGAAAAGATAGCCTCTTCAACAAATGGTTCTGGGAAAACTGGAAATCCATATGCAACAAAATGAAATTAAACTTGTATTTCTCACCATGCACAAAACTCAACCCCAAATGGATCAAGGACCTAGGAATGAAACCAGAGACCCTGTGTCTAACAGAAGAAAAAGTAGGCCCTAATCTGCATCATGTGGAATTAGGCCCCAACTTCCTTAATAAGATTCCTTTGGTGCAAGAATTAAAATCAAGAATCAATAAATGGGATGGAGTCAAACTAAAAAGTTTCTTCTCAGCAAATGAAACAATCTGTGAGGTGAATAGAGAGCCTACATCTTGGGAACAAATCTTTACCACTCACACATCATTAATCTCTAGGGTATATAAAGAACTCAAAAAGCTAAGCACCAAAAAGACAAGCAACCCAATCAATAAATGGGCCAAGGACCTGAACAGGATAGTGAATTTAGTGATTTAATGCTGTTTCTGAAAGTTTGTCGTCAGGCATAAATGTTAGTACAGATGTTAGCACAAATGTCCACTCTGCATTATACAAGTAAGGACAGTTCCCTATTTCTACTTTGCCTAGGGCATTTTTTTCTAAATCATAAATTTTTGTCAAATGTTCTCTCTACCTTTTGAAATTATCATTTAGAGTTTATTTTTTCATTTATATAACTGATGACATTTGTAGATATTTTTTGAGCCATCCTTGAATTCCCAAGGTTGATAATACTTGGAAATGATGTGTGTTTAATATCCTGATAAATTTGATTCGTTAATTAACAACCCACTCAGCAAAGGGCAAAGGACTTAGACATTTCTCCAAAGATGCATACATACCTGAGAAGAACATGAAAAAATGTTCAGCATCATTAATTATCATGGCAATGCACATCAAAACTCTCTGAGCTGGGCACAGTAGTATATACCTAGTGAGGTCAGAGGCTGAGGCAGAAGGATCACATATTTAAGGTTAGCCTTAGCAACTAAGCCAGATTCTGTCCTAAAGTAAAACAATAGGCTGAGATGTAGTTTAGTGGTGGAGCATCCCCAGCTAGAGAGAAATGTAATAAATTGACACAGTAAGTCCCCTTCTAGGTACACATCCAAAAGAAGTAAAAGCAGGCCTCAAATAAGTTCACAGCAATCACAACAGCCAGAAGGTGGAAACAGCCTGAGTGCCCATTAACAGATGAGTGGACAGATTCAGTGTCACCCATACAGTGGCATTCATTATCCAGCCCTAAGAAGGTTGAATGCTGAAACTTGCCACCATACAGATGAACCTTGAAAACATCATGCTAGGTGACACAAACCAGAAACCAAAGACAAATGCTAAACAACTCTACTTATGTGAGTTACCTGTGGTAATCAGAGTGACAGATAGAAAGTAGATCAAGGATCTACATGGCTGGGGAGTCCATGTGTGTGTGGAGGGAGGTAAGGACACTCTGGAGCATGATCTGGTGGCAGCACAACACCCTGTGCTTGATGTCGCTGACTATATGTTTAAAAGTGTTTACATGGTGCATTCTGTGTTATGTATATTTTAGCACACTTAAAAAAAAGCAGCAGTGGCCCAGTGGTGGGGTGCTGGTTGGGGAGACTAATGTTAGGGCAGAAGGGAAACCCAGTTTCCTGAAACTTGTGGAAAAATATGCATTACAGACATGAGCCATGAGAATTGATCTCCCTTGCATCTTTCTCTGCAGACTACCTACCCACCTAAGACCTAACTGTGTCTGCCATGTCTAACCCTCCTGTCAGAGCTGATGGACAAGACTCGAATACCCATCATGTGCTGGCTACTTTCAGCTTTTACCAATATCCAGGGGTGTAGGAGTCAGCTCTGAAGTGGCAGTCTGCAGGAGGTAAGACTCAGGCCCCAGACATCCCCCACAGTTTCACTTAAACTTCTAACCATAGGAGGAGAACAGCAAACATCAATCCAGGGCAGCACCCTTTCCAGGCTCAGGTAGCCAATGAATGGAGCTGTAGGGATTCCCTGTAGCTGGAGGAAATGCACAGAGCACAGACCAGTGTACAACACAGGCTTCAAGCTCGGGAACTAACTGGGTAGCATCTGTGGCTATGGTTAGTTGCACAGGGATCTGATTAGAAGGAAATGAACCAGAAACCTGTGAAGTTTTTGAGGTCATTACATTGGGGAAAAAGTCTCCCATGAACAGGTGCATGCCAGCTCTCAGGGCCAGAAAACCCATCTCTCAGCTAGCAGGCTACCTGACCACCAGAGACCACACTGGACCTGGCTGAGTACCCAGTGCATCCCCAGGGTCTGAGGGTCCTGGATGGTACAGGAAAGACTTGGAGAGAGCTGTGTCCAGGCCATGTGGGAAGGTGGTCCAGGATGCCTGTGGCCATAGGGCAGATACATGCTCCTTCTCACCATTTTTTTCTCTACTTTTCCTTTAAGAACCTCCACAAGAGTGGTCCAGTTCATACTTTGAACATAGCTTTGCTGCTCTAAAGTATACCTGTTTTTCTCTCCTCCCTGATCTATCTAATATCTCCTTCCTAATCCTGGAAAACAGAATTCCTTTGAATAGCCTCTTTAAAAAACTCTCTGTTCCCCCTGATAGAGGAATCACAGCCTCTGGGACAGGAGTCCCTTGTGTTTCTCCTTTGCTAGCCAAGCAATAAAATTTCTTTTTCCTTTTTCTCAAAACAACAACAAAAAGCCAAAAAAAAAAATATTTAAAAAACCCTCTAAGTTACATGGCACATAAGCATACTCTGAGAAAGGTTTCCCATCTTCTTTCACCTAGATGAGGCCAAGGGACTTAGTTTAGGACAATGAAATATGAGCTGTACTGTGTGTGTGTGTGTGTGTGTGTGTGTGTGTGTGTGTGTGTGTCCTGGGCTGTGTTCTTTTTTAAAAATTTTTGGTACTGGGAATTAAACTCAGGGGCACTTAACTACTAAACTTCATCCCCAGCCCTATTTTGTATTTTATTAAGAGACAGTCTTACTGAGTTGCTCAGTGCCTTGCTGTTGCTAAGGCTGATTTTGTATTCACAATCCTCCTGCCTCAGCCTCCCGGGCTGCTAGGGTTACAGGCAGGTGCTTCCATGCCCAGCCTGGGCTGTGTTCTTAAAGGCATTGTGTGCAGGGGCTGGGGTGTGGCTCAGTGGCAGGATTCCAGCCTAGCATATGTGAGGCCCTGGTTCCATCCCTGGCACTGCCACTCCCTTCTTTTGCTCCCCAGGCTATGACAGCAGGAATAGACTTTGAAGACAAGTAGCTGGAAGGTAGCTGCTGAGGAGGACAGAAGAGTAAGCGAGAAGCAGTGTGGGCCCCTGGCACCCTAGGAGTGTTAGCAAGCTCTGGCCCGTATAGGCCATCCTGCACAAGTCCTGTGACATTCTGATTAAGTCTGAATACGCTGGCACCTGGCATCTATGCCAATCTCCTTCTGGTGCACCTACCTGCATTTCAAAGACTGCACACCTAAGTGGTCTTTCTCAGACACCCTGACAGTGGGTACACTGGAGGCCAATGGCTGTACACCCACAGGATGTGCTCATGAGCTAGTTACCCTAGCCCAAGGTCACAGGGTGACACAGGTAGGAACCGTGTTGTGCTGAGTGGCTGTTTTTGGTGGAAAGCCACAGAGATGGTGGCTTTCTCTGAGGGGTACTGGTTGCAACATCATCAGCTTTATCTGGTGTTGGGGGCAGAGGCTCAATGGTTTCCTGTTCCCATGGTCCCATGGACATCATGTATTTTGAAGTCCCACCTCCAGTGGCATTCTCCTGCATTGCTATCATCCTGCCGAGGATGGTGGTGAATTTGCCCCTAAGGGCTAGGCTGCTGGCCTGCTCTAGGTCATCCTAGAGGTGGGTAGAACCTAACCATTCAGCTCTTGCAAAGCATCCACAAGCAAGTTCCCTGAAGAAGTCCAATTCTGTACAATCATTCCTAAGTGACATGCCCCAACTCGGCAATCAGGGAGGGCAAACTCTTGAACAACTGAGCTTATCCATGCAATGGCTGGCACATTCCCCTGTGCGACTGGGTGAGAGCCCAGCATTGACCTGCAGATGAGGGCAGAGTGGGCTCCCAAACTCTGCATTTGACCAAGAGAAGTGCCCAGTGCTCACCTTGTCTAGTGAAAAGACGTACTTGGTCACCAGCTGACACAGCTCAGGAATCTGGCTCTCAGTCCCCAGGAGCACGTGCTCCACAAAGAGTGCAATGGGGAAAACACGATTCCACTGGGTTCTGTCAAAAGAGGGTGTTACACACTCAGCTCTAACAGAGGACTGTGAGACAGGAGGAGGGGACGAGAGGGCGGATGTAAGGCAGCATGGGAAGGTGAGCTGACAGGAGGGGTTATCCACCAGCCCTGCCCTCAGCACTCCCCCAGTGCTCTGTGCAGGCAGGACTTGGAGTCTCACTTTGCTACCTCAGCATGCACTGCCACTGTGCCTACTCTCTGACAATCCTGCATACAGTAAATCCCTCTTGACTCTCACAGCCCAGCATGGATTGGGACTCTCCCCAACACTGAAGGCCTGCCCCTCTGCTTGCCCTGCCCAACCTTGTCCTTTCTGATGGCTCCCTGCCACCACAGTGGTTCTCAAGGTGCAGCTTAATAACCTGCCTGCCTTTCTGTGGCTCTGGCGCACCATGGCCTCCCTGCATGTGGTTTTCCTCTTTCTCCAGTGTCTAACGAGATGCCTGGCACTTGACAGGGTTCATCGAGGGCAGATTGAGTGCACAAAGAGCCCCTCCCATGGCAGGAGCACCTGCTCTCCCTGCTGCCAGGTGTTCCAGGACCTGGAGTCCACTGGTGAGCACAGGCTGAGCATGCCAGGGAGAGCCGACTCTGGATCTCACCTGACCTCTGCAGTGACAGCTCTGGCTGTGCTCCCACTTCCTTGAAAGTACCCATCAGAGCAGACGAGCTCCAGCGGTATGGACAGCTTCTTCACCAGCTGCAGCCAGGCCTGGGGACTTGGCTTCAAGAAGTCTCTTGTCAGCATTTCAGCACAGGCCATTGCAGCAAATGCATCCAGTGTCTGGGAAGAGGAGAACAGTCACATGACCCCACAGGGCCCTTGCCCTTCCACCCACCCTCTTCTTTGGCTGAGGCTTCCTTAGGCCAGAGGTCCCAGCAGAGGCAGTGTGTCCTTGTATTCCAGGCTCTTAACCTGCTCCTTTGGGTCTCGGGATACAGGAAGCACAGCTGTTCCCAAAACCTCTGGGCTATGCTGATTCACACACCCCTAAAGGGTTTCTCCTTCTGCTCCCAGGGACAGGCCAAGGGCCTGAGCCTCCCGAAGGGTTGTACCATCTCACTGCCAGCCATGTGGTGCTTTTGTGCAGCTTCAGTGAGGCTCTGCAGAATCTGTGGGTGGATGGTCAAGATTCTGGAGAAGTTGTGCAGCCGGGTCCTGAAATGCTGATAGGCCAGGTGCACCCACGGCAGGCAGAGCACATCCACAGGACTCCCTGAGGCTCCTTGCAGCTCACAGACACAGGACCACAGGGCCATCTGCAGAAACTGGGGTTTTCAAGGGTTTTCAGTATGTATTTTTGAATCATAAAGAGATGTTTTCCTGTAGGAATTCAGAACTATTCAAAAACCACAAAAAAATAAAATTACAAATCAGACTTCCTATTTCCTGACTGCTTTTTAGTAGAGTCTCTAGCCATTTTCCTAACTGTTCCTTTCCTCAGAATCATCCTCAAATCAGAATCACTGTGTTCCTGATTTTTTCCACTCAAGATTAGGTTATAAGAATTCCTCTACCACTCATTATCTGTGAAAATATTGTTTTCAATGGTTGCAAACAACTATTTTAAAATGGTCCTACTTTAATTTGTCCCTCCTTCATTTATTTGAACACTTAAATTGTTTTTAATTCTTTGTGATCAGAAACAAGGCTGGAAAGCCTTGCTGTGAGCACTGTCCAACCACCCTGCCATGTGACCACTGCTCAGTACCTGCCCAGGAAGCCTGTGAGCCTGCCCTTCTTTTTGAAAACTCAGTTTTTCCAGATGAGCAGGTACAACTGGCATCTGGAGACTGTTTATCTTTTGACTGCCTGGTGGGGCTGAGCATGTGAGCAAAGCTTTCTAGATTCCTGCACAATTATGCCCTGTGTAGCTGGCTTATAAATTATACCCATTTTTGAAATCAGGATAATTCTGCTCATTCCCCAAAAGATCTCGCTAACCTTCCCTCATGCTGGCTAGAGTATGTTCTTCAATGTTCTTTAAGTTTCCATCTTGGGCTGGGCTGCTACTCTGCAGTCAGCACTTGCCTAGCATGCCTGAGGCTCTTGATTTTCTCCCCAGCTCCAGAAACAAAAAAAGTATCAACTTTCCCATTGAATTTCACTTATTATTCTTACCGTAAGACATCAGTTACCTATTTATCTTAAATTTGTCAAGAGAAACTCAACAATTTCAAGAGGGTGCTACAAGGAACCTGGAGAGCTTCTCAAGGTACTAGAACATCCCATTCCAGGAGGCCTTGGGGAGTGATGAGGACTGGCCCTGTGTTCTGAGCACCTTGGGGGACATTCTCAGACTAGCATCCTGTGTGGCTTCATTTTGTTCCCCCACATGGCAGCACCAGCTCTCAGAAGTTGAGTTCCTGTGTTTGTCCCCAGTCTATACCATGCAATTTTCACACTTGACCTTGAGTGGATACCTACCTTCATCTCCTCCCAGGTGGACACTTTCATGGTTAAGAGCAGGAAGTCTCTCAAGTAGCACTGAACCAGCTCCTGCTGGTGATCTCCAGGGAGCTTGGCAAGAAACACGCCCAGGGGAGTCTGCTGGAAGATTTCCACTAACTTCTCTGACCGTCCTGCAGGGAGGAAGCCAGAGCGGCTTGAGACAAGTGAAGCCATAGCTGAGAGAAACTTGCTCCCCAGTAAGGAGCCACAGGCTAGTGTAGCACCCTGGGGCATTTCAAAGACAAAGTTCCATTATTGGAATAGAGTATGGTGGATGTGTAGCCTAGGTGACATAGAAAGGAAGGCAGGATCAACATTCAATTTAGGTCACAAAATCCACACTAACTCCAACAGGAAAAAACATATGAGGTAGCCTAAGTTTTGTGCTGCAAGTCTGTTCAGTGTAATGGGCCCAAGTAAGTAAGCCAGGGAATCACGACTGAGTGGGCTTCTCTTTAGGGCTGGGGTCAGAGACTACACCAATCAGAGAGATTTGCCTTCCAGCAGATGGGGAGTTGGCTACCTACTTCAAACTCAGCTGGACAAGCAGGTCCAGGCAGGGCATTCCCCCAGGGGAAGAAACACTCTCTCAGCAGGAGACCAACTGCTTCACTTTGGTTTAGGACAAGTGGCAGAATGCAAGCCCAAGAAAGCAAGTTCACATTGAGCATACTGGTTCTCTAAGTACATGTAAAAATGTGGATGTGTAACAGATGTGATTCTGCCATCTGCATTTGGGGTAAAATTGGGAGTTCATAACCAACTTGAATCTAATGTATGAAACATGATATGTCAAGAGCTTTGTAATGTTTTGAACAACCAATAAAAAAAAAAAGTAAATATCAGACAATAACAACAGAGATACAATGACATAAAACCTATCATTTGCTTTTTTTACAATACACTTATCTCTTTTAACAAGCAATAATTTTCAGTTTTATGAACAAAAAAATAAACTCAAGCAGGTAAATGAAAGGTTTTAAACTAAAATCGTTATAGGTGAGGGCAGTAGAGAATTAGAATATTTCTTCCCCCTTTACAAGCTAGTATTTATATATTCTGCCTTATGATATTAGAGACCAAACATTCAAGACCACCATGCAAAAGTGACATCGATGATAAACCATGATGTTTCCTTTAATGTATTTTCTGCCTCTACAGATGAAAGATGACGTAGCTCCTGAACAGAGGGGCTGACACAGTAAATGACAAATGGCTTCTTTTCAAGTGATATTTCTTCATCATAATGTCAACAGTGTTCAAATAAACACACTTTTTTTTATAAAGAAGAAAAAAAAAGAAAAAAGAAAAGATGATTTCACATGTATCTGAAAAGTGACTTTTCAAAAAACATAGCACTGCCACTGGCTTTTCTGAAATGACTATGGCCAAACTCAGCCCCCAGCTATGACGCAGGAGGAAACAATGGCTCAGCATGGGGAAAAGGGTCATGTTCCTTTCATTGCTAGCATTTGCTGAGAAAGCTTAAAGGGGCTGTTTCCTGGGTCTAAGCCTCAGAACAGGAATGGTCAACTTGCAGCAGGAAGTAAGCTTCATCCCTGCTGAAACATGCTCTAGTTCACCAGACTGCCAGCAAGTGAGCCACTAGAAATCACCTCACAGCCTCCCTTCACGGCATGACTTAAAGGCTTCTGATCTCCTGGAGACTCATTTCTTCAGCAGACATTTCAAAATGAAGGTAAGACATGAACTTGAGTCTATTCCACATGCAAAGTGTGAGAACTACAAGTCCCAGAATTTACCAGGTGCTAGCTGCTGTCTGCCCGCTGATAGTCAGGCAGTGTCTTTGTGGGTAAAGGCTGCTTCACCAGGGCTGTATCTGGCCCATCTTGAGTAGGACTCACCTTTTGCATCTGTGATGTACTGGGCCTGGACCCAGAGGTCTTCCAGATAGTCCCTGATTCTCCAGCTGAAGGGGACACTGTTGCAAGCACCCTCGGGAAGGCTCATATGGTTCTGTACCACGATAAAGGATATCTCACTCTTGGATCTGCAGTGAGGTGAGGTTAGTGAGAATCAGTTCCTGAGATGGTGCTCCAAACACCAGAGGACATGTGCCACAATTCTCAGAAGGTGCTGTGGGTCAGGGGTGAGGGGGTAGCTCTGAGGTAGAGTGCTTCCCTGGCAAGTGTGAGGCCTCAGGTTCCATCCCCCACACCATCAAAACAAGACAAGGTGCTGAGGCTGCATAGACAGCTGCTGTCTGCCTTCCTGGCCAGGGCTCCCAGTGCACAGAAACTGGAGGGCTACCTCATAACCCTTGTTTACAGGCAGAATGAAAGCAGGCCACCTGTGCAGGGCCTAGAAAGGGCCCAAAGCTTCAGGCAGGACCAAGTCTCCAGTGCCTGTGCCTGCCCCTCTCCTGCATCTTATTGGCCTACATTCCAGAACTGAAGTCCCTGTAATCTGAACAGAAAACTTGGGGAGGTTCCCTGACAGAACAGGGGAACAGCATAAGGGAACACAAGCATGATTAAGGACAGTCTCTCCAAAGGGCAATGTCCCCACTGCACACAGAATCCAGCCTGGCTTTCTGAACTATCACAGATGCCCTCAGAGAAGAAAATGAGGAAAAAGGAAATGGAACAAAAACCTGCCAGGATGCCATGACCGCTAGGCTATAGAAGAAGCTGGAGAAACATTCCTTGGAAAGCAGAGCCTACATTCTCAAGCCCAGGAGAGCTCCTGAGGGTGCTGTGAGGATTTTCATTCACCTTATGTTATTCATCATAAGCGGAATGTTCAGCAACTTAGTGTTACTAAAAATAAACATCCACAGGTCCTGGGCCCAGGCTGGTGAGTCTGGTCTGATCAGAAGCTCGAGGTTGCCATCTCTGTCGATGAGGGAGATCATGCTGGCCAGCAGAGGGGTGACTACGCTTTGGACCCGCTTCCAAAGGGTATGCCTGCAGCAGGGGTGGGACAGAGGACAGGGGACAATGGCTCAGCACCACAGTCAGTACTATGATCTTGATGCCTCCTTCCTCTGTGTCAACAAGCCTTCTAGCCTACAAGCCAGGGCCGCAAGTTGAAGTTCTCATCACTTTTAAGTGTAAGAGACTCACAAATGCGATTGTCTTAGATTAGAAGCAGGACTGGATGGAACTTAATTCTACATCTAGTAACAGCAACTAGTGCCTTGAAAAGATGAAGAAATATTTGCTGTTTTTGTATATAATGTTTTTTTAGAACAAGCCAACTAGGTTCTATAAACAAATCAAATAATAATGAACTTCACTAAATAAATAAACTTTGCAAGAAAAAAAATTAGCTGTGGATACCATATAATAAAGATGAAGAGATGAACGTAAATTTGATCTAGATGAAGTTAAGTAAGAAAACATGTTCATCTAGAATTCAGCTTTCATTGAGGGTGTTTCTGTAAATAACCCTGAGTACTTTAGAGTGACAGCGCTTAATTGGTTGAATTAACTACATCTCACTTTCATGTTGCAAAGATATGTTTTTTACATAATAACAAAAATTCTATAATTTCTTATGGTAAAGGACAAGAATTACTAGGTAATTGTGTTGGAAAATAAAGTAAGGCCTTTTGTATGAATTTTTTTTCCTGAATATATAGTACACAGGATTCTAGAGAGAACTTAAAAACATCTACTGAGAAAACAAACATCCCACTAGTCAAGGACATCACTTGACTTAAGACCCCAAACTAGAACATGCACAGAGGATGGGGAAGGGGTGGTCGTGAAAGAGGTTCTGGGCTGGAGGAGCTGAGAGCCCTGGGAAGTGCTCTCAGAGTAATGCAGTCACCTCAAAGGGGTTCCAAGAGACCAAATTTAAACAACTTGAGAATCAAAAAGAATATTAAGACAAGGCTACTTAACACAGTTAACTAAAAAGCAGAGGACTTCTGGTGTAAAGGACTTCAAGGAGGCTGGCTGTCTAGCCCCAAGGATATGTGATGTTAAGTCCCAGACACACAGTGTTAGTGAAGACTCATAACATCCAGCAGGGTCCTAAGGCTCTGCTAGCCCCAGAAATGGGCATTGAGGGTGCAGTGCAAGCAGGTCCAGTTGTTCCTGGGTGTTGCTTGTGACCACGGGGAAAAAACTGGTCCCGAGTACTGTGGAGACCATGGGGTAGTGAAAAGGGAGGCTGGCAAACCCAGCAAGGACAGAGCAACAGTGGCAAAGGGGCAATGGGAGCATGGCTTGGATATGTGCTAGGAAAGGGAGACCATCCAGGGAGCAAAAACATAGTTCTGCCCTCCTCAGAGGTGGAGAAAGAAACACCTGGTGTGCTCCTTCCCCTGGGACAGTATAGCAGGTCCCTGCACTGCCTGCTGCTCACAGTACCTGAAAGTGCCGGCCTCCTGGAGTGCATCCTGGTTCGCAGCCTCTCGCCCCACCCACTCCTTCAGACTGCAGAGCTGGTTCTCTTCTTGCTTCTTTAGAAGGACGGAGAGGCGCATCTTGGATATCCGCAAGAACGCGGCTGTGAAAAGGCAGAAAGGACATAATTTGGTCCACCTGTGAGCACCAAGTTGGAGACTCCACTGTGCTGCTTGACCAGTTCCCCCACAGAGGGAAGCCACAGGTCCTCTGGCCAGGCCAACTCTAGAGCAGAATTCATGAGATGTCCTGAGATTCCCACTATGCCAGCTGCCTCTGCCAAGCCACAGAAACCCAGAAGGGCAGCTCGCCACACTCAGTCACCTGATTCCCTGATGAGAAGCAAGGACATGACTCATACCACTGCACACACTGTCCCCATTCAAGAGGCTGAGGAGGATGGTGACTCTCCTCATGTTGCGTGTGCTGCTCTCCTGGTCCCTGAGCATCCCCACGGCACTTTGCACACAGCTCCTCAGCAGTCTGGTGGTGTCCAGGACTTGTGCCTGCCAAGGGAGACAGCACATCATCTGCTGCTGTCATGTCCAGGGTGGGTGAAAGCTACGCTACCCACACAAGAAGGTGGCCTCGTGTCCATGTGCCCAAAGCATCAGTGGCCAGTATCCATGGTGAAGCTGACCTACAGACCTCTCCCAGCTGATCCCTGTGTGCTGCCCAACCACCCTGAGGACCACTGGCAAGGTGGTGGCTGACATCAAGGATTTGGTCAGTGGTTGGGGGACAGGGCAGAGCTAACTAGGAGTCTTCATAAAGAAGGGAATGACAGATCTTGTCCTGGTAAGTCCCTCATACTTCCAGCATAAAGAGAAGGCAGGGCTCAGCCTGACCCTGGCACAGCTGCCTGGGCTCCTCCAGCTCAGCCACCTGCAGCCAACAGGGGAACAGAGAACTCACATCACCGCCCCTCAGGTCCACGGCCTCCCATTCCATCTCCTCAGGACCTTCCTCTTCCATTTCCATTTCTGCCACCTCCCCTGACATGCTAGTCTCTGCCTCCATCGCCTCCTCCTGGTTGCCTTTTGATGCAAGCAAAGGGAACACAATCAAGTCACCACTTGGAGAAGGAAAAGGATAGGGTGGCACCAAGTCTGTGCCTAGGCTGAGAGCTTCACCAAGGTTTCCTGTCCCAAGCTTCAGTGGCAGCCCCAGTCATGGGGACATTTGTCACCCAGTTTAGCACAAAATCTACTGCTCAGGTGTCCCACAGCCTGGGGCACATCACCCACAGCACACCAGTTGATACACTGGGTGTTGCTCCTTGGCCTTCCCATGGCCCTGGTGATCTTGACCATGAGCCGGGCAGTTCAGTGTCACATCCTGAGTTCCGGCTGAGGCCAGGTGCCAAGACTCAAAGGTAACTCAAGTGTGGCAACCCTGACTCCAGCCCCACAGGAAGCTGTCTAACTTGACACCTTCCATCTGCCTCTCTGCCCCCACTTTCCCAGACTGAAACCTTGCAACTCACGCTCAGGGCTGTCTCCTGGCATGAACAGCTGGCTGATGGTAACACTCTGCAGCTTAGTCACATCAGAGGACATGACTGGGAACCTCCGGAGGTCATCGATGTGCACAGACCGCCATAGCCCTGTGAAGAACAAAGCTACCACGTCTTCTCAAGTCTTTTCACTTTCTTCTTGCAGCCATGAGCAGGGACACACCTGTGTCCAGATGTTTAATCACACTACTGACAGAGGAATGATCAGTACCTCAAAGTCTATGTCCCTGAACACACCAAAACCCATCAGTTCCACTACATCATATCAGCATGCTCACCATCAACCTGTGTGTTGAGACTGATTAACTGGTGTGCAAAGGCTACCTGGATCCTGTCTATGGTTCTTTACATGCATCTTAGCATACATACTGTCACTTAGTTAGAAAGTGCTTTAAGATACTGACAGGTTGTCTTTCCATCTGTGAAATTATTAAACTTATTTCCCTCTTCTCAGAATACCAGTTGTCTTACATAATCCAGTTTGTGATCATTCCACAGAAAAAGAGTTGGGCTGATTTGAAGGCAAATCAAGGAGTCAGGCACAAGGAGTCAGCACTAGGGCTGGTTGCAAGGAGAAGATCTCTGAGTCATTTGTACAATGAAAAGTTGGAGCAGGAGCTTATCCTGTGCACACCTGAGATAGCCCAGGCCATGCTGACAGAGCAGCAGCAAGTCCCAGGGTGATGGCTGTGAACAGTGAGCCAAAGAAGCCCAGAGACAGCTGGAGTTGGTGTCTGACTTAGACATGTAGGCAGCATGGGACCCCTGAGAATCAACCCAGACATACTTAAAGACAGTCACTTATCTTTGGCCCTACCTCCATGAAATCCCACATAGGATGCTCTGCTCCCCATCCGGGACAGTTTTGTGATGAAATAGACAAAGATGCAGCCCTGAGTTCCTTGTATTTTGTTGATTTCATTGATAGCAGAGTATCTATTTAGAAAACAAAAATCAAAACAAAGCAAACAATTGAGCAAAAGCCAAGGTGTGAGATGGCTGCTGGGTGTCCCTGGAGCTGTCAGGGGCTTTACCACATTCCATACAATGCCAGGGGCCACCACATCTCTTGTGAGAGGAGGATGGCTTCTTGTTGGTGGGGTCACTTTCTACCTCTCACTGCTGATCAGAACTCCCACTCGGCATGTCTCAGGGCCCTCACATGCCAGAGGGTGGGGCTTGTTGGCCTTCCCATTTTGAGAGAGTACAGTGAGGTACAGTGCCCCTTGCACCCCTTGCACCCCCAGTGGCGTCAGACCACCTCCTAGCAGGATCTGGCTAGCCTTAACTTTGTACTAGGCTCCCAGTACTTTAAAGGGGCAGAAGTCACTCTTACATTACATGAGTAATAGAACACAGCAATTATGAAAGCAACAGATTTATAGTCATCATAAAAAATGTCCAATAAATATTAATTTATTTACATAGTTTTACTGCCCTTAAACTTATGATAAGTACTTTTTTTTTTCTTTTTATGCAGTGCTGCGGATTAAACCCAGGGCCTCAGACATGCTAGGTAAGTGCTGTACCACAAGGCTACATCCCAGACTAAACTTTAATCCTAATTGTGTGATTAAAAATTAAAATGACCAAAAAATGACTGCAAACATAGCTTTAACACATTCTTCTACACACTACAAATATTCCATTATTGACACTTCTTGCATTTCACCAATTCTGTGCCATTACTGGCCTTTTCCTTCATCCTTTCCTCTCTAGCTTCCCTAGCCCATGTCAGGAGCTGGGAGGGAGAGTCATTCTTATTTTCACACTGCTTTCAGGAAATAAATTCTTCAGGAGGTCCTGGGTAGATTTTGGCTTCCTGTGTTTCCTGAGAAAAAATACTAAGAACATACTTAGCTGATGCAATGAGCTGAGCACTGTGAGCGCCATCATCAAAATCCATCTGGACAATGAGGATTTTACGTCTGGCTGTCTTCATTAAGCTGCTTCTGAAAGAAAAATTGAATCACCCAAGTGAATCCTCTGTCCTAAAACACAGGCAGCCATGGCTCCGTAGGCTGAGGCACAAGGGTCACAAGTTCCAGGCTAGCCTCAGCAACTCATCAAGACCCTGTCTGCAAATTAATAATAATAATAATAAAAGGGCTGGAGATGTGGCTCAGTGGTAGAGCAGCCATGAGTTCAGTTCCTAGCATAAGTGAAACAAAACAAAACATAAACATGGATCACAACACTCCACAAAGTGAAGGGAAACACAGGCCATGCAGAATAATCCAGCATCCAGTAGGGTCTCCTTCCACAAGGTGAAGAGGCAATCCACTGGAGAAGGAAAGGGCTACACAAATATCAAGAGACAGATGACACAGCTGTGGAGAAGGCCACTTATGACAGGGGCTGGAAGGGCATACCATGAGGCTGAGCAATGACCTTCTCACAGTGTCCAGTGCTCAGAGTTCCTTTCGAGTGGCTACCATGCCCCAGTATGGGATACCATATACCTAGGATGGGGGCTGAGGGTGATGGGCAGGCAGGACACCTCACCGGACTTCCTTGAGGAATGAGTACTCGGTGTCGAACTGCTGCAGTGACAGGATCATGGGCTTCGGGGCCAAGCCCTTCACTTCCTCCCCTAGGGCCTCGCAATCACGGCTCGTCAGCAGTCTGGAGAAGGTGGTGACCTGCAATGTGGGTGCGCAAGCCATCAGCCAGAATTCAAGCGGGGGCACAGAATGGTGGGTTAGAACCCAGGACCAGGGGGCACTGGGACAAAAAGAAGCCCGACCCCGAGCAGGTTTTACATACAAGGAATGGCTGAGGCAAGCAGAACCTCCAGGGTCAACAGATGACAGAGAGAAGACTTGCCCCGGCCAGAAGATGCCTCGGATGTCTTCTGAGAAGCCAATGTCTCTTTTCCTATTTTGGTCCCTACCTGAGAGCCTCCTGATCCTTTAGGGCTCAGCACAATGCCATTTCTTCTTGTAATCTGGCTTCCTGCTATCAGATGGAGTTAGCCACTGGCAACTCTTCCTCCCCTCAGTAGTTCCCAAGTCTCTGCCATGGACCACACCCCATGGTGCAAACCCAGATGTTCCTAGGCCTGTAGGACCTCAGCTCTCCAGACCCCTTCTATTTTTTTTTTTTTTTTTAGTACCAGAGATGAGATGTAGGGGTGTTTAACCACTGAACAACAACCCCAGCCCTTTTTTAAAATTTATTAATGTTTTAGTTGTTAATGGACCTTTATTTTTTATTTATTTTTATGTGGTGCTGAGGGTCGAACCCAGAGTCTCACACATGCTAGCATTCTACCACTGTGCTACAAGCCAACCCCTTTAGCCCTTTTAATTTTCATTTTGAGACAGAGTCCCACTAAGTAATTTAGGGCCTCCATAAGTTGCTGAGGCTGGCTGGCTTTGAACTTCCCATCCTCCTGCCACAGCCTCCCAAGCCACTGGGATTATAGGCCTCTCCACAGCCTGCAGCACCACAGAGGCACAGGCATCAGAGTGGTAGCTATTGCACTCAGTTCCAGACCCCTTCTCTGGGCCTGTCCTTATGAATAGGCTTCAGGTTCCCACATCCAACCATAGAGCAGACATCCAAACCTATCCCAAACGGATGTCACCACCACTAGCTGCCAAACCCACTGCTATTCCTGAATTCTCCATGGTGATTGCACAAAGCTGCAGTGAGCTCAGGAAGGGTGTCTTCCACCTCCTTCCTCCCCTTACTGCCTGCTAACTTTCTGCAGTTTGCACCATGCCAGCAGCCTCCTGACAGCTCTATCCTCTCAATGTTAGTCTCTTGCTCCACTGTATTCCCATCACTGGGGCAGTGGGGTATGTCCACATACATATTGCTTCATAGCTCCTCTCTGTGCAGGTAAGACAAAGCTCAAGGCTGCTGACAAGGCCCTCCACATGTCTCTCCACCTATTCCATCCCTGTGAGACCCAGCACTCAAAGCTTGAACTTTACTATCTGTCAGTGATCTCCTCCAGGTCTCTTGCACAGATGCAGATTCAGACTCAACACCTGTGTCCCACAGAGGCCTCTGCCTCTGACACTGGCCCAGCCAGCCCTCTCTTTCAGTGCAAAAAGCCTCTCTTAAGGAGAACCACCTAAGATCCATGTTCCTACCTGGAGTGTACCTTTCACCTATGACACACACTAAGGGCACCTGCATGGGAGACATTCTCATCCATTACTCTTACTCTGTCAAAGGATGGGAAGCAGACCAATTCACTTACATCCCAGGTGGACCCAGCACTCTGGGACCTGAATGTTGTGCCCAATGCTGCTCTCAGAGCAGAGCTCTACTCACAGTCAAAAAGAGGCCTCACTGAACTTATCCTCCTTGTGCCTGTATGAAACACACCCGTTTCCTAGACTGCACACTATCTTGAAGAGAGTCAAAACCTCTGGGCCCCAGGGACCAGGGCTCTTGGGTGAAAGAGGAAAGGGAAAGGCTGTGGGGCAGTCACCTCTGTGAAGATGGCATGGCACTCCGAGTCCCCATTGCGAAGTTGGGCCTGGAGGAAATCTGCAAAGGACTGATGCTGCTGCTTGTACCAGTATTCCTGCGACAGCACCTGCGCAGCAAATGAGCCCAGTGCAGAGTTGCTCAGCCGCACCACAGCATCTGGTGTGGCACAGTCCAGCAGGATCAGCTTGGCTTCCTCAGACACCCTGTGGTATAGCTCCTCTGTCAGGTCCCCGGGGCCCTGCCTCTCCACAGCCTGCAGCACCACAGAGGCACAGGCGTCAGAGTGGTAGCCGATGAAGACATCAGCAGGGCTGTACTTGTGCCCAGCCAGGAACTGATGGGCCTTCACGTCAGCAAACTGCTCTGCCCACTGCATGAGCTCCTGCACAATGCTCTTCTGCCACCCCTGTAGCACCGAGCTGATGTCCAGGTAGTGCTTCTCTAGCCGGTTAATGAGGGGCACAGGGAACTGCTCATACACCACATTTTTCTCCTCGATGACAATCAGGCGGAAGTCAGGGTGGACCCGACACTTGACTCGATGGGTGCCGAGCCCGAGGTCCACGTACTTCTGGCCCCCGAGGTAGACGTAGTACTGGTTGAGCGCATCGTACAGGCTCTCATATAGGTGCTGCAGGTTCAGCAGCACCACCATCTTGCCAGTCTCCATGCAGATCTTCACCCGATTGATGTTTCTGCAGATCTGGGTGTACTCCTGGTCCCGGGGAAAACTGGAACCAAAGATGATCTCAGGCTGCTGGTCCTCACTGAAGAATGACTGCTGCAGGATCTGCAGGGCCATGTAGTTTTTGGTCAGTATGAGCAAGTAGCGGGATTCAGCTTCTTCCAGTTCCCCCACTGCTGGGAGTATGTTCTGCATACTCCCACAAATGTTCTGCTTGATGAGCTCCAGGGTGCTGACCTCTTCCACACACCCGGCCTCAGGTAAATTGGCCATGAAGATGTCCAAAGCGGGGATGTCATCTTTGCCACTGAAGTTCCGAAGGACTGCATGTGCAATATCCTGTGGAGAAGGCTTCTTGTTAGATGCTCTGGCGGTGGCGAAGACCATCTTGATGAGGCTATAGTAGTCGCGAAGCCCGAAGAATTCCTTGTTCTGCCTGCTGCACACTGTTTCATAGGCCTTGGCAAAAGGAGCGAAGTACCCTTGGACCCTGTCCTGCACCAGGCTGTCTGAAGAACAGATCCCTCTGGCACTCTCTATGAGCTCCTTCTCACTGGGGCTGCCGCGGGACACAAAGATGCCCCGATTCATCTTGGCAGGGTCGAGGGCCCAGTTGGAAATACCTATGAAGCCGACTTTTTGGTGGGGGGCAGGATCACCTTCAATGCACCCATCTTCTAGCAGTGGGTGCAGAGCCTTCAGGGGCATTTTGGGGGAATCTTCTGCCAAGCCGACCTCATCCAACACCACCACAGACACGTACTGCTGCAGGTCCTTCCCCTGCTGGAAGCGAGCACACTGCTTGAAGGTGTTTATGATGCCCTGTGGGGTGCAGTGGGGGCTACACTGGAATGACACCAGGTGGACTTGCTTCAGGCTGCGGAAGAGAGTGGAATGTGCAGCCTGGCCTTGCATGGCATCTGCCACGATGGTCTTGGCAAGAGATTTGGAGCTGCCAGGCTTTCCTACCAGGAAGAGGGGTATCTTTAGCTCAATGCAGATGATCATCATGAAGACATTCTCCTTCAGAGCCAAGTTCCTGGCTATGGTTTTCCTCAGAGGCACCCCACTCAGGAAAAGATCCTGTGCGTGTGTGATCTCGTCCAGGATGACCCCGCTGTTGTCATATGGTTCTGGGAAATACCTGCAAATGGCTCTGCGGTAGGACTCCTTGTCTTTTAGGGAGGCATGGTAACAGACCCCCACAGCTAGTACCAGGGACCAGAGGACGGGGTCTCTCCTGAAGTTATTTTTGCTGACACTGGTCTCGCAGAGAAAGGTGTTCAGCTTCACCAAGAGCATCTCACTGCGGCCATGAAACCATGTGAACACCTTCACACAGCGCTCCACATCCCGGAGGCTGACGAAACTGCACTCACTTTCAGTGTTCCTCATGAACCTCTGAGAGGCAGAGAGCACTTCTGTGATTACATGAGTCTCGTCCTCGCTGATCCTGACATGGTCCACCAGTCTCTGCACAATCTGCTGGATGTAGAGCTTTTCAGTAGTGTCATTCAGTTGCCCAAAGTCCCACACCAGAGGAATCAGGCTCGGGGGCAGGGCATGGACACGGTACACCAGCTGCCTGAGGGGAATGGAGCCCAGCCTGTCTTCTGTCTCCTCTGCACTGACCCTGTACCCCAAACCAGCTGACTCCAAACAGCAGATGGTCTCCTGGGAGTGCTTCCTGTAAGGGTTGCAGGCAGCTATGATGTGCAAGCCTGAGTCCTCCTCCAGGGGCTGGCCATCCACAGTCTGGTCACACAAGACTTCCTTAATACAGCTTATGGCTTCTGTTGTGTTGGCTTCATCAAAAAACAAGATGGTGTCCAACTGGTGTGAGTCCTTATTGGATAAGGCAGTTTTCTCAGTCTCTAAGACTTTGGAGTGAATCATGGCTGTGGTTGTTCCTCCATGAACCTTGACCAACTTCATGGTCTCAGCCTGGGTACCAGCACGCCGCAGATCACTAAGGAATTTAATGAGCCTGGTTTTCCCACAGCCAGTTTCTCCCATGATGATAACTGGGATCCCACACCTGAACCGCATTTCAATGGCCAGAATCTTGAGCATGTTGTCCATTGTAAGCTCATATGTTTCATCAGGGTCAAAGGCCTGAGGAATTCCTAGTGGCTGGCAGAGTCTCAAGAGTTTCTCGTGTCTGGGCAGGTTATCAAAGTCAACATTGAAGGGCACGCCTTGAAGCAATAGCCCCCTGTACAGTTCTTCTGTCATGACATCTTTCCTGATTATCTCCCCATTGAGATGGTTGATGGCATCAATGCTGCCATTCTCATTGGGCTGGAGATGGAAGCCTATGAATGTCATGGTCTCACGGTCACCATTGAAGAACACATATGGGTGAGGCTCTGACTCCCACCTCCTCCGGAGAGTGAAGGGGGCGAGCTCTGCCTCATCAACCCCATCCATGGTGACCATGTGCTTCCCTTGACTTTGGTCAGAGGTATGAAGTGTTGGTGTGGCAAAGTCTCTTGCCATGACAATCATGAAGGTGACCACGAAGTTCTTGAAGCCCTGTAGTATATCTCCAGTAAAGTCTGGATTGCAGAACACAGAGGCCTCACAGTCCTTGAGCTGAGAGTTGAGGAACCGAGCAAAGTTCTGGAGCTCAGACCAGGAGGGGTTGATGACCCCACAATATATGAGGAGGTGCTGGATGCACTCCCCTGGGGTACCTTCAACAGAGCCTGCTTGGTATTGAAATGTGTCTAGGTTTTGTTTTTTATGGAATCTTTTTAAATATTGGTAAGGTCTTTGGAAAGTAGCACTGCAGAACTCTCTCTCATCCATTCCAGGCTCTATGAAGCTCCTCTCAGGGCTCAGCTCCATGGCTATCACTTCTTTTGGAGGTCTGCAGGTGACTCTGGGGAAGATGTCAAGAAAACTAAACTGGGGGGCATGTGGATTCTGCAAAGAAGAGACATAAATAGAAGTTAGAATTTGATTTCCTGAAAGATGCCCATATGTGTTAACCTTCCACGTGGTCTCCTGTGGATAGACCTTTATGAAAACAATCACTTGAATGCATGTGGCTTTCTGCAGCCTCTTGTTCACAGAGGCTGGCATCTGCATGTTAGAGCATTACAGAAGCTCAACTATGGCATCTGCATTATGAACCATAAAGCTATATCCAGTCCTGTGACTTGATCTCTTCGCCAAGCATGAACACATTTGTAACAATAGAACTCCCACCAGCTAACAGGTTTCCATGAATGACGTCTCACTGTCTTCTTCACTGGCAGTAAGGGAGACAGTGGCCATCAACAGAGAAATGCTCCACACTCAGCACCCCTGGAATTCAACCCCAGACATAGGAACCAATCTGACATATCCAGATGAATCCAAGATGCTACCAATCAACATGAGAGTATTCTCATTCTAGACACCATTAAGATCTAAGTCCAAGCATGTATTTCCCCTAACATGTACTCACAGCTACCCTAAGGTGAAAGTGCAAAACAACCAAGATGTGTCAACCAGGCTTCAAGCCACAGAATCAAAGGTGTGCCATGACCACCTGAAAATGCCCTGTCTACATACCAGCTTTGTAGACCTCTTTGGCAGTACTGAATTTCCTTCTGTAATTTCAATGATATATAAATGGCATGGGTTCCGAAGCCACATTTTCCCACTTATATCCATTAGGTATTGTAAAATGAGGATCTTGAAAAGAAAGACCCAAGTTCCAGTCTGTACCTAAAGACAGAGAAGCATGGGTTTGAAAATACACAATTGCCAACCATTCCTCCCAACCCACAGGACCCTCCTGACTTCTTCCTTGGGAGAAGAGTACTGACTACAGGCAAGTATAGAAGGAAGGGACTCTTCATTCAAGGAGAAGCAGATGGGGCCCTGGGAATGTGAGCCTTCTGATGTGGCCATTCAGTTGCCATGTGGGCACTTACCGAAGCAGTCACATCAAAGTGGAATATCATGGGCGTTTTCCAATACTGAACATCCCAGAAAGACAGGAGGGAGCCCAGGATGCGGCCCTCATCCACCTGAGCGTCAGTCAACCGAACAATCTTTAAAGGCACCTCTTCACTGTTTAACTTCTTTTTCAATTTTTCATGCAATCTCTTCACATAGAGAGATTTTCCTAGAACGTTAAAACAAGGAAATTAGATCCTAAGCCTATGGATCAAGAGGAACAGATTCCAGAGAGATTAGAAATTACTTCTCAGCCAGGAGCAGTGGCACATGCCTATAATCCCAGGAGCTTGGAAGGCCAAGATAGGATGATTTTAAGTTCAAGGTCAGCCTCAGTAACCTAGTAAGGCCCTAAAAAACTTAGTGAGACCATATCTCAAAATTAAAAATGAAAAATGCTGGGGTAGGGCACCCTTGGGGTAAATCCCCAGCTAAAAAAAATTAAAAAGTTACTTCTCTATATAAAATTCAAAACTGATGCAACGGAACATCATATTAGAGCACAACTCCACCATGAAGTCAGAGTCCCTAGCTGTCACCCACCCAGCATCCTCAAATTCCCCATGATGACAATGGTGGAAGTGTAATAAAGTAAAAGCAGAGGCATGTCCCCCAGTGGGGGAGAGAACAGGTTGTATCTGGACAGGGCACAGTGATGCTCACAGGTTGAAGTCAACAGAATTGAAGTCACCACCTCTTTCCAAGGAAACATGACAGTGACTAAAGGGAAGGTGCAAAGGCACTCTTCTCCTGGAGCTAGAGCAGCTGTGCCTCTTCTGCTCACACCAACACAACCCGGAATAGGTCAAAGGAGGTTATGCAGGAAAAAAGTGACCTGCAGAGAAGTCCATGCAAGGAGAGGATCAGGGCTTCCAGGAACTGCAACCTGGATGGAAAGGGGGCTCCTTCTAGGGGAAGCACTGACCGCAGGGAGTCAGACCCTCCTGAGACTCACTTTCCCACCTGCAGAGGTTGTCAGCTGAGGTGCCCTCTGCTACAGAGAAAGGGGACACTAGGAAGCCCTCAGGGACTGCCTGCCCATCCCAGCACTCTCATTACCAAGTCCTGCTCTCTCTGAGGCCACGATCCCCACACACATCCGGTCTCTGAACACAGCTGCCGCTGACAAGGTCTGTGCTGGGACCCGGTAGTGATGTGCCAAGTAGGCCTGGATGGCATGGAGGGGCGCCTGGGGGATGACGTGGACTTTGTGCTGGCTGAAGGCTGAGGGCAGGTAACAGCACTCCCGTGCTGCATCACAGACCAGTACTAGCTGGTAGTCCTCCCGGGGACACTGTGTGCACAGGCTGTGGAAGAGGGCCTCTGCCTGGCAGGCCACCTCATAGCTCAGCTGGTCCACAAACAGCAGGCTGTAGACCTTGTGCCCCTGGGAAACCGGGGCCAGGCAGCGGTGCAAGAGCAGGGCCACCTCCTCAACCGTGGTCCCTGGGGTACAGAGTAGCACCTCATCGAAGGTGGGCAGGGGCTGGCCTGGGGCCTGCATGTAGATAGCCAGGGCAGCCAACAGCACCTCAGAGTGGCCACATATGACCAGGTTGGGCTGGCCAGCCTGCAGGCCCACAGGAAGAGACCGCTCCACAGGAGGCCCGCCCATCCTGGCCAGGTGAGCCAGACAATGGCCCAAAGCCTCCAGGTCCAGGCAGCCAGGCAGAAAGACACTCATGCACTCCAGGGACTGTTTCATGATGACCCTCAGCTTGGTCACCAGGCTGATCTCAGCGGATTGCAATGGTGGTAATTCTTCCATCACTGTCCTCATGTGGTGTCTGGGGGCCTCATTGAACCCCTCGGTGACCCTTAAGATGTCAGCTGGGGTGCAATTGTCTTTGATGAAGGACAGCATCATGAGGGCAGCTTCGCTGGGACTCTGCTTCCTGAGCTCGGTGCTCAGGAGGACCAGCTGCTCGGCTGTGTAGAAGTTGAGGTAGAAGTGCTCTCTGCGCTTACTGCTCACGAACTCCTTCCAGTCATCCAAGAAGTGCTCCATCTGCCTGCAGAGGGCTTCCAGGAGCTGGGTGATGTCCCCACTCTCTGTCAGCTGGCTTACCAACTCCAAGTGGAAGTCCATGCAGATGGAGACGCCATTCCTGGGGCAGCAGTAGACCTCGGCAGTCCAGGTCCGGAACAGCATGTTTCCCGCAGAGTACAGGTTCAGGAAGGCTTGCACAAGCCGCTGCACGTGGCAGAATAACTGGGGGAAACAGGGGCATAAGGCAGATGTCACAGTGAACTACTGGAGGGGGACGTGCCGATCTAGACACACACAGGTTCTAATTGAAGGGGCTTGGGTTCACTCCTCCCTTAGGGTCACTGGGAAACACGATCAGCCTAAGGAGTGGGCTCCCATCTTTGGGAAGTGATCAAGTGGCAGATAAGCCCACTGTGGGCCGGGCTGTGCTCAGTGGTAGAGCACTTGCCTAGTATGTGCCAGGCCCTGGCCCTGTATCCAGCACTGGGGAAAAAAAAATGTCAATTGTGAAGTACAAATAAACTGTAAGAAAAGAAACTTTACATGAGAGAGACTATTATATAAATCAATAACCTGTGTCAACAATTACTTCAGATTTTTTTCAGTACTGGGGATTGAATCCAGGGTAGTCTACCACTGAGCTATGTCCCCAGCCCTTTTTATTTTGAGACAAGATCTCACTAAGCTGCTGAGGCTGGCCTTTAACTTGCAATCCTCCTGTGTCAACCTCCTGAGTCACTGGTGTTACAAGCATGTGCCACCACACCTGGCTTGATTACTTTTTTTTTAATATTTATTTTTTAGGTGTAGATGGACACAACACAATGCCTTTATTTTTATGTGGTGTTGAGAATCGCACCGGGGTTCCGCCCGTGCTAGGCCAACGCTCTACCACTGAGCCACAATCCCAGCCCTGGTTACTTTAGTTTTGATGAAGAGTGCCCATTAGAATCTTGAGATTTTTGATTTTGCCAGTTTACAAAGTAAATGAAGCCATTCATACTTCTTCCTAAGAACTATCTACCTGGTCACCTCCTGTTAAATGCAGTGGATTAACCATCTGTCACCACTGGTTGGTGACAGATGGTTAATCCATCAGCTCTTTTGGAGGAGCTGATGGCCCCAGGGCCTGTCCCATCTCAGATGTGACTCCACGCAAGGTGCACCCTGCAGACCCACAAGCTCCACTCTCTGGAACCACTCTGTCCACCAGAGGCCAACCCCTGCCTATTTCCGTTTGCATGCCCAGCCTGAGGCAACAGGGCACCTGCTCACCTCAGAAAACCTCTCCACTTCCATATTCTTGTGGTCTTTCTTGCCAGACATCAGCATCAGCTTGTTTAAAAGATCCCTCAGCTCTTCCAAAGTGTAGGAGCGATCTGGCTCTAGGCCACTGTGACCCCCAGGGAGGATCAGGTGCAAGATGGCATCTGGGGAGATCTGGGAGGCACAACATGTTTAGAGGTCATTTTCTAGTGGCTGAAACCCTGACTCTGCAGCAGGCCAGTGCGTGCCACCAACAGTGCACCTGGAATCTGGGAGGGCTCACCTTCTGGTCACCTGTGGGTGCCCTGATCTCATAGATGCCTCTGCTGTTGATTGCTGTGGCCAAGGACAGGGACGAGAGCTCAATGGATCCATGGCTTTCCTTCACTGTCTTCAGCCACTCCAAGTTCCTGGCAGAATCTCGCTATTGGGACAAAAGTAGAGAACATGGGCCAGGGTTCGAATGACTATCTTCCTGGATGTCCTCCTCCTGCCTCTGCCCTTGCTGGGCAAACTCCAGCCACTCTCCTCCAGGGCTCTGGGTGTAGCTGCTCACCCAATGCCTAAGGCTGTCAGGTGCCTCTGCCTGATCCCTCAGGACCCTGCTTGGTCCCCAAGGACCCTGGCCACTCAGTGTAGATGCACTGGTGCCTGGTTCCTAGCTGACACATGGAGTGCACGTGGCCTGCACTTATGGGTGATTGGGTGGATGGCCACAGGACATGCAGCCAGGTGGGAGGCCACCATCCTGCTGTGTTCTCAGAACAAAGGCCCTCTGAGGAAAGATGCCTGACTGAACAGGAGCCCTAAGTTCTTAATGTCCTGCCATGGACCCTGAGCATGGCCAGAACAACTTAGGAAAATTTTAAGAGAATGTGAGCTTCTAGCAGGAAAACTGTCTATCTCCCCACCCTCCAATCACATGTAGGACCAGCTGTCCTGAGTAGGGTGCAGGCCTCTGGACATCTCTGCTCATTGGGTGAGTTGTGTAGTGCTGGTTAACTAAGACTCTGGTACAGGCAATTTACTTAAATGTTTATTTTTTCTGATAAAAAATTAATATCAATTGCGAAAAATACCCAAAAGTAATAAAATAAAGGACAATTACTACCATTCAGAGAAAACCACTGTACACTCTCTTTTACACTTCCTATTGTGCCCCTTCCACTCCTGTCTTGTAGGGTGGAGAGTACTCTTGACATGCAGTTCCATAGCTCTCTTCAAACCCAAGACAAAAAAGGCATTTCCATTTATGAAGAAAACCTGGTTTTCAACATCAGTTTAAATGGCTGCCCATGTGCCCTCAAAGCAGAGCAGTTCCCTTGGGCTGCAAGATCACCATGCCTTGGAACCGGGAACAAGACTCACCAGCTTACTGGGCAGGTGAGGGTCGTTTTGCAGAGCCTTCCAGAGTTCTTTCAGCAGTTCCATGAACTCGCTGAAGCCTGCCTTCTTGTCCAGCTTATACAGCAGGGACGCATAGCCCTGCACAGCATCATGGAAGCAGGCCACCCGGTCCACATCAATGTCATTTTCTCCAGCCAAGATGGAGGCGAGGTCCACAAACACTTGGAGCTCGGTGATGCCTGAGACAGAAACGGGGCTAGCACAGAACAACTCCACGAAGCTGCACAACTCATACCTGGGGCATGATCCTTAGTGAGGCCATCAATAGACACTAAGTAAACATCTAGGGCCTGCTCCACTTCCTGCCTTCAGTTAGGACTCCAGGACACCTTTTCTTTTGTAGGATATGATGACACCGCTGACCAACATCTAACCTTTACCAAACAATTCCCAGGCACTGTACTAGGCTTGTGTGTACCTTATTTCCTTTAATCCACAAACATTATCACTTAAACAAAAACAGGTTCAGTTGGTAAAAAAAATATGTAGATGATTAATTATTTTAAAAAATTGAGATAATTCTCTTGAGTTAATTACCAATCAAAGATTGTACATCAAAGGAGACTCAGGAGTACAAGCAGTACAGTTCTGGATGCTATCAGGAGGTGTCCTGCCAGGCCTCTGTGGTGCACCAGTGCTGCTCCTGCTCCATCTACTTGGCCTTTCTTATCTCCCCTCCCCCACCCTCTATCTAATCTGTACAACCACATAGGCTGCCCAGCCCTAGACTTGGAGAGAAATGCACAGCTTCCGAAAGCTTGCTGCAGCAACATCCCCTTATGTGCAAGAGCTTGCCTAGTCCTCTAGCAGAATGAGTTGGAAGGCACAAAAGGAGTCAAGATACTGAAGAAAATGACACCAGCATCCAAAGATGGAGAGAGCAGAAAAGAAAACAGTTTTAACCAGAACTCTGAAAAGCCGCCCTGATGTAAACTCCTGGAAGCAGACGCTGCCCCCCACCTAACACACGCAAGTGATTAAGGCAGGATGTCCTCAAGTTCAGGAACAAAACTTGGCAAACACTTGAAACCGAGCTACCCGCATACCTCCCAGAGCCTCGTGCAGCCAGCTGACCAGCTCCTTCTGCAGGGCCAGCTCTTCTAGACACTGGCAGTGGGGCTCACTGATATCCTGTAGCAGCTTCTTGGCCTGGATGAGCTGTGGGCTGATCTGGTCCAGTCTCTCATGACGGGTGGCCTCGAAGTCATCAGTCTGAAAGATGAAGCTCTGCTGAGGGCTATACCAGAGACCACGCATGCCTGCCTTCCCACATGCCTGGACAAGAAGACGCTACAGCAAGAGTGTGACACACTCGTGCACCAAAAATAGTATGACCTCCATGGCCCTCTTTGCTACACTGCAGAAGCTACTGTCCACAGTTACCCAGTGCCATGAGGAAGCCTTCAAGGACTTTGAAACCTGTTCTGCACAGCAGCCCTGCCAGTTCTGGGCTTCTCTGTTTGTGAGAGTAACAGATGTGCTAAAAGTTTCAAGATTAGGTATAGACAATTCCACACTCTGCTAAATTTTAAGCACTATCATGCCTGTCTCTATTGAAACATAGGCCACACACACTTTAAAAATGTGAGGCTAAAAACAGGAAGGAGAAACTCAGGCCTGACCTACGACAGGAGTAATGTATCATTTGGTACTTCCTGCTGGAACTAGGAAAGGTACCTGGACAATTGACAAAATATTTCCTTTTGTGCTTTTATAACCTAATGAAATAAGATTCCTCTGGAAAGAGTATGGTTTCTCTATCCTGAATTTTTGGTTCTCAGATCGAGCCAAGAAAACTCACTAGCTAAGGAACAGTTACACTATCTCAAGCAAAGGTAAAAATGCAGGCCATGGAATGTTCCAGCCTCAGTGCAGCCCAGACAGAGCCTTTCAGGGGGGCTGCCACACTGCCCGTCCCAGAATCCCTGGGGCTTCCAAGGAGTCTGAGGTAGGCCCCCACCTCACAGGAGTCCCCAGAAAATAACTTACAAAGTTTATTAAAGTGTAAAGAACACTGAAGTCACCAGTCAATCCAAAATCCTTTTTGACCTTGCAGATGACTTTGGCTGAGCTGATTGCCTGGTGCAGGCTATGGTACTCCTTGATCTGCTCAACACGCTCTGAGATCCAGCCCCTCTGGGCCTGGGGGTCTACTTCACACATGATCTGGAGGTCCAAAGTCAGGTCATTGTATTTATCTACAAAGTCTTTGAAGATGACATCAATTTCTGCAAAGGTGACATCTCCTGACTTCAGATCCTCATATAGTTTCATGAACCTTTGGTAACAAGGCGAGTACAAGTACTGATAGGCCTCTGTAAGTGCAAGGGGTTGACTTTTATATTCCCCTTTGGGATCGTTCAATGACTCTGCTGCTTCTTCCCAGAAGATCTGGAAGATGTGGCTGTCTGTCAGTAAGTCTATCCTTTCAGCCATTTTCTGGATCTTGGGGCCTAGGTTGTAGTGTGTCATCTGCTTACAGGCCGAAGACAATGGCTGGCTCAAACTCATGATTTCATTCAGTCTTTTGCAATTCAGGTCTTCCATGTGTCTTGCTTCAATCTCTCCAAAATCCACTTTGGAAACCACAAGGAAACATGGAAGTTAAACTGCTAGTCATGGTAGCATCTTATTTTACTTTCCCAGTATTTCTAATCACTGCCTTAAGAAAACTAAGTGAACACCATTGCTGGGATTTTTGTCACAGGAAGAATTCATCCCTCCTCCCCTCCACCCTGCTGTGGCTCATTCATCAGTTTTCAAGATAAATAACAGATTGTAAGCTCTTGTGTGGAAAGGACAATTGGAAACACATATCCATCTCCTTTCCTCCCAAATCTGTCTCCAGTGACAGATTAGAAATTGCTTTTTCAAAGATCATAACCACCAGGAATGAGGAGAGTAGAAAAGGAGCCCAATAGCAACATACACTGGGAAGTAGAAAGATGACCACACCAAATGATACTCCTGGGGCCTGAAAACACAGACCCTGAGGCCACAGTAGACATGAGCTCAGCCAGGCCAAGCACAAGCTCCTGGTAGGCAAGGACACTAGTTTCTAAGGTCACCCTAGACTGGAGGAGGCAGAGAGGGAACAGGAAGTGAGTTCAAAGTCTGTTTAAGAAGCAGTTGGTAAGAGTCCATCCCCACCATGGAGGCTGCCCTCTGCCTGGCAAGGGACAGGAAGGACCACCTGCAGGGCTCTCAGGCCTGGAGGCCACTTCTAGACACACACCTGTCTTGGGCAGTTACAAAGGACAGGGAGTATTCAATTTAAGAACCAAGAGGACCACACAGCCACCAGGGCAGGAGAACTGGAGTAGAGGAGCTCACCCTCCTACACTCCCTCTTGGATCCAGAAACATGGCAGCAGGCAGGGGGCTGCAAAAGTGACCAGCCCACAAGAGAAGCCCTCAAGGACCAAGTCAATTCAAGGGCAGCCACAGAGCCTCGGGGCCATGGCCCAGAAGCCCTTAGCCTGTCAATCCACTTGTGGTGACTGTCTTTATAGACACAGACAAACAAAAATCTCCAGCCAGAATAGAAAAAGCTTTAACAGGGGGAACATACCAAAAACCCAATAGGGCTGATGTAGCTCAGTGGTAGAATGCTTGCCTAGTATTCTAGCATGTGTGAGGCATGGAGTTTGATGCTCAGTGCCAAATAAAAAAAACAAAAAGAAAAGGCTAGGTTTGTTTCATCCTCAGCATGCAATAAAGAAAAGAAAGGGGGAAAAACCAACAGAGAGAAGCAAATTGAATGAAGTGGAAAACTATGCAAGGAAAAGAAAAATCTTTAAAAATACCAATAATCTCCAAAAGATAAGATACTTCAACCATGATCCATGACAACAGCATAGTATATAAATGGATCTTTAAAGAAAAAAGGGAGGGGCTGCAGTTGTGGCTCAGTGGTAGAAAGCTCACCTAGTGCGTGAGGCACTTGATTTGAACCTCAGCAATACATAAAGATAAATAAATAAAGGTATTGTGTTCGTTTACAACTAAAAAAAATTAGAAAAAAAAAGTGCTGGTGTGGTGGCATATGCCTGTAATTCCAGCAGCTTGAGAGGCTGAGGCGGGAGGATCATGAGTTCAAACCCAGCTTCAACAAAAGCGAGATGCAAAGCAACTCAGTGAGACTCTGTCTCTGAATAAAATACAAGGAGCAGATGACAGCGACCTCAGCCTTTCTGCCACACAGAAGGAAGTGGAGCAGACAACAGCGACCCCAGCCCACTCTATGGTAGGAGGAGAGCGACCATGCTATGTCTCCATCTGCTGATGCATGCAGTGGCTTTTCCCCTGGCTTCCATTTAGTGACAACAGGCAGGACCAACAAGACCATATTTCAGGTTCCTGCAGGCAAGGAATTGGTAATCACTACAAGATTATAAGTTAGAAATTATAATACCTCGAATCCGCAATGCTAGAGAGGAAGACACATGGACGACATGAAGAAACAAGGGAAGAAAGTGCTTGAAACACACCAAGCTGATACAATAATAGATTCCATTGACATTCCATTCCAAATGTACATAATTAAAATGATCTGCAGAGCAAAGAATGAATTAAAAGAGCAAATACAAGCAACAATTGACTGCTCCACCAAAGAGATTGAGAGGAAATACAGGTAACAAAAAGTTACTTCAAGAAAATCATAGAGACTGTGAAAAAAAAAAAAAACGGAAATCCTTGAAATGAAGGAAAACAATAAACCAAATAAAAAATTTAATAGAAAGCACCAGTAGACTAAATCACTTGGAAGACAGAACCTTAGGCAATGAAGACAAAATATATAATCTTGAAAATAAAGTTGACCATATAGTGATGATGGTGAGAAACTGTAAAGAGAACCTTCAAGAATTATGGGAAAACATGAAAAGGCCAAATATAAGAATTACTGGGATAGGGGAAGGCACTGAGATACAAACCAAAGGAATGCACAATCTCTTCAATGAAGTAATAACAGGAAATCTCCCAAGCATGAAGAATGAATTGGAAAAATCAAAAACAAGAGGCTTACAGGACAGCAAATATACAAAATTACAACAGATCCACACCAAGGCACATTATAATGAAAATGCCTAGCATATAGAAAAAGGATAGAATTTTAAAAGCCACAAGATTAAAGTTTCAGATTACATATAGGGGGAAAACAATTTGGATCTCAGCAGATATCTCAGCTGAGACCTTCAAAGCTAGGAGATCCTGGAACAACGTATATCAAGCTCTGAAAGAAAATGGATGCCAACCAAGAATCTTCTACCCAGCAAAATTAAGCTTCAGATTTGATGATGGAATAAAAATCTTCCATGATAAAAATTAAAAGAATTTACAATGAGAAAGCCTACACTACAGAATATTCTTGACAAAATGTTCCATGAGGAAGAAATGAAAAATAACAATAAAAATCAGTAAAAGGAGGAACCACACTAAAGGAAAATCCAATCAAAGGAGAAACCAAGTCAACTTAAAAACCAAAAATAAACCAAAATGACCAGGAATACAAACCATATCTCAATAATAATCCTGAATGTGAATGGTCTAAACTCATCAATCAAAAGACATAGATTTACAGATTGGATTAAAAAATCCAAAACCATGCTGCTTTCAAGAGACTCATCTCATAGGAAAAGACATTCACAGGTGAAAGGTGAAAGGATGGGGAAAAAACATACCACTCACATAGGCCATGTAAACAAGCAGGGGTTTCCATTCTAATAAAGGATAAAGTGGACATGAAACCAAAGGTAGTCAGAAGAGGTGAAGAAGGACATTTGACACAGCTTAAGGGGACCATATATCAACAAAACATAACAATCATAAATGTCTATGCCGCAAACGATGGAAGTTCTATGTATATCAAACAAACCCTTCTCAATTTCAAGAAGAAATTGATCACAACACAATCATACTGGGTGACTTTAGCACACCTGTCTCACCTCTGGATAGATATTCCAAACAAAAACTAAACAAAGAAACTACAGAACTCAATAATACAATTAAATGATTTATATATAACAGACATATATAGAGTATTTCATCAATCATCGAGTAAATACATCTTCTTCTCAGAAGCACACAGACCCATCTCTAATATAGACCATATATTAGGCCACAAAGCAACTCTCAGCAAATGCAAAAAAAAAAAATACAGATACTACTCTGTATTCTATCATATCATAAGGAAATGAAAGCAGAAATCAATAATAAAATAAAAAATAAAAGCTACTCCAACACTTGGAGACTAAATAATATGATATTAGAAGATAAATGGGTAGCAGAAGACATCAAAGATCAGTTAAAAAAATTCTTAGAGGTAAATGAGAATATCAACACATCATATCAAAATCTCTCGGACACTATGAAGGCAGTGCTAAGAGGAAAGTTGATTGCAGTAAGCTCATTCATTAAAAGAATAAAAAAGTCAACAAATAAATGACCTAACATTACATCTCAAAGCCCTTGAAAAAGAAGAACAATTCAACACCCAAAGTAGTAGAAGACATGAAATAATTAAAATCAGAGCTGAAAACAATGAAATTAAAACAGAAGAGAGAATTCAAAAAGTTGACAAAATGAAATGCTGGTTCTTCTAAAATATAAATGAAATTAATAAACCCTTAGCCAGGATAACAAAGAGAAAGAGAAAGAAAATTCAATTTACTAAAATTCCTGATGAAAAAGGAAATATCATGATGGACATTATTGAAATACAGAAGATTATTAGAAACTATTTTGAAATTTATACTCCAATAAAATAGAAGATCTTGATGACACCAAAAAATTTCTAGAAACATATGATCTATTCTATCTGAATCGGGAGGACATACACAATTTAAATAGATCAATTTCAAGCAAGGAAATAGAAAACACCATCAAAAGCCTACCAATCAAGAAAAGCCCAGGACCAGATGAATTTTCAGTCGAGTTCTACAAGACTTTCTAAGAAGAAATAATATTAGTGCTCCTCAAATTATTCCATGAAACAGAAAGGGAGGAAACCCTTCCAAACTCATTCTATGAGGCTAACATCACCCTAATACCAAAACCAGACAAAGACACATCAAGGAAAGAAAACTTCAGACCGATATCCCTGATGAACAGATACAAAAATTCTCAATAAAATCCTGCCCAATCTCATACAAAAACATATTAAAAATATAGTGCACCACGATCAAATGGGGTTCACCCCAGGGACGCAAGGTTGGTTCAACATATGGAATCAGTAAATGTAATACATTACATAAATAAACTTAAAGACAAGAATCATATGATCATCTCGATAGATGCAGAAAAAGCATTTGACAAAATACAGCACACTTTCATGTTCAAAACACTAGAAAAACTGGGAATATTAGGATCATACCTCAACATTGTAAAAGCTATCTATGTTTAGCCCAAGGCCAGCATCATTCTAAATGAAAATAAATAAATAAATAAAAGCATTCCCTCTAAAAACTGGAACAGGACAGGGATGCCCTCTTTTACCACTTCTATTTAACATAGTCCTTGAAATTCTAGGCAGAACAATCAGAAAAAACAGAAGTAATTAAAGGGATATGCATAAGAAAAGAAAAACGCAAACTATTTCCCCAACAACATGATTCTATATATAGAAGATCCAAAAAATTCCACCAGAAAACTCCGAGAACTAATAAATTAATTCAGCAAAGTAGCAGAATATAAAATCAATACCCATAAATCAAATGCATTTCTATACATAAGTGATTAACCCACTTAAAGAGAAATTAGAAAAACTACCCCATTCAAAATAGCCTCAAAAAATACAAAATACTTGTGAATCAACCTAACAAAAGAGGTGAAAGACCTGAAAACTACAGAACACTAAAGAAGGAAATTGGAGAAGACCTTAGAAGATGGATAGATCTCCCATGCTCTTGGATAGGCAGAGTTAATATTGTCAAAAGGGCATACTACTCAAACTGTTACATAGTTTTAATGCAATTCCTATTAAAATCCCAATGACATTCTTCATAGAAGTAGAAAAAGCAATCATGAAATTCACTTGAAAAAATAAGAGACCCAGAATAGCCAAAGCAATCCTTAGCAAGAAAAGTGAAGCAGGGGGCATCACAATACCAGACCTTAAACCATACTGCAGAAAAATAATAACAAAAACAGGTTAGTATTGGCACCAAAATAGACATGTAGACCAATGGTACAGAATAGAAGATACATAGACCAACCCATATAAATACAGGTTTCTCATGCTAGACAAAGGTACCAAAGACATACACTGCAGAAAGGATAGCCTCTTCAACAAATGGTGCTGGGAAAGCTGGAAATCCTCTGTAGCAAAATGAAATTAAACTTCTATTTCTTACCATGCATAAAACTCAACTCAAAGTGTATCAAGGACCTAGGAATTATACCAGAGACACTGTACCTAACAGACAAAAAAGTAGGCCCAAATCATCATGTCAGATTAGGCCCCGACTTCCTTAACAAGACTCTTAAGGCATGAGAAATAAAATCAAGAATCAATAAATGGAATGGATTCAAACTCAAAAACTTGTTCTCAGCAAAAGAAACAATCAGTGAGGTATGGGAGCAGAATTTTACCACACACACGCCAGATAGAACACTAATTTCCAAGATATAGAAATAATTCAAAAACCTCAATACCAAAAAAAAAAGAAAGAAAGAAAAGAAAAAAAGAAAGAAAGAAAACCTAAACAACCCAGTCAATTAATGGGATAAGGAACTGAACAGACACTTCTCAGAAGAAGATATACAATCGATCAACAAATATATAAAAAAAAAACTGTTCAACATCTTTAGTAATTAGAAAAATGCAAATCAAAACTACTCTAAGATTTCATCTTACCCCAATCAAAATGACAGTTATCAAGAATATAAGCAATAATGAGTGTTGGCAAGGATGTGGGGAAAAAGGTACACTCATACATTGCTGGTGGGACTGCAAATTGGTGTATCCACTTTGGAAAGCAGTAAGGAGATTCCTCTGAAAATTTGGAATGGAATCACCATTTGATCCAGCTATTCTATTCCTCAGTCTACACCCAAAGGACTTAGAATCAGCATAGTATAGTGACATAGCCACAAAAATGTTTATAGCAGCTGAATTCCCAATAGCTAAACTGTGGAACCAACCTAGAGGCCCATCAAAAGATGAATGAATAAAGAAACTGTGGTATACACATACACACACACACACACACACACACACACACACAATGGAATATTACTCAGCATCAAAAGAGAATAAAATTGTAGCATTTGTAGGTAAATGGATGGAGTTGGAGAATATAATGCTAAGCAAAGTAAGCCAATCCCAAAAAACTAAAGGTGGAATGTTTTCTCCCTTTAGAGGATGCTGATCTATGATGGGGGGGGGCGTGGGAAGAATGAAGGATCTTTGGATTGGGCAAAGGGGAGGCTGGGGAGAGGTTATGAGGGTAGAAAAGACGGTAGAATGAGATGGGCATCATTACCCTATGTACATGTATGATTGCACAAATGATGCATCTCTACAAAATATACAACCAGAGAATTGAAATGTTGTACTCCAGTTGTGTATGATAAATTGAAATGCATTCTGCTACCATATATAACTAAGTAGAATAAAAAAAATGAATATAATAATAAAAAAGAAATTACTCAGCCCACCAATAAAAGATATAATCCATGCTTATACAATTACATCAAAGTGAATTCTACTCTCATGTGTAACTAAAAAGAACCAACAAAATGCAATCTCAAAAAAAAAATCAGCATACTACAGTGATTCAACCACATCTATGTTTATAGTAGCTCAATTCACAATAGATAAGCAATGGAGCCAACCTCAGTGCCCTTGGACAAATGAATAAAGAAAATGTGGGGGGCTGGGATTGTAGCTCAGCGGTAGAGCACTCCCCTAGCACGGGTGGGACCAGGTTCGATTCTCAGCACCATATAAAAAAATAAAATAAAGGCATTGTGTTGTGTCCATCTACAAAAAAAAATCTCTCTCTCTCTCTCTCTCTCTCTCAAAAATGTGGTAAATGTACACAATGGAGTGTTACAATTACTCAGTTATAAAGAAAAATGGTTTTATGGTATTTTTTTGGTTAATGAGTGAAAATGGAGACTATCATAAGTTAAATAAGCCACAGTCCAAAAGTTAAAGGTTGAATATTATGTCTGATATGTGGAAAGTAATCCAAAATCAGGGGGGGGGTCATTAAAAATAATAAAAGTAAGATCAGAAGAGTAGACAAAGATGAAAGAATATAAGGGAGGAGAGAAGGGATAGGAAAAGTCAGTGGAATGAATGCAACCTAAATTTCCTATATACCTGTGTGTATATACCATGAATATACCACAGTGAATCTCACCATCATGTATATCCACAAGAAACTAATTTTAAAAAACTCTTAAGTAAATAGCAAAATGATCAGTAGAGTAGAGGGAAGGGAACAGGGAATGGGAGGAAATTAAGGTAAAGAAAAATACTGGGGATGAATTAGAACAAATTATATTCCATGCTTTTAAAATTATGCCAGTATATTCTATTTCTATGTATAACTAAAAAGAACCAATAAAAAGAATTTTTTTCTTTTATTTTTTTATTTCTTTATTTCTAAATAAATAAAATACAAAATAGGGCTGGGGATGTGGCTCAGTGTTTAAGTGCACTTGAATTCAGAGTTCAGAGGGTTTTTGGTACCAATACCTGGTACCAAAAAAAAAAAAAAAAAAAGAAAGAAAGAAAAATAAAAATAAAAAAGGGAGTGTCTTCAAATTAAATATATGTGAGAGCTGAAATGAAGAGTTCAATGCCAAGGCTGCACAAGAAGGTTGAGGAGAAGGCTCAGGAAGCAAAGCCCAAACAGGAGAGTTGTTATGAGAATCAGGCAACTGTTCCAGGAGGCCCAGCAGCTGATGATGTGAACCCAGCAAGAAGGAAACCACAATAAACCAATTCATGAGAACTCCCTAGAGTTCTAAGACTAGATCTCCAGCTGACAAAGATCTGCCAGTGCCCAGTCCTGGAGATGGAAAAGGGATCAACAGTCAAGCACAGTTTTATGACATTTTCAGGACACCAGGGCCAGAGAGCTCTCCAGAGCATCCCGGGAAGGACAGTAAACCTCACACAGAGGATCAGTAGTGAGGCTGCATCTGATGGCCCAATGCAGCACTCAAGCAGCACTCTGAAGGAAACTCTGTCCCCAGCCAAATGATCAACCTACAGCAGGGGCACAGTTCTATATCTGGCCTCCTGTGCCCCCATCCCAGCAAGCAGCAGATGCCACCCTCTGTCAAACAGGATTCAAGTGCAGGCCATGGATGCAGGACTTGTCCTACCAGCCCGGAGGCACAAGGCAACCCTGCTAGGCAAGGGGAGATTGAGGGCCACCTCCCCACCAGGGAAAATAAGCCCTTAGTCTGGGAGACTTTTCAGAGACATCCACTCATATAGCTGATATAGTTCGGGGTTGAATTCAAACTAAACACAATGAAAAAGGGGGAAAAGTTAATGACAAGACAAGAAATGCAATTCCACCAGCTACAGAAATCTTGTGCCAAAACCGTGGATTAGTCATGGTCCATGGCACGGTCCGCTTGTGGATCCTGTGTTCACACCATGGCGAAGGCCTAACACTAAAGAATGAGCCAGTAACTCAGGACACCACTGGGAGTGACAGAGCAGCAAGAAGCCTCATGTGCAGGGTACAGACTGGAGAAAGATCTACGCCTCTCCTCCATGGGTAGCCAGAACAGGACAGTGACACTAGGAAATTGCAGATGTCTATGGGCGTGGAGGTACACAACAAGAATGTACAAGCTGAAGCTGCTTCCCTGGGCAAATGCATTGAAAACTGGGCTAAGAACATGTTTTAAAAGCTTCTCCCTGCCAAATAAGGCCGCACTATTTGTGGCCTGCTTCTGTCCCCATCATAGCTCTCGAGGGTGGCCCAGCGTGACTGCGGGAGCAGTACCTTGGACGAGGTGCTTCACCTTCCCACACAGCCTCAGGAGGCTGTCCACCTGTCTCTTCTCTCTCTTCAGAAACATGACTTCATCCATCCTCCAGTCCAGTGTCTCTTCCATGTCACATTTTTTCTCTTGCAATGAAAAATTTTTTCTCTCTGGAAAATAATGACAAAATCAGCCAAAGGAAACAAACTTCATGGCACCCCTTTCTCTTCCTAGGAGTGCCCCCACAGTCACCACCAGAAGGACAGAGAGGCCTCCACTCAGTGGCATGGATAAGGACAACCAGCACACATGTGAACATGGGCTTCTTACCAGCCTGGCCTCAGCTCACCTAACTGCCACAGGTCCAGAAACTGACTTTTGTGCTTCAGGATCAGCTCCAACCGTCCAACCAATATGGACCCATCCAGGACATCACCAGCAACCTCTGCGAAGACAGAGCTGGCAGCAGCCATCAACCTCTTGGCGTCCTCTGTGATGTTGGCTAAGAGCATCTCATCTGTCCCTGAGAAGATAAGGAGTACAGTGAGCTGGTTGAATTCAAACTAAACACAATGGAAAAGGGGGAAAAGTTAATGACAAGACAAGAAATGCAATTCCACCAGCTACAGAAACCTTGTACCAAAACCGTGGAATAGTCATGGTCCACGGCTGGTGTGAGGTTCTAAAAACAAGGAGAGGGGGCAGCCCCCTCTCCTTGTTTTTAGAACCTCACACCAGCCCCATGCCCACGTGGCTCCGGCAGCAGTGAGTTTTGTTTCCAGATGTGCTGATGCCTCATTCATCTGTGCATGTACCTGTGAGGTTCAGGTCTTACCCTAGTGCATCTCCTGACTGGGAGGACAAGACCCTCCCAATGGCCAAAGTCAGCCAGGAGAACCACAGTGCTCAAGGTTGAAGGCCTGAGTCCATGCTACAGTGAACATATTTCTTGGACTGCACATGATGTCCTTTGAAATTCACCTGTCTTGGGAATCCCTGCAGTAGTACAAAAATAAACTGCAACAGGACAAGCTCATACATAAGAGGCCACTCCATGGGTGCAGTGAAGCATCTGCATAACACCAAGGAAGGAGACAGATCCTCGCTGAAGCTTCATGCTCTGCCTATGCCTGTCTGAGGATCAAAACCTGGAACATGAGCTTTTGGAACAACTTAGAGGGCAACAATTTAAAATGTGCTTAGTTTAACTGCCAGACTATTTATCTCACAGTAATATGAGGCCCATAGAGTAGTATGAGAAGAGCAAGTTTATCTTTACCATTAAAAACAAAGACAGCAGAGAGCTGGGATGCAGCTTGATGGTGGGGTGCTAGGCTCGTAGGCATGAGGCCCTGGTTCAGTCCCCAGCTTCACACATACAGACTTTCATTCATAATTACAAAAACATGGACACAGCTGAGATGAACTTCAGGGGAGAATGGACCAACCCAGGCACATCCAGACAAGGGAGCTTTGCTCAGTTATAAAAGTAACAGAACAATGAAGCCAGGAAAAGACAAGGAGGAGCCTTAGATGCATACTGCTGAGTATGTGGAGTGTAACACGATATAGTCTTCCCCAGCAGACTGCTATGGCCCGTGCACACAGCAGCCACCTTCAGGACCACATGCTACTCCTATTTGTCTCCTGGCATGGAAGGACACAACTGGTTTGGCTCAAACAATCATCTGCCCTGGGTTTTTATTGCCACACCCAGAGTTTTTCCACTACAAGATCTGAATCTAGCAATTTTATGCATAAACCTGCACCATCATTTCCAGGGCAATCAATGCACAACACCTGGGAAGGCAATGGCTGAAGAGTCACTTCATGTTTTGTTAGTTATCAATATTAGTCTCAACCTGTGACAGATGGGCTTCACAGGGAGGCAAGCTGGGCTTGGATTTGAGTTCCAAACACTTGTTATCTTTGAAATAGTAAGTCTCCAACACCCTGGGTAAGCAACCTGCCCTGGGCACTTCCATTCCCTCAACTGGAAATCATGGGCCTTGGGGACTTTCAAGGGGCTGCTTCAAGGACAGTGTGTCCCCCCAGGAGCAGGTATTCAGCAGGCACTCAGCAGAAAATGGCTCTGGTGCTAGATGCTCTTTATGCCTATCACCTGCCTGGGCATCTCTGCCCATCCTGCCTTTACCAAACCTCAGCACATGCAGGCTGAGGATCAGGTCAAGTACCTTGCCCTGTTCTATTGCCCAAGGAAGGACAGCAACTCCAACCAGCCCTGCACGCACCGTACAATTTGAAGAGCTGCTTCACATCTGGCCCCGTAAGCAGGTATTCAAGAATCTCATCCAGGCCTTCTCTGTTGTTGCTGGGCCAGGACTTGGTGATCACAGCAGACACAAGGCTGCCAAATTTCTGCAAATCATGACAAGAGACTCCCTCTAGGACACTGATCCGAGACTAAAAGAAAATGAATTAAAAAGAGAGAATTTAGAAGATTTTACTGATTTATTTTTTAATGACATAAGTTAGCACCCAATAGCATTTCAGAAATCTACTGAAGCTAGCTTTATAGTGCCTCCAAAAAAAAAAAAAAAAAACACACAGAAGAGAGGCTTGGGATATCCCCCTGATAAAGGGGGAGTTTAGCTTATCAGAGGCCCTAGGTTTCATCCTCATACTGCAAAAAGAAAAAGAACAGAAAATGTAAAATACTTAATGTTTCCTAGAGCATATCCATTCCCCTGTGGCCTGGTTCCATATGTGAGGTGCCAGAGATTTGAAGATGCACACATACGAATGAACATACCCCAACAACCCCAAGTCACATGCCCTCCCAGCTCACTGCCAGCTTCTATATTTCTCTTAGACTTGCCTGCAAAGAAAAATACCAAAAGCAAGATGAGGAAAACTTTACTACGTTGTACGTTTTATATCCTGAGCTGCCCTCAAACACCACTGACACTTCAATTCTCCTTCTGATGCTTCACCAAGAAACAAAACACTTTTCTTCTTTGGGTTCACATTTTTACAAAAAAAAAAAAAAAAGTTTCAGTAATCAGTACAAAACACTGGGTGAACTAACAACAGATACTTTTTGACATTTAAAAGGATAAAAGAAAACATTAACTAGCAATAAATAAAAAGTTATAGACCATGGGAAGTGAGATTTATCCCAGGAATAAAACCATGTTTTAGCATCAAAAATCAGTTAATAAGCCTGGTGTGGTGACACATGCCTGTAATCCCAGCAGCTGGCTAGGCTGAGGCAGGAGGATCAAAAGTTGGAGGCTAGATTCAGCAATTTAGTGAGGCTCTGTCTCAAAATGAAAAACAAAAAGTGCTGACAATGTGGCTCAGAGATAAAGCACCCCTGGGTCCAATCTCTAGTGTCACATATACAGACTTAAAAACATGAATACATCACACCAATAGAAAAAAAGTGACACAATCATTTTAATAGATGCAGAACACGTATCAGACAAAATTCCAAGAACAAGACCAGGATGACCAATTTCACTCCTTTGTCAGTCCCAGAGTTGCTATCCGGGGCAATTAGGCATGAAAAAGGAAAAAAAAATGTATTGGGATTGGAAAGGAAGTACTATCCTCAAAGGCAGATAACATGTTCACCTACATTGAAACCTCAAAGAAACTATTCTCCCATGTATGCTCTGCTAGAGCCAAGAAACAAGCCTGCCAAGCTGCAGGTCACAGAGATGAGGTGTAGCCCTGTTTCCAAGTGCTAGTGATGAACAATCTGAAAACAAAATTGAGAAAATAATTTTAAAAAAATTTTTTTAGTTGTAGATGAACACAATCAACAAATGGGACTTACTCAAACTAAAAAGTTTTTTCTCAGCAAAAGAAACAATAAGAGAGGTAAATAGGGAGCCTACATCATGGGAACAAATCTTTACTCCTCACACTTCAGATAGAGCCCTAATATCTTTACTTTTTTTATTTTTTTATGTGGTGCTGAGGATCAAACCCAGTGTCTCGTATGTGCTAGGCAAGCGCTCTACCACTGCATCACAACCTCAGCCCTGAGAATATAATTGGTCACAATAGCAAAGGAATAAAGAACTTAGGAATAAATTTCACAAAAGAAATGCAGACCTCACTATTTGCAAACCGCAAACCATTGTTGAAAGAAATTAAAGACCAATATAAATGGGGAGACATTCTAGGTTCAGAGACCATGAGATGTGACATTTTTAAGAGGTCAACACTCCCCAAACTGACCTACAGATTCAAAGCCATCCCTGTCAGAATCCCAGCTGCTTTCCTTGCAGAAATTGACAAACTGATTCCAAAATTCATATGGAATCCCAAGGGATCCAGAAGAGCAAACAATGTCAAAGAGGATAATGAATCAGGAAAATACATGCTTCTAAATTTTACGACCTACTTGAACGAAATGGCAGTGGAGACATGGACAGATGTGAGGTGAACCCTCACAGCTGCGGTCAACAGACTTTTTGATAAGAGTGCCAAGATCACTCAAGGGGTGAAGTACAGTGCCTTCCTCAAATGGTCTGAAACACCTGGATCTCCACATGCAAGAGAATGTACCTGGACCCTTACCTCATACCACATAGAAAAAGGAATTAATGTTAAGAACTAACACACTAGAGCTTTCAGAGGGGGTTGCTCCATGACAGAGCACATGCTTAGTATATGGTCCTAGGTTTAACACTGGTGCCAAAAGCAAAACAAAACAAAAACCTTTTAGAGGAAGACACAGGTAAATCTTGATGACCTAGAATTTAGCATTAGATTCTTTGATGTCAAAAGTACTAGCAACAAAAGAAAAAAGAATTTAGATACATTGAATTTCACCAAAAGTTAAAACCTTCCTAGGAGTGGTGGAGCACACCTGTAATCCCAGCTACTCAGGAAGCTGAGGCAGGAAGGTTCCAAGTTTGAGGTCAACCTGGGCAACTTTGTAAGACTGTGTCTCAAAATAAGAAACAAAAAGGGCTAGAGATGTAGCTGAGTGATAGATCACCCCTGGTTTCAATCTCTACTATCACAAAGAGAAAGAGAGAAAAAAAATTTAAAAATCCGTGTGCTTCTAAAAAAACCACCAAGAGTGAAAACAATCCAGAGAATGGGAGAAAATACTGGCAGATCACATATCTGACAGGAGATCTGCACCTGATTATCCAAAGAACTCTTTAAGCCACAATAAAGGAAAGACTACAGCCCAATGAACAAAATGGGCTAAAGATCTGAACAGACATTTTTCCAAAGACATCGCAAAAAGAAATAGCCAATAAACATATGAGAAGGTACCCGAGGTCATAGATATCAGAGTCATTAGAGAAACCACTCCAGACCACCAGACTGTACTTCCCAGGTCTGAGAGCAAAGGCTGTGGGGTGTGGAGAAGTCAGGACCCTCTGAAGCCGGCAACTGACATGGAAATGGTCCTGCCAGTGTGGGAATGGGCCAGACAGTCCTTCAAATCACACAGGTACTAAGTGATCCAGCCACTTCACCATAAGCATAGACAGCATGAATAGCATGTCCACAAGAACCTGTGCATGGTGGTTCACAGCAGCAGATTTATAACAGACATCAGTCAGGGAGAACTTGGGACAAACGGAACATAAAAGCACACTGCGTCCATATGATGAGCAACATGTAGCCATGAAAAAGGACAAAGTACTGACAGGTGCTCCAGCATGGAGGACCTTAAACACACACTCAATGAAGCCATGTGCTTAAGGCCACAGCCTATGTGATTTCATTCCTGAGCAGTCTGTGGAGGACGAAGGGGGATTAGGTGCTGCTGGGGAGGGGTCTGAGTCAGCATGGTGGAGGGTGGACATGGCAGCTGAAGAGCTGTGCTTTCTTTCTGAGCTGATGAGAATGTTGCCAGGTAGACTGTGCTGGTGGTACCCACACCTGCAAACACATCCCACCACCTAAGTGTGGCTTCCAAGGGTGAGCGACAGGACACGTGACTATCATGTTACTAAATCACTGAGCAAAGAGCAAATGAAAGCCTTAGAAAGTATTATTCATGTAAAAAGATGAGAATCTGTTTCCTTGGAAGAAGGGACTTCTAATTCTTGGGAATCCACTGGCCAACAATGAAGGTGAGGCCTGTGCAGGGCATGAGGTGTCCTGTAGGAAACAGAGCAGGGTGCTGGGGCCATCAGGGAGCCACAGTTGTATTGTGTGGGGACTGCTCCTGTCACGAGGTAAGACAGAACCTATACCACTTTGCAGAAAAAAGCTAAGTGAACTGATAGTATCTTTTCACCCTTTTTCTGCAGTTTTGGGAATAAAATCCAGGGCCTTGCACATGCTGGGCAAGCGCTCTACACCAACAAGGATGGAGTCTATTTATCTTCATAAGCTTCCTTCCATAGATGCTTTATCAACCTTTGGGGTCCTTTCCTGTATACCTGTTGGGCAGGAGTTAACAAACCATAATAAACCAGCAGCAACAATCACAATGGGCAGTTGGAGGCATAGCCCACCAGATAACCTGCACCAAGGCATGTGAGCATGGTTGTGGTTTTTTTTATAGCAAGCATGGCTGCCTCTGCAGCAGGAAGCCAAGTTTAATCTCAAGGAGTGGGTAGAGAGCACTGGATCACATGAGGCCCAAGCCAGGGAGGGGACACCTAGGACCCAATCCTGATCAGCACAGGCCTTGGATCTGGCAAGCACTTAGGTCCTGGAGCTGGCCATGTCAACAAGCATCTGTGAACCCAAGCATGTTTCTCAAGAAGAGATTGGTCACCTGGCATGCAGAGCTCACAGCTTCGATGACACACTTCTCAAAGCTCCTGGCCACACTGTCCTTGAGGCCAGCGGCATCCCAGTGAGGGCTGCAGAAGGCAGAGATCTGGGAGAGAGGCCTCTCCTGCAAACACAGAGGTGGGTGGGGTGTGAGTCGTTATTCTGACTCCCCTCCTCCCTGCCCTACACTAAGCATGTCCTCCCTGCCTGTCACCAGAGGAGCAAAGATGAAACCAAGTTAGTCTCTTCCCATGCTACAAAAAAGCATCCAGAACAGCAGCTTGCAAAAACATGCAAATTTTGAAAAATGAGCCATTGTTCCTCGCTTTTGTCTTGCTAAAAAGATCCATTTGATCAGGTCCTTATAAAACAGTCATGTAGAAACCAATTTTCCTGGGTTTCATTCAAAATGAAGGGCATTTTTGATTGTGTGTGTTTTCTCCATGTCATTGTGTTTAATAAGGCTGCTGCCACCTGCAGGTCCCTTGGAGCATCTGCACATGAAGTGCTTTATGACACATGTCTAGGGGCCCAGTGACAGCACAATCCCATTCCCTGGCTCTTCTCAAGAACATCACACTAGAACTCTGAAATGTTTCTGAAGTCAAACTGCAGAGGCCTGATCCGAAAGAAAAATGCAAAGCTGGGGTGGATCCCAGGGCTTGCACACACTGCACTGCTCGTAGCCCAAGGTCCTGCCAATGGTCTGGGCTCATCACCACTCTGAGGGTGTCCCTCATGTCTGTTACCTGCTTGAGCCTCCCTTCCATGTCCCCCAGCAGCGACTCCTTCCAGCCATGCTCTGCAGGAAAGTTTATTCCCACCAGCCGCCGCCAGACCTGCAAAACCCATGTATTAAGTGACAGCCACAGGGACAAGTAAACATCACAGGGATATCTTACAGAAAAGATAGCAATAGCCAGGTGTGGGGGGCACCTGTGGTCCCAGCTGCTCAGGAGGATTTTGAGTTCAAAGCCAGCCTCAGCAACTTAGAGAGGCCCTCAGGACAGGCAGCATTAGGAGGACAGGAGCCTTGGAGCAGCTGCCCTACCCATGTGCCTCTATATGTCTACCTGACATCTGGATCCAGGGTCCACCTTGGGACACATAATGCATTTACTGATCATGTCTCTTTTCTAGAGAAGTTCTCTGGCATTATCTTTTCCTGATGTTGACAATTTTGAAAAGGTCAGGCCATTCTGTAGACTTTTTCTTGACTCAATTGACTAACAGTTTTCCCATGATTACAATAGGCTTGGTTGGAACACTACTAAGTCAAGCCACATAAAAATGCACTTGGTATAGGTCAGATGTGGCCAAATGTCTGCACTTGCCACAGCTGCCCAATCAAACACCTCTAGCCTTAACAAGCAGCCCATGAGACCTGTTGGTGCTATCGGGGCTGACAGAGAGGTTAGCCCTTGATTAAGGTTTGTCTTCCAGAATTCTTCACTGTGAAAGTCGTCTTTCCTCCTCCATAAAGGCATCCGCAGTGGGGCACTGGAAATCCTGTTTCCTCTTGGAGCCCCCACTGATCTCAGGATTCCTAGGTGATACCTGCCTGCATCAGCTACTGTACCTTGGTTACAAAGTGATAGTCTTCTATTGTAATTATTTATTCTACATTTCTTAGTTCTTTTTTTCTGTATGTTTATCAATGAATTTTAATCTGTTCCTATCATTTTGCCTTTTAATAATCAAATTGTACCAGATTAGGCTAACATAAGCATCTTCAACAGTTTTCTTAAAAAGTACAGAGTAACTTCAGACTTCCAAAACACTGCAAAGATAGCCCAGATAATTTCTATGCTTTTTTGGCCCCATTTTTGCAATCATGAACATGACTACCATTCAGGCATCAAAAGTAAAAACCTGGCAACAGCAGACCACCATGGCAACCACAGACTTCACATGGAGTCCTCTTGCTAAACCGAGATGGAGATGTCTGGATCACCACATGTGTTTAACTCTATCCCTGTGATGGGCCTGCAGCCTCAGCACTTCCTGACACTCTAGCACAAGGAGCTCTTGGTCCACCTATGCATCTCCTGCTGACTCATGGAGGTGGCTCTTCTTCCAGGAATAGCATTGTGTGGTGGGAAATGGCAGTTAGAAGATATGACTGGGCCATGTGGGGTGGAACATGCCTGAAATCTCAGCTACTCAGGAAGCTGATGTAGAAGGGTCACAAGTTCCAGGCCATCCTGGGCAACTTAGTGAGACCCTGCCTCAAAATAAAAAATAAAAAGGGCAGGGAATATAGCTCTGTGGTAAAGTTCTTGTGGGTCAGTCCCCAGTACAAATTAAAAAAAAAGAAAACCCATGATGTGATATGTTGTGCTCAGGTCCCAGGGCATCATTATTTCTGTAGGTGCTCATGGTCCCAGGTGCCTTTGCCACAGGACTCTTGATGGACAGAGCTGGCAACTATCTAAATCATGAGTTCCTATTGCTATCTCTAGCTCCTTCCATACCACAGAGCTCTTTTCCCCCTTACTCTGTATTTTCCTTCTCCTGGTGAGAAAGAGCCTTGACTTCCAACAATACCAACAGCATGTTCATCTCCCCAGACCTTGGTAAATTCACTTATAAACAGCAATAACAGCAGCAACCACCTCAGAGTAGATGTTTAATTAATTTCATTTATTTTTATCATTACTACTGTACTTAGAAACATTCTTTCTTGTCAGTGGCTCCATAGCTATCCTTCACTCATGTTTAATGCCTAGGGATTATACCACTTAGAATCCTGGAATAATATTTAATAATCCAATTGTGTTTTCCTGGAATTTCAGTCTGTTGGTATCAAACTTCACAAAGTAGTTGGGGGAGGATTTTTTTTTTTTTTTTGTCCTTGATTGAAATGAACAACTCTCTGGCCCTGTGCCCATCCTAATCTATACAGTTGGGGTACCCCTGCCTCACATCACAATGAGTCCTGCTTCCAACTCTGTGTGAAGACCATGAGCAGGTTCCACAGTCTCCCTGGAAGACCGTGTCTGAAGGGGAACAACCTTTCACTTCCAGGACAGGGAATAAGGAAGCCAGGCTGAAGAGCAGGCCTGGGGCGGGCAGGACCTCCTGCCTCCACCTCCTTCCACTGCAGCCCTCTAGTCATCCTTACCATCACTGGGGTGCCTATTGTGGAGTCCTTCCCATGTCCCAGGCTTTGGGGATAGAGTTCATCCTGTCAAATGGCTCCACTCAGTTGCCAGCTAAAGGCACTTCCTATCATATTGGCCTTCTTTTTTCCAGTGCCACACTGCTGGCTTGCAGCCTCAGACCTGAAGCAGATGGTCCTCCTGGCAACCCCTGCCTCAGCGTGACTGCACCCCATCCTACCGACTTCCTGCCAGGCAAAGGGCAATGTCCTGTCCTCAGAGTAGGGGCCAGGGCCAGAGGCAAGGTACATGATGAGCCCAAGCCTTCAGGCCTTGGGACCAAATAATTGGTGATGGGCCAGAGCTCTGTGATTCCCCACCCTGGTGCCTGTGGAGACTCTCCAGCCTTAGGCAAAGCTTACCTGGATTTCCTCAGGGTATGTGAACAGGACAGTTGAACCCTTCCAGAACATGTTCTTTGCTAACACTGTGTGCAGCCAGGATCTTGTGATGGCCAGGACACCCTGGAGGACAACTGTCAGCAAGTCTTTCCTGGCTGTGGCTCCCAGGTCCTCTACCATGTCCTGTGGGCACATAAAAGAAGGTTTACCAGCTCTGCTCTGCTCCTCCCCACACCCAAGCCACCTCCTAGCTCTGTCCTTGTTGGAAGCCCAACTGACACAAGCACTGTCATTTCTCCAAAACCCTGGGCTCCCCTAAAAGGGGCCACATGGGAGAGGAGAGGAGAAGGCATGGCTGTTATTGGTCCCTGAACAGACTCCACCTCAACAAGAGCCTCCAGCAGCGGGAGCACACACAAGAGCCCTGTGCTTTCTCCAGATCAGATGAGAAGAATGGACCCATGAGCAGAGAGCTTCCAGAGAACCCAGGGCCAGTGGACCATGCAAACTCCTGGCAACCACTCCTCAGGGATGTGAAGTAGACCCTCTCTGGCCTGAGGCCAGCCAGTCCTTTCCCTTGGCAACTCTGTGGGGACAGCCACTTTCTCTCCTCCTCTCCTCTACCACCACACCAACAGAACCACCCCCTTTGGGGGCTCAAGGCCTCTGGTGACCTATCACTCCCTCAGCCCCTCTTTGCACTCCAGAGGTATCTGCCAGGGAGCACATGCAACTCCAGCATCAGGCCCCTCTTTAGAGAGGCCTCTCCTGAGCCCCTGAGGGCTGCACAGCTTGTGCTCTTACAGAGCCCACAAAACCTGGGTCTGCCACCTCCTGCCCCCTTCGAGGCTCACAGAACTAACCTGGTGCCTCCATCTGGGCAAACTGATGAGGTGACCAAGCAGATACCATTCCTACAGGAAGGAACCAACCAGAGTAGAAGAGATGACCCATTCAGACAGCGGGAAGAGCATGGTCCTCAGCCACAGTAAGCGCCAAGGTGGAGAAACACAAGGAGCTGGGGAGGCATACCAACAACAGGGCTCCAGGCAGGGTAACCAGAGCACAGGGCACAGGTGAGAGCAGGGCAAGGAGAGCACTGAGGGGTCTCAAGGGAAACTGAAACAGGGGCCCTTACACAATGTCCTTGAACAGCACAGCACCTTCCAGGACAATCTGGATGCCTCAGCAGGGCATGCATTTCCCTGGTACTAGGCCTCGAGCATTCCACCAACTCCAAAAGTGGCCCCAGTCCCATACTGACCCATCCTAGTGTCATCTAGGGCTGTACAGAGGTGGTCAATAAATGAACTGCAGGAACAACCCTGAGGCTGAACAAGCAGCAGGGCCCTGAACTGTGCTCTGGTCCTCATGGCAGCCGCCCAGATGACCATCCGACAAGAGGCTCCCACTTGCCCGGGTATGTTTCTGTTTTGGTCAATTTTAATACTGCATTTTTTTTTTTTTTTGCAGCACAGGTAGAACATTTGTGACCACAGATCTGGGACCCCAAACAACAAATGAGGACATTTCCTTCTGCAGAAAAGTAAATCCTAAATAACTGACAAACTTCCAAAGCATCATCTATTGGGAACTAGCACTAACCTGGGATGGATAAAATAGTACCACCTGGGAGAAGGCAGACACCTTATCAGTAATCATTCTTAGTGCCTGTAATCCCAGTGGCTCAGAAGGCCAAGGCAGGAGGATCCCAAGTTCAAAGCCAGCCTCAGAAACTTAGTAAGGCTCTAAGCAACTAAGACCTTGTCTCTAAATAAAATACAAAAAAAAAAAAAAAGGCTGGGAATGTGGCCAGTGGTTAAGCACCCCAGGGTTCAACCCTGGCATAAAAAAAAATGGAGTGTGTCTGTGGTATTTTAAAGAATAAAGGCTGAAAGGAATAAAGTGAAAATATAGACTTAACCATCTCCATTCCTGATGTCACAGTTCTGAAGTGGAAAAAGTTTAAAAAGAGAGTCGCCTGAGATGCCACTCTGCATCACCCACAGCAGAAGCTCAGGACCCATAGTGGAGACGCTGCATAGCAACGCAGAGCTCCCAATACAGCAGCAGGAAAGCTGCCCTGAGACACAGGTGAGAGAACTGAGTGTGAAGGCCAAGGGCAGAGCATCTCCAGTGGCAGAAATCAAAGTCAGGTTCCCTCTGGGGCATGAGGGGGAGGGTGACTTCAGGCTGAGGGGCACAGGGGCCTGAGCAGGGCAGCAGGACATGGGCTCTGCTGCCATGTTGTGTTGCAACATGAAGAGAAGGGTTCTGGCAGGGAAGATGAGGCATAGATATATGCTTTTTTAGGGGGAAACAGGCCCTAGTTTTCTGTGAACAATAGAATCAAGGACAAAGAATGGGTCATCTTTTTTGTGAGGCTAAGAGCTAAGTGTGTAGTCTGCACAAAACAGAACCCAGCATCTAGGAGGTGCCAAATAAATACCTGACAGCTGACTTGACCACTCTGTCTCATCCAGGATTCCCAAAATACCCCAAGTTCCCTTCCAAATCAGACTGCATGGAATCTCAGACCTCTCCTGGGCATGCATTTGGTACATAAATCCCACTCACCACTGGAGGTCTAAGTCCAATGATTCTGCAAATGATCTCAGCAGACAAGGCAGGGATCTCGTAAAACCTCAGGCGTTTGGTGATCCTGCAGACAGCTTCATGGAGCTTCAGGCACACAGTCAAGTAGGACTCTAATGAGGTCTTCTCAAGAATCCTGCCCCCACCAGGATCCAGAGAGATCATTGAAGTCATTGGGAAATGAGAAAACAATACCAATTATCAATCAATTACCAGTCCCTTCTCCTTTTTTAGATGTACAAGTATGCCTGTACTCACAGCTCCTCAGGAGGCTGAGGCAGGAGAATGGCCCAATTCAAAGTTAGCCTCAGCAAATTAGCAAGACCTTATCTCAAAATAAGAAACAAAAAGGGCTGGAGTGTGGCTCAGTGGTAAAAAGCCTCTGTGTTCAATCCCCAGTACTGCAAATAAATTAATTACTTAAAATAAAATAAATGACCACAAGTAAGGCATTTACTTGATCTCCTCTAGGCTATCATTACAATAAGCCTTAAAGCTGTGACTGAGATAAGAAAGGAACACAGTCATTTTGACTTAGCTCAGCAGTTGGAACTCTATCAAAACCAAGTTAAAATATTTTTCAAATACCTTCCCTTATTCAAAAAAATAGCAAAGGATGAATCTTTCTAATAATTTAAATATAACTTAAGAAAAAAATCAGAGAGATACAGAAGGGAGAGAGGGAGGGTACTAGAAGAAGAGTGTGCACTGTGTACGAAATTTCTTCCACTTGGTGTGAACAGGTTTCACATTTACTAATTGACAGCCTGGTGATACGAGAAAGAACCCTGCAAAGTCACAGGGACTTGTCGTGCAGGGAGACCCTGTGCTGTGCCCCACATCCAGACATTCCAGGGGCTCAGAGGAGGGAGACCAACAGTGCTGAGAGGCTCCAGGAACACCTGGGCCCCTGGTGCACATTCCTGTTCTGTGTTTCATGTGCTATTCCTCCAGGTGGCAAAGGTCACGCACAGGGGTTGGAGTAAATGATTCTGCAAGGCAACCTTTGATTTTTGTTTTAAACTGGCCCAACTTACAAAAACCATAGAAGCAAATATTTTAAAAATGCAGGACGCATACATTTGCACTATGAAAGTGATCATTTAAAAATAAATGAAAACACAAAGGCCAAAAGATTGGGTGGGAATGAAGCAAAATCTCAGCACCCAAGAGAGTGATTTGCTTTTTTGTTTGTTTGTTTTTAGTTCTGTAGACTGAACCCAGGCCTTGCACATGCTAGGCAAGTGCTCCATCCCTGAGGTACATCCACAGCCCTATTCATTTTCTTTAAGAAAAAGAAAAAAGAAAAACCTGGATGGCTGGATTGGCAACTGCAGAGGACACTGGGGCACTTGCCGGTGTACCACCCTCCCACTTTGACACGAGGCAGCCCACACAACATAGGAGCCCCATAGTAATTGGCTGTTCTACTTACATGTCCTGATAGATGTTCACGAGGTGCATGAGCATTTTGAAAACATTCCCGACATGCTAAGGCAGGGAAGAGAAAAGGAAATATGAAAGTTTCAACCAGAAAACAGCTGTTATGCTGAGAAGAGAGAAGGGCACGGGGACTTGTCTTGTTCTCCCTGCACATGAGACTTCAAGGGCTCAAGGGCCAATCTTCATTTTCCACTGGTAAAATGCAGGCTATAAATTTGTACCATTTTCTTCTTCTTCTTTTTTTTTTTTTTTTTTTTTTTGGTTGGGGTTCTTTTTCTTGTTTTTTCTTTTTTGGAACTGGGGATCAATCCCAGGGCTTTGCCACTGAGCTGCATCCCAGCTCTTATACCATTTTCTTTACCCCAAAAAGCATAAAAGGAAAGACAGCAACTATGACACATGTGATGTTCACAGAGCCTTCTCACAGTCATAATTAACAAACGGCTACTGTTCCCTTGTCCTCTATATACTAAACCAGAATCAACTCTGGGAAGTCAAACTTTAACCCTAAGAAATAATGACTTCTTATTTCAGCAATTCTGAGCACTTCCCCCAACCTGCCCTTTAGGACAGAAGACCCACAAGCATTCAATGTTCAGTGTGTGACCTGCTTTTACTAAGCAAGGACCTGACAATCTACTTCCAACCACAAACCTCCAAGAGATCTTCTGAGATCTTAGAGATCTTCTGAAGCCGTTGCAGCCTGTAGTGAGTCCCTAGAAAACAGTCCAGGACCCTAGCAGGCATGAGACTCAAATATTCAGTGGAGTTTTCCATATAGGAAACCAGGCTTCTCAGAGGCAGCAAACTGAACCAGGATCGAAAGAGATAATCATCCATATACAGCAACTGCTTCCTGCTCTCCATGAAGTCAAGAAACTGGCTCCTGAATGAAGAAACCAGGACAGAGACGAGGGCAGCAGTGAGAGTACTGAACAGACTCAAGACGAGGAAAAGCAAGGCTGGGAAGGCCCAGAATGCTCAGATTTTAAAGTAGATATCAATGCATCTTGGAACCAGACATACAGAGGGAATCAAATGAAAACTGAATAAAATAGCCAAGTGTATGGCACACTTGTGGTCCCAGCAACTTAGGAGGCTGAGACAGGGGGATCAAAAGTTCAAGGCCACCCTCAGCAATTTAGTGAGGTCCTGTCTCAAAAAAAAAAAAAAATTTAAAAGGGACTAGAGATATGGCTCCATAGTTGAGTACCCCTGGTTTCAATCCCTGGCACCAAAAAAAATAAATTTTAAAAAATCATTTCCATTTGGCTTTCATTTCCAAAGGTTTCAAAACTAGATAAGAGATGGGAACAATTGAGCTCACTGCCTTTATCCCTAATGATGGCAGCTGGCTCCCAGTGGATGGGGTGGGCAAGGGGATAGGTTATTCCACACATGGCAGTTATCTGTATGTGGAAATGAGTACAGTGATGATTTCATGTTTAATTCAGATTTACTTTAAGTTTTGAACTTAAATTTGATTTCAAAAACTTTTTTTTGTGGTGTTGGGGAGGCAACCCAGGGCCTCGCTCAATGCCAGGCAGTCCTCTTCCACTGAGCACAGCCCAGCCCCCTTTCATTTTTCTTATGTAGTTGTGCTTTCCATGTCTTCTTTGAAGAACCTTTCCTCACTCTAAGACGACCTTATTTAGAAGCATGCTGTTAACAGATCCAGGCATGTAAGGATTTTCCAGAGAGCCATCTGCTCAGCTGTGGTTAGGAACCTGCACCCTTGGACTGCAGCACCTTCAGGGTACTGAGAGTGGTTCAGCTCAGAATGCAGCCGTTTTGTTGCATGTGCCCACGGGCACACCTGCCATGCAGGGCGCTGGAGTCCCTGGGTGCCATCTGGGTCTGCAGCTTTGTCCCCAACATCTGTACCATATTCATTCTCCTGCCATTTGTTTTACCAGTTGCTGGAGAGGAGGCACAGAGCTCTACAGAGCTATGGATCTGGATCTGCTGGCTCCTCCTCTCAAGGCTCTTGGTTTGGGATTGGATTTGATTCTCCACCTACACAGTTCTACTTGGTACCTTTGCTCTCGATTCCTCTGTGACTCCTGCTCTTTTTTTCTTTTTGGTGGTGCTGAGGATGGAACCCATTGCCTTGGCCAAGCTAGATAAGTGCTCTATCACTAAGCCCCAGCCCCAGCCCTGGCCTTATTCTGGCTTTTTAAATTGGTGGAATGCATGTTGCTTAGTATTCCAGTTTATCATTTATTTAGTTTGGAGTTTTGCATCTGTGAGTACCATTTCTCCTGATGAAGCACAGTTCTCAGTGGGGACAGAAGTATTCAAGCCCACCCCCCATCCCACCCAGGGGGGGCCTGGCAAAGCCTGGATACACTTGTGCCTTTAAGACCTGGGATCGGGGCAAGCCATTGTCTGTGTACCCTTGCCCACCCAAGACTTCCACTCCAAGGGACACCACAATGCCCTCACAATCAGACAGCAGAGAATGTGGAAGTACTCTGCTTTTCCTGGCCAGTTCTCTGGCCTGAGCTTTATGGCTAGCAAAAGGAGAAGCTTGCTCCAGCTCTACCAAATGCACTCATCACCCACCACTTCAGGTAAAAGGCAAGGTTAGAAGTCAGAAACTAAGATTTGTGGTACTCAGGGCTAAGTCTTGGGATACACAGAGTTGCTAAGTATCTGTCACACAAATGAGTAAACACATATTAGTACAGTCATAAGAGAAAGACTGCATAGTACACTGGCCACGCCAGTGATCCCAGTTGTTTCAGAGACAGGTAGATCATGAGTTCAGGCCAGACCAGGCAACTTAGCAAGACCCATCTCAAAAATTAAATCTTTTTTTTTTTTTTTTTTTTTTTTTGGTCGGGGGTGGTACTGAGGATTGAACTCAGGGGCACTTATCCACTGAGCCACCTCCTCAGCCCTATTTTGTATTTTATTTAGAGACAGGGTCTCACTGAGTTGCTTAGTGCCTTGCTTTTGCTGAGGCTGGCTTTGAACTCACGATCCTCCGGCTTCAACCTCTGAGTTACTGGGATTACAGGCATGTGCCACCATGCCCAACTTCAAAAATTAAAAATTTAAAGAAGAACTGGGGATATAGTTCCATGGCAAAGTGCTGATGAATCATTCCAAGATGTGCTTACATAAATGCAGCTTTACAACTTACTCATTTAGCAATTCTTTCTGAAACTGAGAGAAGGAGATTCCCTTGAGGGCAGCCCAGATGTCCTCAGACTGGTTCACAGAGTCCTTTCTTGGAGGGTCCAGCTGCATACAGTAGTGCAGGACAGGGAGGATGCCCAGCCAGTCGACGACCCTTGCAACCATGCATCTTTGGCACAGGTTGACCAAGTACACTTGCCATCTGGAAGGGAACCAAGACCTACCATGAGCTATGGATGGCTGTGTCCAACCTTCCCTGTGGTCTGATGTCCCAGGAGGGAAGGGACAGCCACTTGCACCCAGCAGAAGGAGCATTACACACATGGACCGAGTCCCAGACCAAGAGTCAAAGGGTGGCAAGGGGGACAAGTTCCTGGCCCCCAACCCAATGCACCAGGATATCACAAATGCCAAAAGACACCCACTAAGGTCACTGCCACCCACACCATACAGCTGAAGTATTGAGGTGCTCGGTTTCAAACCAAAGAATTCACATAGGACCTAGGGTTTGAACCAGGCAGTCTGGCGATGGTGGACCTAAACACAAAGCAAATGTTTTTGTTTTTAAACTGGGATTGAACCCAGAGACATTCTACCACTAAGCTATATCTCCAACATTTTTTATTTTGAGACAGGGCCTCCCTAAGTTGCTGAAGCTCAAACTTGTAATCCTCCTGCCTCAGTCTCATGAGTCACTGGAATTATAGGCACATGCCACCATGCCCAGCTATGTTTTAAAAGGAATGGCACATGATGTGTGTTCCACGGGCACAAAAATTGATGTTTCTTCCTTCTCTCACACCCATGTACAGCTGTTTGTAGATTTCCTTACCACTGTCTCTCTTTCACAGAGGGCACAGAAACTGCCTGGGTCTTTAAAACTTAGGAAACCCACAGGTGCTAAGAGCTCAGGAAAGGCTGCCTGATGTTACCCAAGCTCAAACCAAACAGAAGCAGAAGAGACCCTGATCCTCCAATCACAGCAGCTCAGAAGAGGTCTCCCCTACCACATAAAAGGCCATGGCTGACCCAGCAGGGGCAGTGTCCTTCCACCAGCACAGGTGGGACAGCAGGAACAGCATCCCTGTGGATTCTGCAGCTGAGGTAGGTGATACCTGCAGGCAGGCCTGGGCCCCAGTGCTAAGGAATGCTGAGCGTGAAGAGGAAGGTCCTCCAAGGAGCACTTCTGTCATGTACTTTATATTATTCATTTATTTTTCCAGATGGGGTTCCACTAAGTTACCCAGGCTAGTCTTAAGCTCTTGGGCTCAACCTCCCAAGTAGCTGGGATGACAGTGTTGCCGTGGTACCTGGCCCTGTGAAGCTTTTTGAAGTCAGGGTATTCAGGAGAACACCGAATTTAACAACACTAGCAATGACATACATGCCAGGAAAGTGACAGGAGCAAGTGATAACATGACTGTGGTTTTATTTTTCCCCAGTGTGCGCTCAGCCTTTCTCTGACTAGCACTTATCTCTATAGTCAGATAAAAATCATGATAAATGCCTACGAAACCTCTGACAAAACAAAACAAAACAAAAAAACATGGGATACCTCTCAGATGTGAACAGGATGTGGTGGAGGTCGCTATGCAGGGCATCTGGTGAGCAGGGACTGGGGCAGAGAATGGAGCACAGTGAGGTCAGGTCACGCTCGGATAAGCAGAGTTTGGTATCTTCCACCAGGAAGAGAATGATCAGACCCATCCTCAGTCTGCTCTTCACAGGGCATCCTTCAGGCAGGGCATCCCCACTCTTTCCTTCCAGAAATGGTCTCATCTGCTTTTTCAAATACTTCCACAGGTGTTTCTTCACCTGATGCAGGGAGAAAAGAAGAGGCATGGTTATGGAGTGCATGCCCTGGAGGCTGGAGGGCCCCTTGGGCAGGGTATCAAGGCCCTGAGGACAGAGAGCTCTGGGGAGGGTCCCATCTGCCCCACTTCCCACTTCCCCAGCACTTGGGCTTCTGGAGCAGCAGGAGCACATCGATGCTCAGTCCCAAACAGTGTAGTGAGGGGGTCTGGGAGGCCCCTGGATGCTCATGAGAGCTCAATGTCAAACTGAGAAAGAGTGCCAGCTCTGTCTCCAAGCCACAGTGTGGCTGAAGGGCAAAGGATGGGCTCCACCTTTTCTTTCAACTCTGCCTAAGCCCGGAAAGAATGCAAGATTGGTGCTGGGAATGAGGCTCATGGATACAATCAGGAGGAGAGATAAGGAGAGAATTCCCAAGAGGTGGTGCAGAAACAAAGGGATGGAAAGGTCCTCCTGACCCCTCTACACCTGCCCTACTTAGTCACAGGGTCTCTATATGCCTCCAGTAGGTCAGGGGACCCTGACCACCCACACCAGAGCTACTGGTGATTGGGGGAAGACTGATACCTCTTCCTCTCTGAGGCCCAGGCTATGCCAGGGCTGTGCTTTCCCTTCATAAATCATAGGCACTCGGACAACAGAGTAAAACTGCCGGAACTGGGTAAAGAAGTTCCTCAGGTTGATGGGGTTCCAGGTCTGGAGGATGCTGAAGATGCGGCCCAGCATGATCTCGGCTGCCATCTTCTTCCCTTTCAACAGCTCCTTCTTTATCTTATTAGTGAAGAGGTTCTGGAATATCTCCAGTGTCCCAGGAGGCCTCATGCAAATTATGTCATCATATTGATGCCAGTCTATGGGTGATAGCAAGACAAATGTCACACTTAAGATCTCAAAACCCACCAACCCAAGGCACCACCCCAGAAGACAGAAACACAGGGGAGCAGCCAGGCACAGTGGCACATGTCTATAATGCCAGTGAGGCTGAGGCAGGAGAATCACAGGTTGAAGGTCAGCCTTAGCAACTTAGAGAACCCTTCTGAAAAATAAACAGAAACAGGGGAGTACAGTCAGAGGATTAAAGGAAGGAAGGAAAACAAGTCTGGTAAACTGAAGTGATCAGAACTCACTCCATCAGCTACCATGGGCAGGTCATGCCCCTGCAGAGAGAAATTCTAGACAATCCACAGTGATGAGCTTAAAACCAAGTCTCTGCTTAGCCATGCAGTTCAGCAAGCCTGGTAAAAGCTTTAAACATGACCATATGCAGGTTAAACATTTTTTATACCAAAACTTCATCCCTCACTAGCAACTGAGTACTGTTCTGGTAAATGAACAGGGTGCATAGTGGAACAGCAACACCCACCCCAAAGAGAACAGCGCAGATCACCCAACAGCCACAAGCCACTAGCAGGTGCCCAGTACAGGGCAAGGGCTGAATTTATGGCTATTCTGAGGACCAACTGCAAGCGACACAATTATAGACCAAGAAAACCCAGTGACATTAACTGTAAAATAATTAGAAAACAAAAGTGGTTAGCCAAGCACCATGGTTGCACGGCTGAACTCCAGGCAATTTAGGAGGCTGAACCAGGGGGATCCAAAATTTGTGGGCAGCCTGGGTAACTTAGGAAAACGTGACTCAAAATTTAAAAATGAATAAAGGAGCTAGGGATCTGGCTTAGAGGTAGACCAGAGGCAGAACACTTGTCTAGCATGAACAAGGCCCTAGGTTCCATCTCCAACACTGTCAAAAAAAAGAAAGAAAATGAAAAAAAGAGAGAAAACCTATAAGAGGGCAGAGAGCTGGGCATGATAGTACATGCCTGTAATCCTAGTAACTCCAGGGTTGAAGCAGGAAGACTACAAGATGGAGATCAGATTAGGAGGCCCTAAGCTACTGCACACTACTGTCGCATTGGTAGGCCCTGCCATCCCAGCTCTACTCTGTCCTTTCCTACCCTGCCAGGTGACAGTTGGCCAGGGTTCATATGCTGATTTGGGCATGGCCTCCTCTCGAGCTTCTCCTTAAGCCCACTCTAGCCCCTCTCTTTGTGGGAATTGTCAGAGAAGAAGCTCCATCTTTCCTTGTGGAATTATCTGATGAAGTCCAGTTTCGCCTCAAAGCTGAGGCGTGCCACTCAAGAGGATGAGGCAGGAGGGCTTCCTTTCTAGTTGGAGCCCAGACACTTGAGGCCAGCCCAGAAAACATATTTTTAAAATTCTGGGTCTCGGAGGTCGCTCAGGATAGAGCTAGGTGCCCAGGCAGGACAGGACAGCCAGTATCTGCAGAGAGGGTCACCAAGGAAGAGCTGCTGAGGGACTGAAGAGGTGCAGAGGGTTCTTTCCAAAGATTCAGCAGATGGAATGTGGAAGCCACCCAATGCCACCAGCAAAATGTGATGAGGACAAATACAGAGGCCCATAGGGAGGCTCTCGACACATTGTCCTGCTTCTGGTCACCACCTAGACGCCTCCAGGAAGGGCCAGCCAGCAGCTCCCTGTTCCCTGCTTTGTTCCAGAGTCTGCCCGGTACCCGGGCCCACCCTGCACCCAGCCCCAACCCTTCCTTTGGCTTCGTCCTTTCTCCTTCTCATTTCCTCTCTCACCTAAGTTAAACCACAGCAGGGGCAGCGCACAACAGAGGACCCATGCAGACCAGGCCTTCTGCTCCACAGAGCCCCACCCAGGCCAGGACACAGGTGCCACGGGAAAAGCCCTTTACCTCTGGAGCGCAGGAGGGAGGACTTGACATACAGGCAGCGGTTCACGTGCTCGCCTGCCTTCTGCGGCTGCTCGTAGATGTACTCATACTCCACGGTGCAGTTGGAACCTTGGCCGCAGTGAAGGACGTACTTGTAAGGGATGGCTCTATCCAGGCTCTGCCTGGGAATGACAATGCTGCCCTCGATGAGGGACCCGTACTCATGTAAGTCCCTGGAAATCAACAGACACTGGCCAGTTATCCGGAAGTCTTACATCAGAAGATTTTGTTCTCAAACACCCCAGGAACACAGACCCAAAATTATAGAATGGACACTGACCAAGATGGCATGTCTAGAACAGGGCAGGGCTTCCTTTCTAGTTAGAACAGAAAAAAGAGCCATGGCGAAGTGAGACAAAGAATGCATGCTGGGAGTATCAAACACACTCACCCAGGGAGCAGGGGGACCCTGGGGACTCACTGATCACCTCTAACAAACACCAAGGGGACTGGGGGCCCCAGGACTCACTCAGTGTAGTACATCTCGCAAGCGTCACTCCACTCGGGCTGTCCAAGCTCTTCTCCTCCCCTGATGAACACAGTGTGGAGCATGGGGTCGAAAGTGACATGCTTGGGAATGATGGCATGGAAATACACGGTGATCCCCTCCTCCGGGTTCAGCCAGCTGGAAGAGGGAAGGAAGCAGTTGGTCACCAACTGCTCCTGGCCCAGCCCACCTCCTCTTTCTCTACTGGTCATTTTCACACCTGGCCACTGCCCACCATGAGCGGCCAAGAAGAGGAAAAGAGAGTGTGAAACCCCAACCTGGCCAGCCCACCTCCCCTGCAAACCCCACAGCTGGACTTGTCACAGGGGCCCTCAACAGGTGCGGACAGCATCCCTGTGCCTGGGCGGGGCAGCCTGGTACCTTGAGGGGATGGCCTGAGTGCTGGCCTTCTGGTTCTTCTGCTCCTTCTCCTTTGTCACAGCAGCTGTGTAATTTTTGTCACTCCCTTCTGGCTTCCTCAAGTCTTTGGGCTCTGAGTTGATTTCACCTGGTTTTTCTCCAGGAGCAGCCAACCCGTCCTTGGTCTCACCCTCCTGAAATGAGCAACCAAGCCCCAGCCTGAAAGGCTGCCCCTCAGCCATGCATCTCACAGCAGCCCAGGTGGACTGTCCAGTCCTTCCAGTCTACTCCCATGGCCTCTGAGGACCCTTCCCCAACCTTGCCTGGGCCCTCCTCCCTCTCTCACTACTGGGCACACTAGTTCCTTCCCTTGAGAACAGGCTGCCACAAGATAACCCCAGGCCTTAGCACGCCAATCCTTTCATCTGAATGTGTCCCCAGGGACCCTAAAGCTCACCCCTCATTCCCTCTAGCCTCTGCTCCCCCAGCACCTCCCTGGAAGCCTCAGCCAGCTTCCCTGGCTGAGGGGCCACCTTCCCTCATGGCACCAACCATCACATTCCTGGGGACCCTCCTGGTACCCACCGTGCTCTTTTTCCCAGCTCATTTCCTGTTGCCTGGCTTGGCCTCAGTCTTCCCCCATCAAGAATGAGAGCTCCTTAAAGGAAGGCTTGATCTCCTTTGCACTGTCCCTAGCTCTCCATAACGTGCCACACAATCAGACTGAAGATGGGCTAGTGACTGGCTATAGCAGAAGGGGCCGGGAAGGCCAAGCAGTGTCCCCCAGCCCAACCTGGAGAGAAACTTGTACCTGGCACTGTTCCTTGGAAGCAGGGGGACTTGCCGGCAGCTCATTTGCTGCGACTGAACCTTATCTTTCATTTGTTTCCCAGTCCTGTTAACTGGAATATCTGGCTCAGCTGTAGTGTGAACTCCCTGGAGGAAATAAAGACCCCAGACTACTGGGGTCTGAGCCACAGAGACAAATGGAAAGGCTGCTCTGCCCCAACGGCTTAAGATCAGCTTTGGCCTTAATGCCGAGTGTAGGGTCAATAGTCCCTTCTTGCCTCCACAGCTGCCCTCCCAGAAAGGGAAGTAACGTCTCACCCACATGGCATACCAAAGGTGCTAGGGCCAGTCCCATGCCCCCGGCCGCCACTCACTATACTCACCCCAGAGGCTGGGACCTCCACGTGCTGCCTGGCCCTCTGTGCTTCTTTCTGAGGCTCAGAATCCCCTTTGGACTCAGGCAGCGGGAGCCCTTGGGCAGCATCTTCAGGCTTAGGGTGGGCTTTGCAGATAGATGTGGGTGGCCCAGACACCTCCTGAGAGAGGCTCCTGGCCCCAGAGGGTGTGGAAGTGTGGAGATCCATTTCTTCCGTGTGGTCCTGTGGTGCTGGCCTGCTCTGAGCCACATCTCCTGTGGCTGCACCCCTGCACTGGCCAGATGGACCAGCATGCGGGGCTTGGCTTTGGGCCAGGGCTGCGTCCTGGGACCAGGGATGTGAAGGTGAATTTGGACTCTGGGGAATGGAAGGCGATGGGGACAAGGAACCCTGTTCTGAGGAAGCAGTAGTGGCCTGATTCTTCCTCCTTTTCTTTCTTTTGTTCTAAACAGGAGAGACATACCAATTTTACTTCTTAGGTTTACTACAACTTGCCCCACGTTTCCCTCCCATTTTTGTGTCCCAATTTCTCATTGGTCATTTCTGCAACTTCTTTATCATGGGTGGAACTGAATTAAGAAACCAAGGGTGGGGGGTAGGGGAACCAAGGAGCAAGAGGCCAGGCAGAGCCTTGCATAAAGGGGCTGGGGGTGTCACTACAAGATTGCTCTTGGACACTACAACATTCATGTACTGTTCACGTGACACTCTTCGTAGTATGTGTCACAATCAAGAAAACCAGAATAAAGGTGAGAAGACTGCAGAGTGTGGAGGAGCAGTAAGACTGCTCCTGAGCTCTTGAAGGCTCAGGCAGCTCCCAGGCAAGGTTCCTGCCTTGAAAACCAGTAACACAGCTTGTGAGGAGCAGGCCACTGGGACCCTGGCCCCAAGGGCTATGATGCTCTAGAGGAGGTGTCAATGGGCCACTGAAAGCAAGTGGTTCGTACATCCTGAGTCCTGGCTATATGTGGGGACACCCTGCCACCCCAGACAGCTGGGGGTGAACCTGCACCTGCCCTAGACCCTCACTCCTTGCATTAAGCCATCAAGAAAAAGGAAGAACTTGGGTACATCTGTGCCTAGGATGTGTGGCCATCTTCTGAGTCACTATGCAGCTTCCACAAGAATCCTAGCTGACCTTCCTGCAGAACTGCTCAGATGCCCACGAAATCCCTCCAGGTACCCAGAGCACTCCTAGCCTGACTCATGCTCTTGACTGGGCTCATGAGAGTCAGCGCCCAGTGCGTGCAGTAGAAAGACAGGGCTTAAGAGACTTTTTTCTATTTATGGTGCTGAGGAAGGGACCCAGGACTTTGCACAAGAAAAAAAGATTTAAGACAGAAACTTCTCCATCTTCCAAGGGCAACCAAATCACCCAAGACATTGTTAACATGTGCAGTGACTCAGCAGTCTGGGTGGGCCCCAGGGTACTCATTTCCACAGGCTCCTTGGAGGCCTATGCTGCCCGCTCAGGCCCAGTCATGAGCATGAGATAGTGCAGTCACTGGTGGTCTTCTCCATGACACCTCAGGGTCACTAGGAAGCCTCTGAGACTGCTGGACAGGTCTGGGGTCTCCTGACCTTAATGGTGTCTGTCAGCATCCTGATGGTTCCAAGAAATTGCTGAAAACTACCACATCAAAGCAGTGTAGGCTCTGGGAGGGACATATTCCCTAAGCCCTTCCCAGAGACCCTGAAATGTCAGTGCTTAATCCAAGCGGTGCTGCCTCCATACTGAGCCACTGAGTGATATGGGCCTCTGTGAGGCACAAGGACCATGAGGGCATGAGGGCAAAACAGGGTCCTGTCCCACGATGCTGACAGCATCCTGAGGCAGGCTAAGACACATCATGAGACATGCCAAGCACAAATCAAGCCAGGAGGGCATGGTGGGAGGTCAGAGGCCACTCTGACTCATATGCTTTCTGGAGAAGGTGGCAAGAGGCTGAGTCTGAAAGATGCAGAACCTCTAATCCAACCTGCTCTGCTTGGCAAGGATTCACAGGTCTTTGTGTAGAAACATGAGCCCTGCCTCCTAAGGCTCCTGCTCACCCAGGATGAAAGCCAAAATCCAGCACACAAAGACCCCATGAGGCTCAGGCTGCTCACTGCCCTCACCCAGTGCAAGCAGCAGCTCTGGAGGTGAGTGAGGCCTGGACACAGGCAGTGACTGCAGCAGCACCTGGAGGCAGCACTGAGCGCAGAACAACTGAACCAGGGCACCTCCAGGTGGGACACAGGTACCTGAGAGCTGGGAGCCAGGGTGAGTGAGGACAGGTGGGCTTGGGAAAGGCACTCCGCCAGCTCAGCCAACACCTGCGGTAGGCCTCTGCCTTAGGACAGGTGGAGCATCAAGGCTGAGGTGATAGAGCATGGAATGGGCAGAAGTGCAGAGGGGCTAACGCCTAGGATGCGGTCCACATAAGAAATGGAGAGACTTCAATGCCACTAAGGGGGTACAGCATCAGGGATGGGGTCAGGCCAGCAACACAGACAGGGATGGCTAGTCCTCATGCAAGTGGGCAGTGGGATATAAATGCCGAGAGGAGGGGGGCAGTGAAGCTCCCTGTGGAGGCCCAAGGGAAAGAGGCTGACAGGTGGGTGCTACATGCTTCCAAGCCCCCAGGGCCAGCTGGCTCATCCCTGTAGCAGATAAGGGCTGTGAGGAGCCAGGGGCAGGCTGCAATGAGGACAGTGAGGTCTCGCCCCTGGAAGCTGCTTGACACATCCTTCCAGCAACCTGGCTACCAGAGCTTTGCGTGGGAGGGCCTCCTGGCAGAGCCACAGGGACATCCACCTGACACACCTTTCCATGATATTCTCCAATTCCATCCATTTTCCTGAAAATGCCATAATTTTATTCTCTTTTAATGCTGAGTAGTATTCCAGTGTGTATAAGTACCACAGTTTCTTTATCCATTCATATGTTGAAGGGCATCAAGTTTGATTCCACAGTTTAGCTATTGTGAATTGAGCTGCTATGAACATTGATGTAGCTGTGTCACTGTAGTATGCTGATTTTAAGTCCTTTGGGTATAGAGCAAGGAGTGAGATAACTGGGTCATTTCCCTCTGTTCTGAAGGAGCATCCTTTGTTCCCTGGATGAAGCACTGAGGCAGGGAGCTGTGGATGCCATGTGACCAAGGAATGGGATGGTCCAGAGCACTAGAGACAGTGGCCAGGAGGGTAAGGAGGCAGTGCAGACAGGCAGAGCCACACCTGCACTTCAGGGCTACCAGCTGGGTGCCTAGATTGATCTTGCCTACAGCCTCAGGATTCATCGGTGATATGAGCAATAAATTCAACATAACCAATGTGAGTTGCATTTTTGGTAATTTGGAAACAAAACATTTCTAATGGTTTGAATAATCAAATCTCAGAGTAGGTTATTTTCTTCTTACAGAAGTGAAAACTAAGTCCAGGTAACTAATGTCCTAACTGCCAGGATGAAATGGATGCTGGGGTCTTGTAGATACCTGCAGGTCACCACGTGGCACAGAGGACCCTCCAGGTCCATCAGAGTATACACCCTGCTTCAACCTTAGAACAGCTGCTAGCTGCCCTCTAGGAGGGGAGTGGTCAGCAGGAGGCACTCAGCAGCAGGACCTTAAGAGGGCAGGAACCCTGGTTGGGGCTTGCAGGTGCCCTGAAGAGGGCCTGGCTATACCCTCCATGACAAAGTGGTGTGGAGACTGCAGGAAATGCAGAGGTGGCCCAGGGAAGCCCCTTGGAAGGACCCCAACCAGTTCCTGGAGGACAATGCCAGGGAAGTTGGTCAGTGACAGCCCCCTGTGTACCCGCACCCTTTTGGCCATACCTAGGCAGCAGCAGACCACTCATTTCCAATACAAGCACAGCCCAAATCCCTGATGGACAGAACTGCAGAAGCTCAGGTGCCCCTGGAGGAAGGTCCATACCGGGCTTCCAAACTCACCAGGGCCCAGCCCAACTCATGTGTGAAACAATGTGTGACCATGGTACTCAGGACAAACCATAGCCCTCCATGAGTGACCGCATCCCCCCTGCAGGGGTGAAGAGGCTCTGCTTTCCTCATGTGCATAGCACCTTCATTACACAAGTGAGCTTCTTGTGTTGTAGTGAACCTGGAACATGCCCAACCAATGCTCTGGAAAATGACAGGGCAGGATTGGAACCCCAAGGAGCAGACATCAAGCTCAGTAGGGTACACACCATACCACTGGTGTCTCAAGCACAGCCTGCTGATGGGCCTGTGCCCAACTTGGATGCCACCTGGCTGGTAAGTAGACCCCTGGGTGGCCTGTGGATGTCAAGGGAGAGACTTCCACAAGAAATAGAAGCTGGGAGTCAGGGTGAGCAGGAAGGATATGCAGCACAGAACAGAAAGATGGCACCCCCAAAATGACCTGCCACAGGGTCCAGCTGTTCCAGGGCTGGCGGGAGGCTCTGCAGCCAGAAACACAGACTACCTGCTCATCGTCCGCAGTGAAGGTGTCCAAGACCTCGCACAGAGCAGCCTCATTCATTCTCCTCTTGCCGGGAAGGTGCTGGGCAGCTTCCTGCTCACCAGGTACATCCTCTATGGCATCTACAGAAGGTCCAGAGGCCACTACCTATTGAGATATGACCCCTTTAGACAGCGCAGGGTCACCCACATACCCTGGAGCCCTGCCCCAGCCAGGCCCAATTAGGGAAACCTCATGGAGCAGGGAAAACACAACACAGAGCCCAAGGCAGCTGAGGCCAATAGGAAGGGGGATGCAGGTGGGCAAATCAGGTCCTGGTCCCCTGGAACATCCACCTGAACACCTGGGCCCCTGCTTCCAACAAATACAGCTGCAGAGGCACCAGAGGGGGCAGGTCATTCCAGGCACCCAACGCTCAGCCAAGCACAGCATTCAGAGCCTCCGGAGGTCAGGTGTGCCTCCACCAGGAAGCCTCTGTCAAATCATGCCAGCAAAAGGCTGAGGAAGGGAAGCCACTGAGGGCCTAGGGCCACTTGGAGCCTCCCACCTGACCCACTCAGGCCCCTGCTAGGTCGCTTCCTTGCTGCTGGAAGAACAAATCTCTAAGCCTCTGGAAGGATGCAGAGCCAGCAAGCAGAAGCCCACAAGCCAGCATCCAGTGGCCACTGAAGAAAGGGCCAGAATGAGGCTGGCCACCTCCCCATGGCCCTGTGGACCATAGCACTCTCTTGGGCAGGTGGTAGGACATGCTCAGTTCTGCTGGGGAGGGCTGGGAAGTGGCTGGTGACTTCATCCTGGCTTCTGAGGTCCAGGCCACTCCCAGCCTCTGCCCACCTCCTGGGAACATCGGGTCTTAGCTCGGAGACCTTCTCTCAACAGCAATACCAGCTCAGGTGAAGCATGATGCAGGCTCACTATGGGACTGGGAAGCCACTGCCCAGAGACACTTACCGTGCTCACCTGTGCACTTAGCTCCCAGTTTCTTTCAGTTGCAGCTTCTGCATCTTCAGGCATGTGTTTTAAATAAATCTCCTGTGACAACACCACACACAGTGTGAAAATCATACAAAAATAGACAGTTTGGAGTGGTTTTGCTGCTGTTTTGTAGTGCTGGGGCTGGAACCCAGGGACTCACACATGCTGGCAAGTGCTCCACACGGAGCCACACCCCTGCCCCAAACATTTGAAAGTAAACACTGTACTACGCTCCCACTTCATCACCCCAAAAGCAACCAATCTCACAGTGCCCCCAACCTCTGCCAATTCTGAGCTACTCATCTCTCTGAATGAGCTTGTTCTGCATGTTTCCTATAATAGGCCTCACACAGTTTGTGCCTTGCACCTTGGGTTCCTCCTTGTAGCGCTGCGTGTCTGAGGTCCACCCTCGTTACAGTTTGGATACATACACTTCCTTCTTTATTATGGCTGACTGATATTCCACTGAGTGTATACAGCCTAAGTAGTTTACCTGCTGTTCACCCGCTGAGGACAACCTGGGTTGCTGTGCCACTGGACTGCCATGGCTCTGCTGCTCTGAACGTGCAGACAGGCATTTGTTCAAACACCCGTTCTCTTTTCTCTTGGATGAATACTTAGTGCAACTGCTGGGTCATATGGCATTCTGAATTTAACTTTCTGATAAGCTGTCACACTGCTTTACAGAGTAGCTGTAGGACTTCACATTCCCCACAGCATGACACCACAGCTCCAACTTCTCCACCTCCTCACCAACACCTGTGATTTGATACTTTTTATCACAGCTATCCTAGTGTGTTTTAGGTGGTGTGTCAAGAGGTTTTGCATTGCACTTAACCACCAATGGGTGCTGATGCCTTTCACAGGCTTCTTGGCCTCTTGTATATTTTCTTTGGAGAAAAGCTTTTGCAACCCAGCTGTGGCAGTGCATAATTGTTATTGCAGCTGCTCCAGAGGCTGAGGCAAGAGGATCTCAAGTTCAAGGCCATCCTGGGTGATTTAGTGAGACCATCTACAAATAAAATAAGGACTGGGATGCTGTTCAGAGGTAGTGTTGGTCTAGCATGCAGGAGGCCCTGGATTCAATTCCCAGTATAAAGAAAGAAGGGAGGGGAAGGCAGGCTGCTTCAGGCAAATCTTTTGTCCAGAATTAAGTTGGACTGTCTTTTTGTTGTTGAGTCATGAGTTCTTTATATATCATGGATACTAAACCCTTATCTGATACATGATTTACAAATACCTCTCCATTCCATTGGCTGCCTTTTCAGTTTTTCTTCTCCTCCTCTAAATGAAAAAAGTTTAAATTTTGATGAAATCCAATTTTTCTACTTTTTCCTTTTGTTTCTAGTGCTTTCGATGCCACAATTAAGTAAGTTTTGTTAAACATTTGGTGACCAAATGCCAACTCTATGATATTCCCTCAAATTGAGTTTTATTTCTATAAAGTCATCAGTAATGTCTTCACCTTCATTTCTACTTTAGTTTCTTTCACACCTTTTAAAAATATATGCTTTATTTGTTTGTTTGTTTATTTATTTTCATGTGGTGTTGAGGATGGAACCCATGTGCTAGGCAAGGGCTCTACCCCAGTCTGGAATCTTTGCTCATTGGTGTTTTGCAATTGCACACATTGATGGTGTTTGTTGTTGCATATTGGTGCATGCAATACACAATGTAACAATACCATTTTGCCTGGATTCCTCCCCAGCAGTTCCCCTCCCTCCCCACCTCCCACCTGCACCTTCTTTTCTTCCACTGGTCTCCCTTTGATTGTCATGAGGTCTGCCCCCACTTTCCTTTCCCTTTTTGTTCTATAGCTTCCATATAAGAGATAAAATACAGGACCCTTGACCTTCTGAGTTCTTTACATATTATCTCCTTTTTTTTAATTAATCTAAAAGTTTATGGATCTTGTTGGTCTTTTGAAAGACTCAACCTTTTGATTCATTGTTTTTTCTCTGTTGCTCTTCTATTCTCTCCTTTTCAAAAAATCTCTGCTCTAATATTTAGTATTTCCTTCCTTCTTTGTCTTTGGGTTTAGTTTCCTCACCTTTTCCTAGTTTCTTAAGGTATGAAGTTGAGATTGGACACAGGGCTCTTGTCCTCAATCGTTATCTTTTTTTCATCTTCTTTTTTTTTTTTTTTTTGTGACAGGGTCTTACTAAGCAGCTGAGGCTGGCCTTGAACTTTGGATCCTCCTGCCTGGGCCTCCTGGTCACTGAGATTACAGGCATGTACCACTGAGCACAGCTATGGTTTCTGGCTATTACTCATTTTTTTCTTCCACAAAGATTCTTCACTTACTCTATGAATGTTTAAAAAGAACCTTGTCCAGCTGCGCAATGCAACATTTTTAATTGCCATGCCCTAAGTGTCTCTGCGGTGACTCCCACTGGAGGTTTCAGCCAAGCCTTCAGTATCCCTCAAGATCCAGGTTTGGGTGGCCTTCCCTGCTGAGGAAGAGGTGACTCCAGGGAAAGGACACAACCATACACCACACACACACACCTCTTTCCTCACACACAGACCTTGCACCCTGACACACATGCACAAATCAACACTCACCTCACACACACTACATACACCAGACACTACACACATATACCTTCCCCTGCAGGCATCACATATATTGCATCCCAGTGTGTCACTGCCACACTCCGAACCACAGAGCACCCTCTGCAAGGAACCTCACAAACCAGACCCAGCCCAGGAACAGAAAGCCCCAATCCCCCCCATGCCCAGGAGGAAGCCTGGGAGCAGGTGCCCCACTCTGGGTGTCTGTGAGCTGGAGCTGAGTCATGGAGCACACCTAGTGCTCCTGAACACCTGCAGGGAGATCCCTCTCAGAAGCTTCCTGGGGCTCCAGTGGGTTCCTTTACCAAACAATAATTCCCCAGTGCCTGACAACTCCCAGAGGCCAATGGGACCCCACTCTGAGGAAGAGCACCTGCCAACCAGGGAGCACCCAAACACAGGCCCTGCAACACAGTAGAGGTGTACCCAGCCCATACCTCAACACGTAGACCCAGAGGGTAGTGGGACCCACACATAGCCCAGCCACAGCTCCTGAGATACCCACATATTTGGTCCAGGGCTGGGAAAGGGAGGTGGAGACCCAGGGCCTGAAGCCCGTAGACTCCTGTGGGGATGGACCAGACACTGGGGCAGCCAGGCCACTGCCCATGTGGTAGCACTTCTAGGGCCAGCTGGACTGCAGTGCAGTAAGTTTGCAGGGAAAAAGTCGGGCAGCAGGGGACACATGGAGGCAGTGAGGGTGGCTCAGACAGCCCAGCTTAGCCACCAGGGAAACAGAGCAGGGGCAGGGATGGGTGGAGGCAGCATGGCTCACTCACTCTTTGGATGGTCCAGGACCCTTCATCGGAACTGGGCTCAGCTGCATTTTCCTGCCAATCACTGGAGCCTGGGGACAAGCACAGGTCCCCATCTTCCTTCAGCACTTCCCTGCATTCCATCTCTTCCTTCAGGGATTAGGCCACCAAGGAGTTATTGTTCTCAGAATCTACACAGGCAGGTGAAGGACAGGTCAAATCATGGAAAAGGCAGGGAGCACCAGAAGGCCACACTGGGACAACCCCTGCAAGATCAGCCCTATCCTCCCCCAAGGCCCTGGTGTGGTTTCTGCTACCAGCCAGGCAGGATGTGGCCAAGGATTCAGCCCCAGCTGCAAAGAGCGAATCAGACAGAAAGAGCCTGGGGTGGCAGGTGCATGTAACCCAGCAACTGGGGAGGCTGAGGCAGGAGGATTCCAAGTATGAGGCCAACCTCAGCAACTTAGTAAAGCCCTGTCGCAACATAAAAATAAAAAGGGCTAGGGATGTGGCTCAGTAATAGAACACCTCTGGGTTCAATCACTATTATCAAGGAAGAAAGAGAAAGGGGTGGTGCAGGAGAAATGGAGAGGAAAAGAAAAGAAAGAGTCAGGGCAGGGCCAATGTCCACAATACTCCAGCTCTGCAGCTCTAAAACAGAATCTGCCCTTTCCTTCCTACAAGAAAACTCCCCCTTCCTCAGGGGCAGGAAGCCTCAGATCAGGTACCTCCCAGTGGAGGCCTGCCTCCCTTAGCCTAGCACTACCCCATCCATCTACCCTCTTGTCTATGGAGAACCTCACCTGACCAGTTATGTCACCCACCGAGTGCACACACAGCCACTCAAGATTGTATACCTGAGCCCAAATTTAATCCTTCGAAGACTCTCTCTTGTCAAACCTGGGTCTTGATGACATGGTGCCATTTCAAGCCTGTGCCTGGAACCTTCTCTGAGCTGACTGCCCAAGGCCCAGGTCTGCTGGGCTCCAGGTGTTCCCTCCCCTAACCCCTGCTCTCTTTCCTCTCCCAGCTCTTTTACCACTGCATCTCCTCCCTACACATTCTATGAAGACCTTAGGCCCAGAGTGCTGGAGGAAGAAGACCCTCAGTTACACACACTAAAGGAGGCCCAAGTGCAGGTCTCAGACCCTATACCAAGTCCTCCTGCAGGACTCAGACCCTATGCCGAGTCCCTGTGGAGAACTCAAACTCAACACCACCCACATGCAGGACTCAGACCCTATACCAAGACTTCTAACTTCCCCACACAACACATCACCAAAAAGTTGGAAAATTTTCTGCCACATACCCTACTCCCAGACCACTTTCCTTTCACAGCTAACACTTAACAATAAACCCAGGATTCTGACGGGCCTCTCTCCCATTATACCAGCTGGATGGGCAACGTCATCCAGTCAGAACCTGGCATTTTCTCTGGCCCCAGGGACAGAGTCAGGAGCTCCAGGGCTCCTACTGGAGTTGGATACACCCACCCTCTCCTGGAGGGGCCACGATGATGAGCTGGATGTTGGACCTTGACCAACATGAGTTTCACCTGCAGCCTGAGGAAATAGCTGTAATGTGCAAAAGGGTTGGGTTTCCAGGACCAGAGAAAGGAGCAAGACCCTAGGCATACCCAAACTTTCAAGCCAGGTCCTGGCTTCCTGTGTTCTGCAACACAAACATCCCCAGGGACTGTAAATCTCAACAGGCAGTCCAACAAGAACAAATAAAAGTGTCCATCTGATTTCCAAAACACATCTGGCTTCCCTGTTAATGGAGATTATAATTGGATCCACAGGTGCCACTTCTGCCCACCCCACTGGACTATGAACAAAATGAAGCACCCCCAGCACTGGGGAGGGGAGGGTGGAAGAGGAGATGAAACCTCAGGCACACTGCAGCCAAGGCAGCTAGAGAGGCTGGGGGCTAGCAGAGGTTGCCCTGGTAAGCATTCAATACTGGGGTGCAGGAACATGTTCTCTAGACAGACTGGCCAGGAGCAGGAATCTGTCTAGGGAAGCAGCCCAGCAGCTGCAGGTGGCTGGGCATAGCCAGGCCAGGCTGCCCACAGCTTCAGACCCTGCCAGGTCAGAGCATTCCATCTGTTCAGCACACCAATTTCCTTAGAAATATGAGGAAGAGCTGGACACAGTGGCAAAAACTTGTAATCCTAGTAACATAGGAGGCTGAAGCAGGAGGATCACAGGTTCAAAGCCAGCCTCAGCAATGAGGACCCATCTCAAAATAAAAAAATAAAAAGGGCTGGGGATGTGGCTCAATGGTTAAACACCCCTGGTTCAATCCCCAAGACTAGAAAGTGTGTAAAAGCTCACACCAGCTCACTGACACTAGGCAAGCTCCAAAGGCCCCTGAAATGCTCCACTTCAAGAGATCAAATGCCAAATGTATGTTATGATAATTCTGTGACAACTCAAAAGCAAACACACCAGAGCATAGCACAGCAGGCTTTGCCAGCCCATTGTGTGGCAGGTGCTGGGGGCAGAGGGGCGCAAAACTGAGACACCAGATGCCACAGCCCAGGCCTCTTCCTCACCTGGTGAACATCCACTCCCTCCCAGGCTGGGCCTCCAGTGGAGTCCCCTGGGAGGCCTCAAGCAGAAGGGACCTTGCTATTTGGACTTCATTCTTGTTAGATGGGGTCTTACCCACTCATGCCAGGGACTGGACTGAACCGCACCCACCCTGGGCCTCAGAGTTAAGGCTGCTTCCCTCCCAAGTGGTGTTCACCATCCTGGCTCTAAGCAGCACACTCCCCACCTCCCAGGAGCCTTGATGTTCTGGTGACTCTGAACTTACTTCCTCCATCATAGAAACATACATCCTCCAGGAAAACACAGAATAAAAAAGAAACACGCTGCCTGGACCGTCACGCCTCCTCCAGGAACCTCCCAGCATTGGGGAAGGAGTTCCAACTGGGTCCCTGGGTACCTGGGCAGGAAAGGGTGGCCCACACCTCTCAAAGCCCTCACCCCACCCCCACCCCCTGCCTGTGCAGAGACCCCAGGTTTCCCCCCATGCCTTCATCCAAGGGACCTCTAGGCCTGGGTACCTGGCAGAACACACCGGGGCCTGGGATTCCTACCAGCAGGTGAAATCACCTGGAGAACCTCCGAGTGACTGAGAGGAGTGGCCTCCCTCTGCTGCAGAGCCAAGTCCCCAGTTCCTGTTTCAGCTTCAATTCCTGTAAACAGTTAATCCCAGGTGTGATGAAGCCAGGGCTGGCACCCCTGCCAGGCTCTGGCTTAGGGGAGGTGCCAGGCCACTCCGCCCTCTCTCCCTACCTGCAGGGATGGGCACCCCCTGGAAGGCAGCCCCTGGTAGTGTAATGGATGACAAACCCAGGCCTGGATATAAAATAAACTATAAAAACACTGCCATGAGAAGTAGTGCCTAGAAAAGGGAGGGTTCCTGCCCTTTCTAGTCAGTTATCTCCAGGAAACCTGATTAATAGAATAGACCCCTATCTTTTGCCTTTTGGAATGTAAATAACTACCCCTAGGAATATAACTTCTCCCCTTTGAAGGCTCAGGGACATGGCTAGAGATTTGCCCTTTGCTGCTTCTTCTCTGATTCCTGCCACAGTAGGATTCCAGTATGAGAAGAATCAGGGGCATTTGATAAAAAGGCCCCATGTCCCTGTTCTCAGGAAGATCCCTCTTTGTTCTGGTTCTGCTGGCAAGTGGTTCTGGGCCCATCCCAGGCCCTTGCCAAAAATAAAAAGGGGCAGAGGGCAGTGGCCTTTCAGGGAGGCTCTGCAGCAGGATGAAGGTGGATTGCCTCTTCCCAAAGGGATGGGGACTAAATGAAGCCCCTCAGGGTGCTGTGCCTGCCCCTTTGGCCCTTTTCTGGCCATGGTCAGGGAACCCCCTGTCTTGTCGCATCATTGATTTTAATGCCAACCCCACAGCAAGCCTATGAAGACAGGCTGGCACTGTTTATCACTCAGACCAGCACCCCTTTTCTCCCTCAATCCAGGACCAGCAAGACCTCAAACACAGTTCAACCTGCATGTGGGCTCCAGAGGGTTCAAGTCCTATCTCTTCCTGTTACTAGCTGTGTGGCTGTGACAAGTTACTTAAACTCTCTGTGCTTCACTCTCAGCATCTGTAGGACAGGGATTTATAATAATGTCATGTTTAGCACCATGCTGGGAACATCACAGTTAGCAGCTTGGCTTTTTAAAAATCTCTGGGACTGCAAACCCTCCCCCACCCAAGGCCCCAGCTGGCGGATGTTCTTCCTGATACCCAGGGGTGGGGAACCCTGGCAGGCTTCACCATTCCACAGCTCTATCTTCACAAGGCAAGGAATCTACAGCCACTCAGGATCACCAGGTGCATCTGCCCTAGGCCCAAGGTGCAAGGCCCAGCTAGGTTCCAGAAGAAAAGATGGACTCCAAATCTCACAGTAATTCAAAGCCCCTCCCCAAAGAGCCAGAGACAAAACACCAAGGAAGCAAAAATCAACCAAAGAAAGCAGCTACCACCTCACACCTCCTGTGGCCCAAAGAAAGCACCTGAAAATGAGAGCGTGCCCAGGCAGAGCAGGGGGAGAACCCACTCATACCCACTCACACCCATGACACCTGCTCAACGGACTAAGGGTCAGCTGTGGGCAAGCAGCAAGTTGAAATAAGGACTTTGTTCCCACTCAAGCACAGGTGTGTGTGGCACATCTCCAGAGCACATGTGTGGTCCTCTCCCAGGCCCTCCCTGCTATGCACAGGTTGCAGATTCAAAGGGTGCTCTGGGTGTCCTTGGGGCTGGGGGAGAGCAGTGCTGTCCTCTGGGAGTGCAGTGCTGCCCTCTGGGAGTGCTGTGCTGCCCTCTGGGAGTGCTGTGCCACTTAGGCTCTGGGGCAGTGGGACAAGAGCAGGGGAGGTAGTTTCTCTATCCCTGTCTTCAGCAAGGAAGACCCATCTGACAGCTGGTGCCCTCCTGTCCCTCCACCGACAGCCTGGGCAGGCTGTGGGGACCCTCCCAGGGTATTGCAAACCCACAGAGCCCTCCCCCTCCAGCAGCCTCAGAAACCTCCCAAGATATCTTCTGGAATATCCAGGGCCCTTCAGCTCAGCCAGAGGCTTTTCATCCCCAAAGGGGACTAAACTCCAGTTCCCTCAAAGAAAAGAGATGGGAAACTTTAAGCAGGACAGATGATGACTCCAGTAAAGAACTCACAAAACTACTTGAGGAAAGTGCCCCCTGGGAAGAGTTCTGTGGGGGGAGGGGCCAGGCCTCCCTGAGGCTGCAAGCTGGCCCTGCTCCCATCTGCCTGGAAGGCACAGATGCCCACACTCTCCACTTACCCCAGTGCCTCTTGGGATTTGCCTGGTCCTGGGGCTGTAGGAGGCAGCCTCTCTTCACACTGGCTACAGAACTTGGAGGCCTCCTGGCAGGAGATGTGCTGTCTCTGGCTGGGGGATCCTGTAGCCCTGGAGGTCTGAAAGAGAAGCAAGAGTTCCCAAGGCAGCAGCTATAAACTGTGCCTCCTGTCATGTGACCACAGTCCCATTTAAGTTTCATTTTGTGAGAAAGTGAGATTGCTGTAGCCAGAAAGTTCCCCTGGCCAATGGAAATCCAGCAGCAGTCTGACTCCTGTGGCTGCTCATGGTCATTGCCCAATCCCAAGTCCCACTCTGCCCTGGATCCCCTTCCATCCAGAAGCCCCCTTCTGTCTGGGCCATCACCCAGGGAGGCTAAGACTGCAGCTCAGACTGAGGCCAGGCCAGCTTTCCAGACAATCACTGAGAACTTGGGGGAGGTGGGCAGGGAACTCAGGTGGACCTTCAGCTATGGAAGAACCTTGGCCTAACACAGAAGACCCCTAGGCAGCCTGCAAAGCTGCTTGGAAAGCGAGCCTTTCTCCTAAAAGTTACTACAGCGGTTACAGAGGCGGAGCCTCAGGTCTCAGATCCCCCGTCCCGCTGCGCTAAGCGCTCTAGCTGCAGCCTTTTCACCCCAGCTGTGCTGTCTGGGGGCTCCTGCGCGACCCCCGGGCTGGAGCGGGACACAGGTAGGTGGACTGTCCTCCAGGGATGTCGCACCATACCCAGGAAAGGCCTGCAGCCGGAGAGCTGGGGTGGAGACAGCGCTGAACCGCATCCCTTCGAAACCGAAACTTTGAACCAGCAGGAAGAGGCGGCCTGCGCTTAAGGACGCAACACTGCCCCAGGGCCTCCTCACCACCCGGCCTTGCACCCCGACCCGTGGGACCTTAACTACCCACTGGACAGCACCCAGCCCAGCGAGACTCATAACCCGCACCTGCATCCCGCATCACCTTCTCTAGAGGTCTCTGGCGCCCAGGAGACCTATATTCCGCATCCCCGCACCCTACGCAATGGAATCCGGTATCCAAGGAGTGTATCCTTGCCAGAGGGACCCTTGGCACCCACAAGACCCGCAGCCCCCCATGTCTGAATCCTGCCAAGCGAGATCCCGTCACCTACCCGCTGGCACCTACAGCGCAAAGCGCCTAGCCGCGGTCCCGCGCTCTTTTCATCCATAGGTCACGTGCCGCGAGGCGCCTCCTCTCAGCCAGCCTCCTAGCCACTGCTGGGTACGTAGGGATGTGGCCGGGAATTCCCCACCACGTGATACCCCCAGAGGACCTGTCACCCTCCCAGATCACCGCTCCTTCCCCCTGGGAGGCGTCCCCTGCCGCTTTGCGCCTGACAGGTAATGGAGGAAGCTCTGATCCTGATTTCCAAGGGCTTGGGGTCCCTGAATCCTCCTCACACCCACCGAGGGCCAGGAGAGCCTTGGGATCCTCCCATCTCAGCCTCCAGAGTGGCAGGGATTATAGGTGTGGCCCCTGTGCCCAGGATGAGTCATATTCTTTTAGTGTTGGTTGCCATCCCCTAACAGAATTGCATGGCCAGCTAGTGGGTCACTGTCCTCCTTCACAGGGAATTTATGATGCTAATTCATTTATTTCTTAAATGTGAACTTCAGAGACATCAGAGAAATTCAAGTGGGGGCTGCTGAGAATTCTCACCTCAACAAAACCAATGAGAAAACTTGCAAAAAAAAAAAGGCCCAATCAGCTTTTTAAGAATTCTGGAAATTAGGAAAAAAACCACTACATTTTATTGGTGTGTGTTAATTATACAGGATGATGAGTATCATAGGGGTGTATCTGTACCTACAGGGAAACATAATTTGGCCAACTTCATCTCTAGTATCTTCCCACTCCTTCCCATGCTCCTTCCTCCAGATTCCCTCTCTATGCTAAATGTTTCCCTTCAACGCTCCCTCTTAAAATCTTAGCTTGCTCTTATCTCTACAGTCCTTCAGGGCCACAAAGAATAATACTGAAAGTTTCATAAGAATTCTGGAAATTAACCAGTGGAGACAGCAATCTGGGAGCATTTATTTAAGAAAAATGGTGGGGCTTTGTAAGGATAGTGACTTCTGTAGCATTTTGAATTGGCTCATCCCTGCTACCCCCTCCAATTCTGTGACATCCTTGAAACAACAGGGAGGTGTACTCCCTCTGTGGAGTTCCTGGAAGGCATCCCTCCTTAGCAAGGCTGGATTTCTTTGACCTGTCATCCCTGGAAAAAGAGGACAATGAAACACTGTGTCCCTTAAGTCTCCCTCTCTGTTCACAAGAATCTAGCCATGTCAAGGCATTAATTAGAGAGCATAGCTGGGCCAGAATGTCCACAGTACACATTGTCCCATGGACACTGGCATTCTCTCACACTTGCTGGGAATCAGGGCAAGTTAGTGTTACCTGTAGAAAGCTACTTTTGTGTGTGCTCACCAAGTTCTTTTGTGTGTGCTCACCAAGTTCTCTGGGTACTTTGGGTGGGACAAAGCTAGCTAAGCTGATCTGCTGGTAACCCCCACAGCCCCTCCCTGGGGAAACTAGTGCAGATCAGAGCACACTGGAGAGGGAAAGGCACTGTGGGGACAGAACACTATTCCCTGGAGAAACACAAAATCCCACCCCTCCCCTGTTCTCCATGGGACCTTCTGTAGCACTTCTTAGGAAACCTGTCTCAATGCCCAACTTTGGGTGTCTGCCCTGGGGTCTTGGCCACCTGTCCCACTGCCCTGACCCAGCTGGGCTGTCGACAGCATAACCTGATTTGATTCATCTAGTATTAAAAAAGCATTTCCCCTTCAGGGTCATTTGTTGAAAACTTTGAAATGCACTAATTTACCCTCACTGCTGCCTGAATGTAGAAAACAGGGTAGAAGGCTGGGGTGCAGCTGAGCTGATATATCTGGGCTGTGCATTTGCTAGAACTGTGGGTGCCTGGGAGAGGCCGGAATCTGAGGTAGCTGTATAATGGTGATAGAGCTCTATTTTGGTGTAATGAAAATGGCTCAGAACTAGACAGAGTGGGTGGCTGGGCAACATTGTGAGCTGAAGGTACCTGGACTGTCACTTAAAAGGATTAATTTTAAGCCATACACAATGGTGCATGCTGATAATCCCAGCTACTAAGGGGGCTAGATGAGCTAATGGTAGAGCACTTGCCTGGCACATAGGAGGCCCTGGTTCCATCCCCTGCGCCACAGAAAAGGGGGGAGGCAATTTTATAAAATGTGATTTCACCTCCATCAAAATTCTACAGCTATTGAGTCAGGCACAGGAAGCTGAGGCCGGGGTACAGTTTGAGGCTAGGAGTTCAAGGCCAGCTGGGGCAATATAGAGACCATCTATTGAAAAAGAAGCCAGGCACAGTGGTAATCCCAGCAGCTGGGGAGGCTGAGGCAGGAGGATCACAAGTTCAAAGCGAGCCTCAGCAATTTAGCAAGGTCCTAAGCAACTTAGTAAGATCCCTTCTGAAAATAAAAAGTAAAAAGGACTGGGGGTTGGGGATATGGCTCAGTAGTAGAGCATCCCTGGGTTCAATTCCTGGTACCAAAAAAGAATAATAATTATTATTATTTTAAAAATAATTATACATGCCTGCATGCACATAAGGTGTGTGCCCCTGATATGACCCATGACCCTCCTGGCTCCTGTCTCCTTCTTGGCTACAGCAGCCAGACTCTACTCCACACCTCCTGCCATCCCCCCAATGGTCAATGACCTTAAAGCAGGGCAGAGCCCTGGATGTCTGAGCTGTATCCTGAGTGTGCTGGGCTTATATTTTACACCCTGATCTGTCTGCATCAACAGTGGGTATCTTCTTGTATGTCTGAGCTTCTGTCTCTTCTTACAAGGACACTGCTCATATTAAACTTAGGGCCTATCCTGGACCACTACAATATAATCAGAATTAAATTAATTACATCTGGGGTTGGGGTTGTGGATCAGCAGTAGAGCACTCGCTTATTATGGGAAGGGCATTGGGTTCTATCCTCAGCTTCACATAAAAATAAAATAAAGGTATTATCTCCAACTACAATTAAAACAAAATTTTTTAAAAAAACTAATTGCATCTGCAAAGACTCCATTTCCAAGTAAGGCCATATTCATAGCCACATGGAGTTAGGAACCCTACTCACCTGCAGATGGGGCCAGATTCATCATGGCAAGCAGTAGCTCCATGAGCCTTTGCCAGGAGTCTTCTGGAAAACCCATCTGCCTGGCACTGCACAAATTCACATGATGGGATAAACTTCATCCATGCAGAGGGTTAATATTCTTTTAAAACAGGGAAGCAGAATTGGCTGAGTTTACAAAGGGCAGAGCCACATAAGACACATTTTATAACGATGATTTTTCTACAAAAATCATGATTCAAAAAGGTACATTCCTCATTCCAATCTGCTCTGTGGTTCCACTCCTGGTGGCCTTTATTTTATTTTTGTTGTTGTTATTTAATTTTCTTTTCCATTTGGCACTGGGGATCACATCCCAGGGTGCTTTACCACTGAACTACATCTCCTGTTCTTTTTACTTATTTATTTTTATATTGAGAAAAGGTCTTGCTAAGCTGCCCAGGCTGTCCTGGAATTGGGAGACTTTTGTGATCCTCCTGCCTCAGCCCTGAGAGTCACTGGGATTACAGGTGTGGACCACTGAGCCAGCTCGGACTTTCTTTTAAAGAAGAATGGAGTCACGTTGAATCCATGGATGTGTAGCCCCAGGATATGGAGGGTACAGGTATGGACATGTGATTCTTGAGGTGCAGAGATAGAGGAAAACCAGGCAAGATGGGGGGAAGGAGGTCAGGTTACCAGCTCTGCCACAATGCACACCTGCTCCAACCTGGGCAGTAGCCCTTGGAAAGATCACCTAGGTGTGGCAGGTAAGGATTGGAGAGATAAGTTAACCCAGTCCGGGGAAAAGCTAGGGACCCTGGTCTCGGGCATAGCCCTGGTGGGCCCCATACCCCCTTTGTCCAGAGGCTCACTCTCTTGCAGCCCAAGGCAAGAGTGCAGGCATGCACACGCACCTGCTTGGAACAGCACCTGGATTTGAATACTCCACCACTGTGCTGTCCCTCCTAAAATAAAACAAAACAAGTGAATTTTAGGGTAAAACAATCTGTCCATAATCCATGTTCCAGTTGAACAGAGAGCTCACTATGGATATTATTATATATATGCAGCCACCAACTTCCCTCAGGAGCAACTGGTCCAAACTGAGATGCTCTGACCCTGTAAAATTCACACTGAGTCTGGCATCCCAGCAGCTTGGGAGAAAGCAGTATGGAGATTCATCAGAAACTTGGAATCGAACATTTGACCTCAGTTATCCCACTCCTTGGCTACACAGACACAAAAGACTTAAAATCAGCATACTATGGTGACACAGCCACATCAATGATCACAGCAGCTCAATTCACAATAGGATCCAAGTCTCAGTAACTTAGGCTGACCCTGCCTGAAAATTTCAAAAAAATCAATATAAAGGGCTGGGGTGTGGCTCAGTGCCTCTGGGTTCAAACCCTGGTACCACCAAAAAAAAAAAAATCCCCCTAAAATAAAACAAAACAACTGAATTTTAGGGTAAAACAATCCATATTCCAGTTGAACAGAGAGCTCACTATGAATATTATGATATAAATGCAGACATTAAAAACCATTTATCCTGACACTATTCATTATCACAGTAATTCATAGCAAATGATGTATGAGAATGTAGGTCACAGAGCACCATGAATGGAGCACATGGAGCCAGCAGTGTGCCCACATGCTGACAGATGCATGAATCCCAGGGATAGGAAGTTCTGGGTGATCATCAGAGTGGAAAGAGGCTAGGGAAGTGGTTTTCTGCATTTTTTACAATAGGCATTTATGATTTTTACAAAAACACCAAAGCTATTGCTTCAATTAAAAAAAAAAAAAAAAAAAACCAGAATCACTTTTAAACAGAGTTGAAGTCATTTGGTTCACCTTGGTGTCCTCCCCAGCCACAGCATGGATGCTGCATCAAGATCTGATGTCTCAGAGTCTCCTATCTGGCTAGAGCTCATTGTAGGTCCAGGCAGGTTCTGGGTAGAGCATGCCTTTCCCACCAAGCTGCAAAACCCTCTTCTTTCCTCTGTCACCTGATCTGTCATTTTGGTGGGCTCTTGCCAAGCCACTCTCCTAAAAAGCTCTATGCCCAAGGGACAGGCAGAAGGTTTTTCCAGTTGTCCTAAAGAACATCAGAGTTATACCTGGGGCTCCCCATGGGCTCCCTCTTCTTCTGGGGTCATCTCACAGCCTTTTCTCTGCCCCATCAATCGGCTAACAAATATATGAACAAGTGTTCAACATCTCTAGCAGTTTGAGAAATGCAAACCAAAACTACTCCAAGATCTCATCTCACTCCAATCCAAATGGCAATTATCAAGAATACAAGCAATAATAAGTGTAGGTGAGAATGTGGTGAAAAAGTTATACTCATACATTGCTGGTAGGACTGCAAATTGGTGCAACCACTATGGAGATTCCTCAGAAACTTGGAATCGAACCACCATTTGACCCAGTTATCCCAGTTCTTGGTCTACTGTCACAGTCTGGCTGGGCACAAAATAACTGAGCCGCCATGAGGCACTTGTAGGCTCAAACAGGAACTCCTTTATTGCCTGAACTCCACCAGCACTCCCCGCGCACTCCCGGGGAACTCTCTCAGCTCTCCACCGGGCTCCTCAAACTCCATGGGAACCCCGGGAGAACTCAACAGGAACTCAATGGGAAACTCCCTGAGAACTCAAAAATAGTGGGCGCCAGAGGCAGCAGGAGCTGCCCTATTGCCTGACAGCAGGGGTCTATATACAACTGAATACACAGCCTGCCCCAATCCAGCATCATCCAGTCACAGCAATTATACACAGCTTAACTTAATTATCATCATCTTAATGGCTCCCTGGAATCACCTCTCAACCACTCCTTCTGTGGCTCTCAACAGTCTACACCCAAAAGATTTTAAATCAGCATGTTATAGTGACACAGGCGCGGTCAATGTTCACAGCAGCTCAATTCACTATAGCTAAACTGTGGAACCAACCTAGATGCCCTTCAACAGATGAATGGATAAAGAAACTGTAAAATATACATAAAATGGAATATTACTCAGCATTAAAAGAGAATAAGACCATGGCATTTGCCAGTAAATGGATGGAGTTGGAGAATATCATGCTAAGCAAAGTAAGCCAATCCCAAAAAATCAAAGGCTGAATGTTGTTCCTGATAAGTGGATGCTGGTCCATAACGGGGGTGGTGTAAAGAGAATGGAGGAACTTTGAGTAAAGGGAAGGGAGGGAAGAGGGAGGACATGGGAACAGAAAAGATGGTGGAATGAGATGAATGTCATTATCCTAGGTACATACATGACTGCACATATGGTGTAACTCTACATCGTATACAACCAGAGAAATGAAAAGTTGCGCTCCATTTGTGTACAATGAATTGAAATGCATTCTGCTGTCATGTATACCTAGTTAGAACAAATAAGAAAATAAATTCAGAAAGATTCTAATAACAACCTAATAATGCACTTCAAGGCCCTATAAAAAAGGAACAAAATTATTTCTAAATCAGTAGAAGGAAGTAAATAATTAACGATGAAATAGAAAATAAAAAATACAAAGGATTAAGGAAACAAAGAGTTGGCTCTTCAAAATGTTAAACATGACTGATAAACCCTCATTCTAACTAACCAAAAGAAAGAGATGACTCAGATTAATAAAATTGGAGATGAAAAAGGACATAACAAACATCTCTGAAATCTAAAGGATCATTATGGACTTTTTTTGAAAACTTATATTCTAATAAATTAAAAAAATATAGAAAAAATGGTCAAATTTTTAGACATATAAAACCTACTACAGTTGAACCAAGAGCATATGGCAAACCTATACCGACCATTAAAAACTAATGATATTGAAGCTGTAATAACAAGCTTTCCAACAAAGTAAAGACCAGATCCTATTGTATTCTCAATTGAGTTTACCAGACCTTTAAAGGAGAATTAATGTCCCTAGTTTTCAGCTTATTCTAGGAAAAAGAGAGAGGGAACACCACAATGGGCTGAAAAAAATTTATGGTTTCACAGAAGTGAAAATCCTCACAAAAGTATAATTAAAGAGTTTGCCAAAGGTTAAGGGCAACAATGGAGAATGGCAAAATACTAATGAACAGACCACAAATGTGAAGCCATGTCTGCTTTCCCCTACAGAGACAAGAAGGAAGGTGACCCAGAAATGAGCAAGATCTGTAGCAATGGAGGAATACCTGCCCAACAGGAGCTGTGGCCACAAGTAGAAGTACTTCTTCCAAGTACTAGGAAGGTTTCTCAGTGATAGAATAATTGATTACCATGTGAGGGGTTCGGGATTTAATATCCAGGGCAAGGAAAGGCTTGAATAGAGTGGGTAAAATGGAGAAATTTGTGAAAATTTTGACATTGTTCTAGTCTTGTCTTTACCATATTTTTTGAATGCTAGGCAAAAATTATTCTAAAGATGCAAGAGACCCATGATAGTATTCATTGAGAATGGATTATCATAAGAATGTACAACTTTAGAATCTCTTTTTTTTTTGATACATTTGTTATTTGCAATTGAATCAAAAATTCTACTTTATATCACATTCAGGGACAGCTGGGTATAACCCAAAATACCATGCAAGAATATGGACTGTTCAAATTAGAAGTAGGCAGGTCCTTCAGGTATTCTGAGCACTTGAAATATACTATTAAGTATAAAATTTGATGATACATATGGTAATATGATTGTGCTATCCAATAATCTACAGATATTAAGTATGTTGCTTAATATTATAAAAATCAAGATTTCTTCATTTTGCTAGCTGTTACAATATACATTTTCCTCTCAGGGGTACAAATATGTAGCATCATACAGTTTACTCAAAATAAACATATTCAGCCATTAAAAAATAAACAGCAACCACAGAGAATGAAGGGAACATAATGGGGACAGGAATAGGAAAGAGAGTGAAATGAATCTGACATTATTTTTCTATACACATATATAAAAACACCACAATAAATCTCCATATAAAGTACAAATTCAAGACTCAGATCTTAATTAGTGTAAGACATATGTCATTTGTATAAATATGTCAAATAAACTCTACTGTCATGTATAAGTAAAAAGAAAAAAATAAATATGAAAAAAGAAGTAAGGGTGCCTCAGGTTGTTCAATGAAATTAAAGGCTGGCCTTTAGGGTCTAGTGCCAGGAAGGGGTCAGCCATCTGGGTTAGCATCACTAGCTCTGATGGGCTCTGCCTGAGTCTCTGAGCGGGTCATCCTCCTGTGTAGTCCATCTCTCTGCTGGGTACTGCTGGCTTCCTGCAGTTGTGCCAGGTTCTCTTACCCTTTGGTCCTCTGCATTTGAATGGCTTCTAGTTACAAACCAGAGGAATCTCACAGAGAATGCACTGGGCCCAGAAACTCAGACACAAAAACAATCTTTATTTTTCCTTTTTGCAGTGCTGGAATCTAGGGTGTTAAGCACACTAGTCAAGTGCTCTACCCCTGAGCCATGTTCCCAGCCCTTTTTCACATTTTACTTTGAGACAGGATCTATATGTTGCTGAGCCTGGCCTTGACCTTGCACTCTTCCTGTGTTAGCCTTCTGAGTTGCTGGGATAATAGCTGTGTGCCACCATGCTGGCTATAACAGTGGTTCTTTCTAAGGGTGAAGGCCTGAGAAGACTTTCTAGAATGAGTGATATGTTATCTTGATTGGTAGATGCACAATCAAGGAGACACATTTAAGATATTTCTTTGTATTTAAAGATTACCACAAACACACACAAATATTTAAAACATCTGCAGAGAAAGAAGATACAAGGTTCCACCCATGCCCCTAGGGCCCTCCCCTTTCCCAGAGTTTCTGGCTGTTCCAATCATGTCCTGTCCTGTCTTGATCCCTAAGAGTGTGGACATGCTGGACTGTCCAGCTCACTGGAGAATGTCCTCTGCACCCACCTGCCTCCTCGAGGATATAGAAGTACTGAAACCCCTTTAGGTCAGCAGCCAGTAGAGCACCCGTGAACAGATGTGCTCCAGTCCAGGGCACAAGCCCACCTGCCCAACACGCAGGGTAGACAGCTAGGACATAGATAAGTGGAAGGAGGGCAGCCTGCTTGGGGATCTGCTTCCAGGGGAGAGATCTCTATATGAATGGTCTCTAAAGACCACTAGGAGGAGTGCTGTGCATAAACCACCAAGAATGTGACAACCATGAGCCATGAACATGGCTCTGGAGCCAGATGTCCTCAGTGCTAAATATAGTCTGGCTGCAGACATGGATTGGTACTGATAGCAGGGGAGTGGCCCCTGGAGGGCAGGCAGAGGTGAAGTTTAGGCTGTCAGGAACCAGGTCAGAGGAAAGGGGTCAGGCCATGCCTACCTGTAGACCCACAAAGACCACAGCAGCACCCTTCCTGTGGAAGTCCTCCAGGAGTTCACCAAGCCCTAGCACCATGGTGTAGTCGATGCTGTAGATGTGTGCACTCCAGGACCGCTCAGAGCTATGGGGATCCTGGGGGACAGTCCACTCTGTCACACCTAGTGAGAATGTCAGGGTGGCGGGACCCACATGGCAGGGGGAGCCACACTTGGGGCACTGTGGTCCTTGCTGAAGCAGACAGCAGGGTGTTCTGGGATCCAGTGCCCACTTCAGATCTGTGTGTCAACCTCACAATTGTGCAAGCAGGTGTCTCCCTGATGGCTGGGGCTGGTCCTTCGGTCCTGATAGCCAGGGCAGGAGAACAGAGGGCAGTGGGAACTCACAGTGACCTCAGCCCAGCCACATACCTTCCAAGACCTGGTTCAGTATCATCTCCCACAGGGCCTCAATGACAGAGAAGTGCAGGCCACTGATTGGCTGCAAGAAAAGGACCGGCTCCTCTGACACCTTGGAAGGCAGAGGGAAAAGATTGAGTCCTGGAGGCAGGTTGGACACAGCCTCTGTCAGGCCTTGCTTGTCCCAAGCAGGAAGCCCATGTTGAGCCCAGGGTGCTGGAGGAACAGAAGGGGGCACTGGCAGGAGGCCAGGCACTGTGGAGACTGCTATAGTGCATGACCAAAGGACATCATATTCAGCAGAGACTGAAATCACCCATGAACTCAAACACCAGGACAGCAAGGCCAAGGAGTCCCACCATTGAATGCTCACCCCTGATCTACACCTGGGTCTTGGGCCTGGCTATGGAGTGCAGGAGGATGAGCACGGACACCAGAATCCCATCCAGCCTGCTGTACTGGTCCTACCAGAAACACAGCAGGAACCTAATGCAGAGAGGTAGCAGGTCCAGCCCTGGGAGAAAAGTCTGCTGAGAGGCGCCTCTTCTCTCTGGCTTCCCACTACCACCTGAGCCTAATGCACCCTGCAGTCAGCAGGACAGCCTTCTGGTCCTCACACATGAAGCAGTGGTGGTCATGGATCCAAAGCAGCCCCAAGGGCTCCCGTTTCTGGAGCCTCACGGGTAGCAGCCACAGGCCACACCTGGTACATTTGCCTTGGAGAGAGGAAGACCTTCTTGTGCCTGAGGTTCAGGCAGGACATGCCTGGGCCTTCCCTCAAGGGACCTCAGAGGGAGGAGAGCATTGGAGCTATCAAAAGGCTCAGGATAGAGGTGTGTGGGTACCACAAACCCCCAGACTCATAGGTTTCCTTTGCTGAGGAGGTATTCTGAGGTCAAAGTGCAGCCATAAAGTCCCCCCAACATATGTGACTCAGAAATGTTTCACCCCCACAAGCCTCAGTTTCCCTCAAGAGAACCTTATATTGCATACAGGCATGACAATGTATTCCAAAGCTACTCTAAATATGAAATGTGCATGGAAGCCCATGGATAAAATAACCACTCATTTCATTTGGTGACTCACTGGGGTCATGGGAAGGAAGCCACACAAACTGCATAAGTTCTTACACTTCAGTAAGCAAAATAGAACAAATTTGTGGGGATGAATGTGGTTAAGCATGCCCTCAGTGTTTGCAGACACAGTGCTACAGTGTTCTCTCCTTTTGTAAAAAATATACATATTTTTAGCACTGGAGACTGCACTGCATGGCCTCATATAGGCTAGGCAAGGGCTCTCACACTAAGCCACACCCCAGCCCTTTGTATTTTAACAGAGGATCCTGCTAAAGTTGCCCAGCTGCTCTCCTACTAGCCATCCTCCTGTCTGAGCCTCCCAGGTGACAGGTGTGGGCACTGTTGCCCGATCCATATACATACTCTTAACATACCAAAGTGTCCCAAAGATCTTGGTGTCATACAGCGGGTTCACAGCCATGATGATAATGGTGGCCAGCACAGCCTTGGGGATACAGTAGAAGAGCGAGGTCAGGTAGTCCAGTGACAGCAGCACCAGCACACCTGTGTGGAGGGGCCAGGGTTCAGCCTAGAAGGCCACACAGACTCCCCCGGGAGGGTGGGGAACAAGCTCTGACACCCTGCATCTGCAAGGCCCCAGGGAGACACAGCCATGCACTTCAACTGTGGGCTGCCTGCCCCCACACACTTCAGGGACACAGGGAAATATGAGGGGCTCACTAGTCACCAGCCTCCCTGCTGGGGTGCACACTCCCAACTGGGTATTAATGGCTGTCTAGCAAGTCAACAGAGAGATCTGTTAATCCCTAGAAGCTCTGGAGAGAAAGGGGAGACCTCTGACTGCAGGCTGCAGCTGATTTTCCTGGGGTATCTGGGCTGGGGGAGGAGGTGAGACCACTGAGGTTCATGGAGAGATGCACTCAAACCACCTGCTTCCTTTATCAAGGATATGTCAGAAAGCCTGAGTGCCCTTGGGGGTCCCCTGCTTTGTCTTCCACCCCCATCTGGCACTGTCTGGGCACTGCTTCCCTCTGCTTGGCCACTACTAAGGACAGCCTGTGGGGTCTGGGCTTGGCCCCAAGGCCAACTTGTCAGGGCAAAGCCTCAGTCCTCCTGCCTCCACTTTGGGGAATTAATTTAGGCACCACCATGCTCGGAGCACCTGCATATGCTGGGAATGTTCTAGTACTAAGCACAGTGCAGGGAGCTCAGATGCCACTCTAAGGAGCAGGCATGAGCCCCCACCCCCACTATGCTGCAGATGCAATCACAACTGACTTGGGGGTAGTCAGGAGGCCAGGTAGACTGTGACAGGGAGAATGAGAAAGGGTCCAATGTCGGCAAAGTACCCAGCTGCGGAAAAGAGGTCCTTGGTCTGGGCCCTTCCAGAAGGAGCAGAGAAGGAAAGAATGGTCACTCACCACCCAAAGCTGCAGATGACTCCTCCAAGTGGGAGGAGACGAGGTAGCCCTGCAGATCTGGTGTGGAGAAAAGGAGGCTTGCAGGAGGGGGAGATGGAAGACAAGAGCAAGGCCAGGGAGATGCAAGGAGTGACCTGGGCCTGCATCTGACCTCTTGCCTTAGGAAAGATAATGCAAGACACAGTCTTCCTGCCCAGGATGATTCCAGCTTTTTGCAGGGAGAGGAACTAGGGATAGAACCCAGGGCCTCGCCCATGCCAGGTGAGCACCCTACCCCTAAGCCAGCCCCTGCCCTAGTTATAGCTTTAGAGTATAATTCTGGCCCCAGCTTGCCATGGGGCTCAATCACCTCCAGCAGAAGTGTAACTAAGGGAGGCAGTGCCTGTAGGATACAGCTGCCACCATCCTCAGGGCTCCACTAAGGTCCTCTCAACCCCTCCTTTGCTCTGCTGCAATGATCCTCCAAAGTGAGGAATAAGCTGTCTCCCCCAGGTGGCACTGGCTGACCACTTGGGGCAGCCCAGTCCCACAGCCAAACTGGGACCAAGAACCAAGCATCAACCCATACTAACCCCAAGCTGCCCTGCCAATGTTTATCTCGCTAGAGCCTTCACAACCACCGCAGTCTCCCAGACTCTAAAACCCAAGATGTAAGGCAGATTCAAGGCTTGTTCTCAATCAGCTCTGGTCCAGCTACTTAGCATCAGGCCCTCCAGGTCTCATGGCTTGGTGCAGATCCTTAAGAGTGAGAGGCCTGGATGTCAAGGGCCTTGGCAGAGGCAGTACCCTGACCACCCTCACTCCTGATGATTTCCGGTCCAGAACAGAACTCTTCTGTCACTGACAGGACAGTCCCTCCCAGCTCTGGCTTCCTGTGGGACCTGTGCCAGCCTCTCCCTATATACCAGCTGGGAACTGTTGGCCCATTTAAGATCAAGAATCACACATGCCCCCTCAACAACCTGAACTTTGTGACTTCCCCTTGTCAGCCTGTCTGGGCTGCAGCCAGGAACTCTTGTCCTATTGGGAAGATTCTGGGATACTAGTTCTTTCCTGCTGCTGCTGCTGCTGCTGCTGCTGCTGCGGTTCTTGGGTGACAGGTGTGAGCAGCTTAAAAACCAATTAGGAGGTCTGCTAGTTGGTGACTGGGGTGGGGGTTGCTTTGGGTTTCCTCTGCCTCAGTCCAGTGCTTTTGTTTTACTAATGAACATCAAGAAGAAGCAAGTACCATGTACTGAAGAAGAGCCAGAACCCCAATTTGAATGATCACAGTGCTTTTGCTGGAACACAAGTTGCTTTAGTCAGTACAGCAGGGAGTCAGCACAGTGTTTCAAAACTGAATGTCACATTTGAATCCTGAACTGCTGGGAATGAAGACGTGTCCTATACTCACTCCCACCTCTGCCAAAGCCTTCCTAGGGCACAACACAGTAATAAAATTCATTTTCTTTATTTGCCCCCCTTTTATTCTCTCTATGTGACAGAACTCACTGTTGGCTTTTATTTTGTGTACATTTTGTAATAAAACCTCAATTATAATATGCTTTGAAACAGCTCAAGAGAAAAATATTTAATATTAATTTGATAGTATTTAAGATGATTATATTCAGCAAGTATCCAAAGTTAATTCCTTTATTTTTTAAAAATAGTAATTGTCATTTTCTTTGACTTCCCTTTTCTGCCCTACCCTCAGACTTTTTAATAATGATCTTTCTTATTACACAAGCACTAGCTGCCCATAGAGCAAATGGTATTTCATAAAGTAAAATCAGAATGAGGAAATGTTATAGCAAAACCTTTCCCATAGGTAGAAAGCTTACCAAGAGTCACAAGTAATGTCAATATGAGTGTATAATTAATTGTACTATCACAGTTCTCTGTAGAAACCTAAGCCTCAGCATCCTCAGCCCCAAGATCAGGAGAGGGGAAAGATTAACACAAGACAGAGCAGCTATATGAGCAAAGAGAGATGTGTATAGGAATGGATTGGATTGACATGCTGCTTGATTAGTTAATGATTATCCCTCAGTCTCTTTTACCTGAAGAAATTGTAACTCTACAGTAGGTCACAGAGTTTTCTTTTTAATTTTTTAAATTAATTTATTTTTTTCATTTTCCACGTTTTTATTGGTGCATTATAATTGTACAAAATGATGGGATTTGTTGTCTTATATCCATACATGTACAAAATATAATAATATAATTTGGTCAATATCCCTACTCCCCAACCTTTTCCCCCCTTCCCCACTTTCTCCCACCTGCTGGGTCCCTTTCTGTTACTGATTCCCTTTTAATTTTCATAAAATACCAGCCTTCAAACTTCTTTTTCCATTTTTCTCTCCAGCTTCCACATATGAGAGAAAACATGAATGACCTTTGACCTTCTGAGCTTGGTTTATTTCATTTAACATAACGGTTCCATTCATTTTCCTTCAAATGACATAATTTCATTTTTCTTTATGGGTGAATAAAACTACATTGAGTATATATACCACATTTTTTATCCATTCATCTGTTGAAGTACAGGTAGGCTGGTTGCATAATTTGGCTATACTCTAAACATGCTATGCATGTATCACTGTAGTATGATGACTTACAATTCTTTAGGATAAATACCGAGGAGTGGTATAGCAGAGTCTATATGGTGGTTCCATGCCTAGTCTTTTGAGGATCCCCCATACTGATTTTCATAATGGTTGTACTAATTTACAATCTCTACAATTGTGAAAAAGTATTCCATTTTTTCCACATCCTCTCTAGAATTTCTTATTGTTTGTATTTTTCTTGTTCAATAAACATAAAATCATTGATTTTATTAATATTAAAGCATAAAAGGAAACATAATGAGGTTATCACATACTGTGTTCCACTAACATTTAAATACAATGGAAAATATTACAAAATAACATTAAAAATAATACAAAAGCAAAAGCTAGGGAAGATTTGGTTTAACGTGACAAGTGTGCTTTCTGTTCAACAGCTCTTTCCAGTTTGGAGCACAGGAAGATGATGCTACCTACATACCTGCTGTGCCATGCAGTCTGTCTCCTCCCTTTGATTTTAACTGGGTTCAGATAGAAAAGCCCACCTCACACAAACAAGCTGTTGTGAATGGTAGTGATAGCAGGATCCTCTTTCTATTTAGCAAAGAAAGGCTTCCTCTATCTTAATCCAAATGCTTATAAACTTAGTGTCTCATAATCATTCTTCAACATATATGAAGAACTAAGCTGCAATAATTCATTTTCTTCTTTAGGTACTAAGTTTAACTTGATCATTGATTCAGGGTTTTGAAAAGCAAATGGAAATGTCTCAAGTTTCTCTTCTAGGGAGAAATGGTTAAATGTTTGAGATAGAGAAGTGAGATACAACAATACTTCTAATTTCATGTCCTTCAAATTGTTTTATTAATAAATGCTCTCTTCAATATGTCATAAAAACTTTGGGAACCTGTAGTAGCTAGGATGATTATTTTTAAGCCTTGCTTGCCTTGACAACAATCTCTTTGAGAATGCTTGGGTACATTCAACATGTTGGAAAATACTATGGTTTTTCCCATGTAGTTTTAAACTCAGTTCATTAAAAATGCCAAAAATATCAGTTAAATATGCTAATTTTGTTACTCAAATATCATCTTCAAAAATATTGGCTAAATGAGATTTTTTTTTCAATGAGAAAACTGTGAATCTCATTCCTTAGCTCCTACACCCTGGTTATATTTTTCCCTGAGACAACCAATGAATTTTTGTATGATACAGTAAGTTGGTGTGATTAGTTTCAATTTCTGAACATAATCAAGAAGTCAGCTATGCAGTGAGCTTTCTTTAATAATATTAACAACATTTACTGCATTTTCCAATACTTCCATGAGATTCTGTGGAATTTCTCTGGATGCTAAAGCTTCATGATATATACATCATGAAAAATGAATGATTCCACATAGCACCATTATTAGTAACTTCCAGCAATTTTTAATTACTATGCTGTGTTTTCCAGTTAGCTTGCTGTCCTATCACTTGTAATTCTTGTACATTTCTTTCAGTTTAATTTATATTGACCAAAAATGCACTTTTCCAATTCTGTAAAAATATCTAATTCACTTAAATGAGAGGTTAAATTTTAAAAAGCACAAAAAATCCTCCATGAAATCATCCTTCCATGCAAACGTGACATTAACAACTAAAAGCACTGTGTAGCTTCTAATATCAGTGCTTCCATCCAGCTGGCCTGCAAAATCTACACTAGATTGTAACTGAGTAAGAGGTATTAATTCTAAATGTTTGCAATAGTACAAATCTGAAGAGATATGTTGTTGTCACTAAATATAGTTTTTAATTTATTAGCTGACTTATCATCAAATATTATACATACCATATCAAATATTATACAAAATGCTGGAAGAATATTTTTTTCAGCAACTGTGTGAGCCATTTTCTCATTTGACACATGATATGTAACTAAATATAATGAGAGTAAGTCTTTCTCAGCAGCACTAGGGCAATGAAGAAATTGTGTTGATAACTTTATGTCTTTTTTTCTTTCTTTGAAAAATATTCAACTTTTATCAATTAAAGTTCAGCAAGTATTGTCACCCAAAATAATCTAATGTCACAGTGGAGCATCTTGAAAAGGGTTCTGTTGGGCTGTTTGCATTAGGAATTGAGCATTTGATGCAATTAAACCCCAAAATACTGTTCTCAATAACTGAATTAGCTGCAGCAGATTAAAAACAGCTTTTCTAATATGCACTCTGGTTTTCTTGTACATATCAGGAAGAGATTGGGTTTTTGTATATGTGAGGTTATTTAACAAGAAAAACTTTCCCCAAGGGATAATCAAGTTAATGAAATTTATTAAGAGACTACCTCATGGGTAATGAATATGCATATTTATAAGAACTACATAATAAACTGAGCACTTACCAGATTACTTTCCCTCACAAAATAAATATGGTTGATGGTATTGCATAGGAAAGAAACAGCATTTATATGGAAAATGATTTTAAGTCACTAGAAGTTTCCCCTTATTGAATAATAATTACAATGTGAAGAACATTTACGAGAGAAGAGAGAGAGAGAGAGAGAGAGAGAGAGAGAGAGAGAGAGATAGGAAAAGGTGAGAATTTTATAAAATTAGATCGGGAAGGAGGCTGCACAATAGGCAGATTTACTTAAAGTCAATGAATTGTGCATTTAGAATGGGTGAATTTTACAAAAGTAAATTGTGGCAGAGTAAAGCTGTTAAAAAATTAGTGATGACTCAGTTTTTAACACAACCAGTTGAAATTCATGAGGCCATGGTTTCCCCTGAAGGAACAGGAAGGACCTCCACAAGGCCCAGGACTTAATCCTGTTTAAACACCCTGTGGGTGTCCAGGCAAAGGAAGTGTGAGGTGTTGCACAAAAGAGAAGCCTAACTGAAATCATACATACCTGTAGGGATCCATGGCCTTCTCTTTGCAGGGTTAAACACCTGGCTATTTCCACCTTAAGTCACTCAGGTGCCAGTTGGCTGAAGTCAACCATTGTATTTTTTACGGGAGAAATTGTCTAGCAAATTGAGAATGGAAATTAGGGAGCAAAGGATGGAAAATCTAATAAATATTCAGACAATTTGCATGTTAGTGTGTTCGAACCTATAGCCTAATTTGAATTATTTTGCATATCTAAAAGTCATGGTGGCTTTTCTTAACAGTGTTCTGTGATTCCATATTCCTATTAGTTTAGATAGGCTTTCCCTCAAAGAGGTAGCTTTACTGTGGTTTTCCAGTAAAGATCACACATGGTGGTTAGGATGTGGGGGAAAGGCACACTCATACATTGCTGGTGGGTCTGCAAATTGGTGCAACCACCCTGGAAAGCAGTATGGAGATTTCTCAGAAAACTTGGAATGGAATCACCATTTGACCCAGTTATCCCACTCCTTGGTTTAAACCCTGTTATGTTTTGGATGTGAGGTGTCCCACAAAAGCTCATGTGTAAGACAATGTAAGAAGGTTTAGAGGAGAAATGATTGGGTTATGATAGCCTTAACCCAGACAGTGTTGACTGGAGGCAGGTGGAGTGTGACTGCAGGAAGTGATTTATTGGAGGTGGGGCTATGGAGTATATATTTTGTATCTGGAAAGTGGAGTCTTTCTGTCTGCTTCTAGATCATCATGTGAGCTGGTTCCCTCACCACATTCTTCTTCCATGATGTCCTGCCTCACCTGGAAACCCAAGGAATGGAGCCTGTTGTCTATGGATTGAGACCTCTGAAATCATGAGCCCTCAAATAAACCATTCCTCCTCTACAGTTGTCCTGGTTGGGTCATTTAGTCACAGCAGTGAAAAAGCTAACTAAAACATACCCCAAAGACATAAAATCAGCATACTACAGTGACACAGCCACATCAATGTTTATAGCAGCTCAACTCACAATAACTAAACTATGGAACCAACCTAGATGCCCTTCAACAGATGAATGGATAAAGAAAACATGGTGTATATACACAATGGAATATTACTCAGCCAATAAAGAAGAATGAAATCACGGCCTTCGACAGTGAATGGATGGAACTGGAGACTATCATGCTAAGTGAAATAAGCCAATTCCAAAGAACCAAAGGCCAAATGTTTTCTCTGATATGTAGATGATAATTCACAATGGGTGGTGGGGGTGGGCTAGGGAAGAATAGAAGAACTTTGGATTAGACAAAGGAAAATGAAGGGAAGGGAGGGGGAATGGGAACAGGAAAGAAAGTAGAATGAATCGAACATTACTATCCAATGTGCATATATAATTACATGACCCATGTCATTCTACATTATGTACAACCACAAGAGTGAGAAGTTATACTCCACATATGTATAATATATCAAACTACATTCTATTATTATGTATAACTAATAAGAACAAATAAAAGAAAAAAGAAATAATAGGAAAAAAAAATCCAGGATGATGAAGCGACAACCAAATGCAGTTGAAAGAAAAAAAAAAAACCCAAAAAATTGATTTTTAAAACTCTTGGAAAGCAAAGCCACATTATAGATAGCAGAATACAAGGAAATGGCCATATAGATGAGGCCACAGGATGGAGAGTATGGGCTGTCACTGGTTTGTACTTCTAGCACAGGGCTAGCACGTCTGGACAGCAGGAGCCAGAGAGGCAGGTTGACTTCTTCCTTTCACCAGAGTGGGAATCCTTTCCTTTACAGATGACTAGTTTTCACTGAGACCCATGAACTGTCATTCATCTGGAGGTAGACTTTGGATCACAGCGGCAGATGGACAGGCTACAGGCCATCCTGGAGTGGGGTGTTGCTGTTGCCGCTCTGTGGGTGACTGCTATTCCAATCTTTGGTGAGGGTTAAAGTTGCCTTCTAGAGTTTCAAATAAATGTTCATTTCTGTTTGGTCTCTCCCCTGGGTTCTCAAAGATTCATCTAGGGCCTTCCAATGCCCAAGGGATGGTTTTGCATCTGTCTCTCTGCCTCAGGGTAACAGTTTTCACTAAAACCTCAGACGACAGAAGACAGTGAATAAAACAATGAGTTAAAAATTCTAATGTGGCCTGACTTCATAAAAGTATACATTCAAGGTGAGCCTTGTGGCCCTAGGCCCGTTTTGCCAGCAGGTGGTCAGGTGTGGGGACACCCTGGCCTGCAGGTGAAGCTTGCTCCAATGCTGAGGGACCTGGCACACTCTATCAGGGTAGCAGTGTGTGCTGGCCAACCCCCTGGAGGGATGTCCATGACAGCTCACACCTTTGCTCACCAGCAAGACCACCTCCAGGAATGTCTGAAACAGAAACATGTGCAGGCTTGGCGCTAGGACTGTTTAAGACAGCAACAGGGGGAAGTCACACAAATGCCTGGCTGCCAGGGATGAGTTAAAGCAAGTAAGGCCCATACCTGCCATGGAACACTCGGGGCCAGAGTGCCTTCCACTGACAGAAACAAACTGTGTAGAGGGTGGCCATTTGTGTAAAAAAGTAAAAGGGGTATGTACAATAATATATGAATGTACTGGCTTATTTATGCCTAGAGAAACTCTGGGAAGATCCCTAAGAAATCAGCAACAGCAATTACTTCAAGGTGGAAGGTGAAGGGAAGGCTGAGGGAATGAGCGATAGAAATTCCTGAATGACATAAATGTATCTGCTATTTACTAATTAAGTGAATGAAATAAAACTGAAAAAGAAATATAACACTGTAAAAACACTACTGTCCTAATTTTAAATATATAGCAATGAGGCTTGTGTCCTGGCTGTCACCAGGTCAGCCAAAAATCCAAGGCTTTCCACCTGCATAAAGCATTACTCTTTTATTTCTAAGGCTGACTACTGAACATTCAATAATTTTGAATATTTAAGGTCTCTACTACTTTGGGGAATGATAAGGAGAAAGGCAGGAGCAATAGGGAACGAAGTTGATCGCAGAAAGTCGGTCCGCTCTAACTGTAGCTAGAAGTTGAGAGATGTCATTTGGAAATGATATCCTTGACACAACTCTCTTTTAAAAGTTCACTTCAAAAGATTTTAAGTGTCTCTGGAACAAACATGCACATGGAACTAATGCCTGGGATTTGTTTCAAACATAATCACAAAACCACGAACTGTTCCAAGATGGCTACCAACATGAACATGTGAGTAGATTCACTTGCTGGGGGTGTTGCTCATGGGTAAGCATTTGCCTAGCAGGTATGAGGCTCTGGGTTCCATTCCTAGTACACCAGCCCCCCAAAAAAAGAAAGAAAATTTTTCATAATATGGCAACCGTAGACAAGAATAATGTATTGCATATTTTAAAAAGCTAGAAGGATTTTGGAAGTTATTACCAAAAAGAGAAATGATAAATGTTTGAGAAATTAAAAATGTTTAACCACCAGAATATACAAAGAACTCAAAAAATTAGACAATAAGATAACAAATAACCCAATCAATAAATGGGCCAAGGACCTGAACAGACACTTCTCAGAGGAGGACATACAATCAATCAACAAGTACATGAAAAAATGCTCACCATCGCTAGCAGTCAGAGAAATGCAAATCAAAACTACCCTAAGATACCATCTCACTCCAGTAAGACTGGCAGCCATTAGGAAGTCAAACAACAATAAGTGCTGGAGAGGATGCGGGGAAAAGGGCACTCTTGTTCATTGCTGGTGGGACTGCAAATTGGTGCAGCCAATTTGGAAAGCAGTATGGAGATTTCTCGGAAAGCTGGGAATGGAACCACCATTTGACCCAGCTATTCCCCTTCTTGGTCTATTCCCTAAAGCCCTAACAAGAGCATGCTACAGGGACACTGCTACATCGATGTTCATAGCAGCTCAATTCACGATAGCAAGACTGTGGAACCAGCCTAGATGCCCTTCAATAGATGAATGGATAAAAAAAATGTGGCATTTATACACTATGGAGTATTACTCTGCATTAAAAAATGACAAAATTATAGAATTTGGAGGGAAATGGATGGCATTAGAGCAGATTATGCTAAGTGAAGCTAGTCAATCTTTAAAAAACAAATACCAAATGACTCCTTTGATATAAGGGGTGTAAACAAGGACAGGGTAGGGACGAAGAGCTTGAGAAGAATATTTACAGTAAACAGGGATGAGAGGTGGGAGGGAAAGAGAGTAAAAATGTTTAACCTAATTTAAACATTACCCAACATATATATGTATGAAACATCTCATGGTACTCCATTAGTACATATTATCATTGTTTTTATGTATAAAAGAGTAAAAATTTAAAAAGAAGTGAATGGATTTAAAGTGTTTCCATGCCATGAGATCTCACCAAGGGATTTTCCTGAGTTGATGGGAAGCTCTTGTACACAGGGGTAGTCACACAACCTAAGTCAGTACAGAAAAGTCTGTGCAGTGTGATGACAGGCTGTCTTAACAATTGTTGTTATCAAAAAATCTAATGGGTGTACAAGGTATATGTGGTGTCCAATGCCTCGATTTAAAACTCAATTACAAGCCAAGCACAGTGTTGCATGCCTATAATCTCAGAAGGCTGAGGCAGGAGGATTGAGAGTTCAAAGCCAGCCTCAGCAATGGTGAGGCACTAAGCAACTCAGTGAGACCCTGTCTCTAAATAAAATATAAATTAGGGCTGGGGATATGGCTCAGTGGATGAGTGCCCTTGAGTTCAAGCCCCAGTATCCCCTCCAAACAAACAAACAAATAAACAAATAAAACAAATCAAAAAACTAATTTATATGCAAGCAACTCAACAGCTGTGAAAACATTCCTCTTTTGTGGGGACAAATAAGGACAGACCTGTTACATATACTCGAATCATGTATCTCAGCTCTATAATCAATGGATCTGGAGTGTCCCCATTAAGCCATCATTGTTCAATCACATTTTCTAAAGATGTACCACAATGTTACATTTGGAGTGAGCAGGCAGAGATGTTTTATTGGCATTCCCCCACTCCCTGGGAAACAAACCTTCCCAGTTTCTGCTGCTATAGCCCTACCATGCTGTTGGTAGCTTGGACCACACTGTTAATGCTTAGGAACAGTCAAGGCTGACCGAAGTGGCACGGAGCCTTGTTTTCTGGCTCTGCTTATGGAAAAGCAATGCAAGGGCTAGTTCCAATTTTTCAACCTCAGGTCTCCACTGAATAGTCAACGCTCCAGGTGAATCAAGTCAGAGACAGAATATAGTTCCTCTTTAAGATCAGAGAAGTCACTTCATTTAACATAATATTTCTTCCCTATGCATTCTGGACAATGTTGGCCAAGAGAGGGCCTCTGAGGATGCTTACGATTCTTAAACCAGTCAGATCTATTCCTTTCTATCCTGATCTTAGAATGAAGATGAAGACACAGAATTTATTTATTTGTGTGTGGGTGAATCTGTGAGCTGTATTGTGCTGGGCCAGTAGAGCAAGAAAACAGGTCAGGACATTCTACCCCCAAACACAGCTCTGTGACATTCGAGGAAACTGCAGAAGCAGAAGGCCTTCTGACCTCATCCTGCCCTTCTCCCCTGAAGCAAGTCATAGAATTCTCTGGCTTCCCTCTGAAGCAGGTCCTAAAATCCTCACTCCAGAGATTCTCCCCCTATACCTGGGCAGAAGGAATGTCTTTATCTCTGAAGACACAGAGAAGAATCTAACAAAGAGGCCTTTTGAAGTCCCCCTAGTAAATTTCCATTGGGTTATACGCATTGACCAATCATGCTTCTCTGCCACTGTCCATTCCATTAATTTCAGCACAAAAACACCATCTTTCCCTAATGCTTTGGGTCTTCTTTTACGAAGGCTTCTGGGTCACATAAAACTCATACCAAATAAATGGGATGCTTTTCTCTTGCTAATCTGGGTTTTCTTGTAGAGGTCTCAGGCATACGCCTTACTCTGGGTGAGGAAGATACTGTTTTTCTTCTACTACAATAAGAGAAACCTTAAAGTCAAAATGATTCAAGGTGCTGCACACCTTGGCATGAGGGATCTACTTCAAGAGAAGGGGTTTGTTGTTCAAGTGGGCTTTTTTCCTCCTAGTGACCTCTCATCCTTACCCAAACTGGTATACAATGCCTGTACTACATGAACCTTGCTATGCTGTGAATCAATTTCAAATTCAATTAGAATATATACTCTGAAGGAGAACTAGGATGGAATTCATCATCTGGGATGGGCTCCTGTCCCCTGAAATGTGTCCTGAGGCTCAAGGATTTTCTGCCTCAATAGTTCTCAGGAAGAGTTTGCATCCTAGGCCCCCTCATTAGAAAAGCACATTTTGGGGCCACCCAGCCCTGCTGGGTCAGAATGATCACAGGGAAGGCAGTGAGCATTCTGCCACAAGATCTGCAGAGCATCACCTGCAGACTAAGGAATGGTGGTCTACCCTGAGCAGACTCACAGCTCTGTTTCCCCTCTACCACTCCAATAGACAAGAAATAGCTCTATCAAAATGTCAAGGAAAAGGGCCCAGCAGGGTTGCTTGCTGGCTGCCAGAAAAACCTCCAGGTTGTGCCCTTGTTTCCAAAACCCCTGTTTGACAGGGACCCTTGGAGCCACTGGCCTCCAGAAATGTCTTCTGGTCCAGCTCACTGCACCCAGCTGCACTACAGATGGAACAGGAGGCGGAGAGCCCTAGGCTTACCCCCTCCCCCACTCACCTTTCTATATCTCAGCCCTGTGTTGGGGCCCCAGAAAATGACAGATTCCAGGTCTAAAGATGTCAGGGGCCATCATCAATCCATTATCTGTAACAGATTCACACTTGAGCTCTCAAAAGAGAAAATCAGTGGGAAAAAATCAACTTGAATGTAAACTAGAGTTACTAGAGGCTGGGTAGAGGGGTGGGTGAGCATGGCAAAGAGTTCGATTAGCACGTGCTGTAGGCATGTGTTCAAATATCACATTGAACCTCACCAATGTGCACAATTAACACATGATAATTAAAATTAAATAAAAATAAAGGAATTGATTTCCATCACTTCTCTATACTACAACTACATTGGTTTAAGCATGGAGTTGATGGTCCTATGTGAATCTTTCAAATCCACAGAAAGGGACTAGAGAATCACCACACATCTCCTTCATTCAGCAGGCACCTTCCACAGCCTCTCCTTACAGCCTGCAAGAGTGCCAGACAAAGGTTCTGTTTCACTTTATTGGATACACCAGGTGTGAGATTTACAAACAGAACAACAACGTGCACCAGATAGAGACAGTGTGCCTGCTGGCTTTTGTGTCAGGAGGGCTCTGAAATGAATGGACCCTGCTTCCACACAGTACAACAAGCATCCCAAAGTGGATAATGTAAACAATTAAATTACTAAGTTATTATTCAAGCTTAAAATACTTCCATGAAAATGGTATGTGTGTATATATATATATATATATATATATATATATATATATATATATCATGGAAGGTCTGTACATGATTCTTAAAAAACAATAAAAATAACAATACTGTGTTCTGTACAATATTGCTTCCTTTTAAACATTCTAAACCCAAGAAATATTTTTCTTGAATTCCAGCAAAGTGGGCAAAATACACATGCAATATAATTAAAACCATTTCACAAAAATACAAGATTGTGTCAGTTTCTATAAAGGCACATTTTGCTTGAATATAAGGAGGTCCCATTTCAGAAGCCCCTTTTTCTTGGGACCCTGGTAGGTGGCAGTGTGCTGTCCTGCTAATCTTTGGCTGAGAGAATACAACTGGCAGGGAGGCAATACAACTGGCAGAGAGAAATGGAGCTCCCTCCATCCTTAAACCGACAGGTTGGTTGATGAGAATCTCAGAGCCTGAGGTACCACCTGCTACCTACCCCTTCACAGACCTGTTCTCCCCACATTTCTAATACTTGATACATATACCATATGGAGTGAAGATGTTGCCTATGTTTCTGCAGAGCATATGCATCTCACTACTGATTGAGCACCAGGATAAAGGCAGGTGGAACAGGGGTCACTATGTGTCCTGTTTCTGAAGAGGAAATGCTGCTTGGCCCTCTACTCAGCTTAGGCACCAGTGTGGCTTCCAAACAAATTGGGGGTGGGACCCAGAGGCAGCTCTGAGTATAGAAAATGGACAAGACAGGTGCAGGATTTTAGGTCACTGAGTCTGCAAACCAGCCCTCCAATGTCTTCATTCTTGTGATTACTGTGGCTTGTGATCTCTCAAAGGGGGTTAAAGTCCCTGTGGGGTCACAGTGGGGTCTCATCTCCTGGTGCCTGGCCCCTGTATACCCCTCAGGTTCCAGCTGGACTTGTGGTTCATTCATCTGTGTGTGACAATGAGTGTCATTGTCCCTCAGGAGCTTGGTCTCTGGGACAGAGCCATCTTCTTCCTTCTCTGCTTCCTGTGTGGTGCTATAGACCACATCTTCTGCGATGTTCTAGAAGAACAGTGTCCTCCAAGAGCAGAGTTGCCCTCTCTGCCACAGAAGTGTTGGAGGGTGCCATAGTGATGTAGACCATGCTGGTGGAGACGCTGCTGCTGTGACATGAGCTGAGTTTGGGAATCATCTGAGGGGGACCTGCTGTGGAGTCATTTGCACAGGGATCCGGACCAATAGAAGTTGGGCAGGTATGCCCCATAGGCAGGCACTGGCTGGTAGCCACCAATGGGGATGTAGAGAGCTGGGGTGGGGGCACCATGGGTCTTATCTGGCCCTTCAGGGGGATGATCTGGGGCTGTGGGAAGGGCTGGTCCTTTTGTTTGTGCACTATGTAGCCAGCATTGCTCACATTGCTCATGGGGCTGGTGCTCAGGGAGCTGGTTTGCGTGGTATTGCTGGCTCCCGAGGACTTCGCTGAGCTGTTGGAGTGGACAAGTTGCCCTAGGCTCGCAGCTGACTGTGGATGTCCCTTCCCTTTCAACTCAAGTTTTCTCCTAGCTGCCCAGCCAAAATATGTAAGTGCAAGTGGACAATCCAATAAATTACACAATGGAGCAAAACTGTACACCAAACCTTAAAAAAAAAGTAATGCTCATCCTACTATGGAAATAACCACAAACCACTACCCACCAGGGAAACAAGCTGAAATACACAGGGTGGAATGCAAACAAACTCAACAAGCCTTAATGCCAATAATGACCACATTCACTTTTCTTTCTTGATGCTTTGGACACAGGGAAGGGGTGTTGAGTGGTATTACATTTTTACCAAGGTCTCCTCCCCTCCAGATTTTGGTGAGATTTAGGAAATACATCTGATGTCCTTGATCTTAGTGGGTCAAACTTGGCTCTGGGATTAGAAATGACCTTTTCTTTATTCAGTATTTTGATTTTTTAAACATCTTTGTATCATGTTAATGTTGTCTTTTAGAATACTACTTAAAATTAATTTAAATTAAAAGAGCAAGGGTAATCCATGGGTTTGCCCAATACAATATGCCAAAAGAGTAAAAGAATTCTTGAAAAATAGGATGTACCAATAGTACCAAGCTTTCAAATTCCTTTTGCTTTAGATTCCCAGTGAAAAGCAGCACTTTGTCTCCCTCTACAGGGTTTATGGGAAGTGGCAGCGGGGCACACAGAAGCCAGGCTGCAAGATCATGGTAAGCAGGGATGGGTCCTGAGGGCTGGGCAAGGCAGAGGGCTGGCTGTCCTGGGGCTGCTGGCTCAACCCTCCAGCCCAGCACCTCCCCTAGCCCTACAAAGCTACTGTATTTAAGAGCCAGTGGCCTGACTGAAGCAGACTAATCCCTTCCCTATATGTGATGAAAGGTGGGCTCTCTAGAGGTACTTCCCTGTAACCCCAGGGAACTACGTGGTCTTATGTTTACCCCTTGGCCTTATAAATAAGTACCCCACACTTGAACAGCTCTGTGACCAGGGGCAATGAGCTCCCCATTGGAAGAAAACAAAAAATTTCTGGTCAACATAACATTGACAAAAAAATTTCTGGTCAACAAAACATTGCACTCCAAATAAGATAAAATCAAATAAAGCAAAAGACAAAAAACTTTCATCTGTCCCCACCCAGCAACTTTCTCTTTCCCCTAAAGGGTCCAGGAGGCAGATGTTCCAGAAGACTCAGGGGCCATGGACATTAGATTCTAGTTTATTTTCATTATTAGGGTGAGAGGTGGAGCCATGTCCCTCATGCCAAAATCAGGAGAAAAAGCTTTGTCTGGGCAATTGCATGATCATCTGCCTTAATATGATTTAATTAAAAATTACCAATACAACACATACTCTTTGGGAAAAAATGTACTGTTGAAATGTGGGCATTATAAAGTAAATATTCCTAATAGCCCTTTCATGTTGTTATTAAAAGCTATCATATTGTTAATAAGTTAATACTCAATATATTATACATAGTTTAATTTAAACCACATGAAACAACTGACATTTAACTATTATGATATCTATGAACAGTAGTTTCATATGGTGTTTTACAAAAGATCAGACTTCAATTTAAATTAAATTGTGTCACCTATATTTTCCTGCTTCTGGTTTTGGAACAGAATCAAATATTTTGGACAGGTCTTGTGTACTATTCCCCAGTATGGATGCACTTCCAATATCCCATGCAACCTCCTACTGATAAATTAGTTTGCTTTGCATTTATCTCTCAGGAATGTTTCTGCAAGAAATATTCTTTCATTTTTGCCCTGTAAGTGCAGCTACCTCTGCAACATAAGATTCTAGTAATCGCCAGATAAAACAATGTGCATATTTTCCTTTTTGGGCCCAGCTGATGTCTTTCTTTGCAGGAAAGAACTGTACCAGGGTAGACTCCTCATATTTTCATTCTAAGAGTTTATTCCTAAAATGAACACACATTCAGCACAGCACAGGTCAGCACAGGTCAGTGGGAACCTGTCAGTGAACCTCCTTTCAGAGTAAGCTGGAGTTACAAAGTTCTGCCTCTGCCTTGGGTCCTCCTTTCTCCAACTTTCTACTCATCCCATTACCAGGGTAGTTCTTTACTACCCCCTTTGTCCAGACTCCCTCAAGTAAAGCAGGCATTAGAGATCACTGCAGCTTCTAACATGCAACCAAGGTCAAGAACACCATAAAAAGAATCCAACCAGACTCAGGTGCTAGTATCCAACCAGACAAGGTTTTCCTGATACATTATGTGGTCTGAGAAGGAGTGTGTGTATGATGTGGAGGGATCAGAAGGAAGAAGAGGAGGCTGTGGAGGACTTTGGTCATGTTCTTCCTTCCCAAGGGCTTTCCATTAAGGGAGATCCCATCCATGTTCACAAGTTATTGTGTTAGGGTTGACAGCCAACCCAAGGAGCTGATTCCTAAATGACCTGCCCACTTCTCAGACCCTGAACCAGGAATTTTGCTTTGTTCTCTGGAAATTAAATCCTGACATAGCCTATGTTCACTGAAGTGTCCACTCCCCAGGTAATGGGCAGCCCTCTCTCCAAAAAGGGCTGAAATCAAGCCTGTGTTCCTTTGGACTAAACTTGGTTCAGAAAGGGTGCAAGAGTTAGGAAATGTGGAACAAAGGAGAAGCAGATTGAGTGAGCTGCCTGGTCTAGCACAGGAGGCCCTACAGATGTCATAAGAACCATGAGTGAGGTACCATGTACTCATAAGGTTTGTCTAAATTAGGAGTGCAGAACTATGCCTTGCACTTGCTAACTATTACTGGATGTGGTCTATCCTCCAAGGGTTTGTGTGTCAGAAGCTTGGTTTCCAGTGTGGAGATGTTAAGAGGTAGTGGAACCTCTAAGAGGTGGGGCTTAGTAAGCAACACTGTCCCTCAGAAGGGATTAAGGTAGTTCTCTTGGGACCCTGCTTAGTTCTCTCAAGAATGATGTCATAGAAGAACAAGCCTGGGCCCTCCTGGGATGCTCGGGCTTCCTGTTATGCTGAAAGATCTCTCCTCCTTGCATATCCTCCCATCATGATGCCTGCCATTCATCGTGTGATGAAGCCAAGGGAACACTCACCACAGCTGGTATCATGTGGTTTAGACTTTCAGCCTCTGAAACCATGAGCTAAAAAGACCTCTTTTTTTTTTTTTTTTTTTTTTTTTTTACAGTACCCAGCAAACGAGACAAAACAGAGATTCACTCTCTATGCTATGAACAGTAAAATGTACAAGTGACAACTGCCTACAGAAAGAAAAAACATACAAGTGACAACTGCCTACAGAAAGTGCCTTCAAGTGTGCTTGATGTCTCATCAGAAAAATCTGTGACTCTTACCTGTGATTTGGTTTTCAATCTCCCTCTGCATCTGGACGGAGTCCACATAAATGGTCCAGTTCCCAATAAAATGTTCACAGGCAATTTCCCAGTAAGGCTCTCAGAATCCGTCCTCCTGGTAGTCATCCTTGGTGAAAGCACACAAGGTCTGGAAGTGCAGCAGGAGATGTCAAACATTCCCAATGATTTGATTTTTAAATCCAGCATCTTATAATCCAAGAATTTTGCTATTTATCCAGATGAGTTCAAAACTTAGAAGTCCACACAAAAACTCGCATGAATATTTGCAGCAACTTTTTTCAAAACTGTTGGAGAAAACTAAGATTCACTTCAGGAGGTAAATGGACAAGCAGAAATGGATGCACCCAGACAGTGGAATAGTATTCAGTGCTAACACAAATTGAGCTATTGAGCCACATGAAGGGAGGAAATTAAAATGCATATTACTGGTGAAAGGAACCAATCTGGAAAGGCTACATATTGTGTGGTCTCAACTATATGACTCTCTGGAAATGTAGAAGTATGGAGACAGTAAAAAGACCAGTAGTTGCTAGAGGTAAAGGGAGAAGATGGGCAAAGTGATGAAGAAGATTTTTAAAGCAGAAAAACTATTGCCAATGATACTATCGTTGTCATCATGGAGGTCATTACACATTGGTCAAAATCCATAGAAGGTAAAACACAAAGAGTTACCCTGAATGTAGACCACAGAGTCCAGCTCATGATAATGTATCAACATTGGTTTGTCAACTGTAATTAATAGAACAGACTGTAAGGAGACTGAGAGGAGAGTACAGGGAATTCTTTCTGTTCAGAATTTCTATCAACCTGAAACTGCTCCCCAAATAATCTATTAATTAAAACCAAACCCCAAACACCCTGCATCTTTAATGGAGTGTGGGATGCATAAGGACTCCTTAAGGATGACACATGGCTGAGCAGGTGGTTCTGTATAAACACATAAATGCACCCATGTCAGACATGAAATATGTTGCTTCCTGACCTTGGTGCACACCAGAGCTGTCTGGCATCCCCTCACCACACACACACTTCTCTTGTTTGCAAACATGTATTTTATAAAAGAAATGATATTGCAAAAACTGCATTCTATCATTAAATCATAGGAGAGAAATCTTTGAAGAAGAGGAAAGCTGAACAGAAGCACCTTCTAGTATATCCAAAGGCAATGGAAGCAGAGAAAAGGAAGCCTGACCCTCAAAGAATTTGCAAGGGGAGATACACACTGCACCATGGGCAGCAGGACCCTGCACAAATGTTCAGCAAGCCAGAGAGGGGACACGTGACAGCAGCCTGCTCTCCTTCCAAACTGCAGTCCTGCCTTCCTAGCTCCTTGGAGGGTGGGGGGTCTGCACTGATGTGAAGGGCCTAGAGGCCCTGGTGGGAAGTGTGCTAAATTCTTTTCTGCAAAACCAATTAATCCAGCTTTAGGCAATGAAACCTGCCATTGTAAATACCCAGGTGCACCACACAGTGAGTCTGAGATCTTCCAGCAGAGACCAGGGACTGCAACAGGCCCTTCAGGCTGCTGCCTACTGGGGACAGAGGAGCTGGTCTTCCAGAACATGTCTCTGCTGATCCCCTCAAACCTGTAACACAGTAGCTTGTTTTCTAGCAAATTGGAGACTGATCTAATGAGCGAGAACACTTACCTCTCAACACTGCATGGAGTAGACTGTCCTCAAATGAAACCTGAGTGTGTTCAGATTAACCAAATGGACTTAAAAGTTGAGGCAGAATGCTTGCAACAGATGAGGGGCCCCAGCACAACCTTCTCTCTCTTCTAGGCTCTCCCCCACTGCAGTGTCTTCTTGAGCACTTAAGAAAAAGTTCTTTTTCAAAGAAAAGAACCTGAAGCCATAAATAATCCAAATGAGGAGGTTTGGGTCTCAGCAAGTGTAAGATGCCTTTCTCTTGAGCTTGCTATCTGTTATATCTTTGGTTTCCTTAAAAAGAGTTTAAATAGGCAAGCATATTGACTGTGTGAGCCCAGCCCGTATTCCTTCACCTTTCTTGAGCTGAAATTTATTGCTGGTTAAAAACACCACATAATGAGAGTTGCCTCTGCCTTGGTGCTTGTGGTTGGGTTGAGGGTGCTTGTGGTTGGGTCAAGAATGCTTGCATTAATGTCATCTAAGCCTGAGAGAGAGATTCTGCTCAGACTCTAAACAAATCTGCAAGAGTGGGCAGTTTCTTTTCTGCCCTGCCAGATTTAAGGAAGAGAACACTGGTCACTTGCTGCAGGCTTCTCCATTGCCATAGGCCAGGTGCTTACAGGGTGGAATGAGAAACTGAGGTACAGGGTGGACAGTAAGGGGCTCACACTGTGCCATCCCCTCCTCAGCATTCTGTGGGCTTCCAGTCTGAATCTTAGAAAACATCCCAAAAGCCAAAAAGAAGTGGTTGGAAAATGATATTCTTAATTTTTTTTGAGAATTCTAGTGGGGGTTACTTCCTACTTTCAAACAAAATTATGTTTCATGCTTACCTGGCATAGTTTGGGGGTGCTGAAGAGTAGCAGAGCTGGAGAAAAATCTATAAAATCAGTCATTTGCAGGGAAGGGCTGAAACAGAATCTGGTATCTATGAAATTCCTTAGACAATGCAAGTGAAATGGACATGCTTACCCAATGGTAGAACATCTGTGCTATTGACATTCAATCTGAAAACCTTCTGCCTTCCTAATGTGGGCACTGATCCAAGGCCTGATGATACATGGATGCAGAAGAAACTTCTATATGAAGAAGTCACTGGGATCCAACATGGCGGCCGGCGAGGAAGCAGCGACTCCAACGTCTCCACTTTAACGGGATATGAAAGACTCATCGAAACAGCTGCAGCCTAGCTACGGAGGAACTTCTAGCATAACTTCCTTAAGAGGAGAGCTGCCGTGAACTGGTAGGTTTACTCGAAGTGTCAGGTTGCCCCAGAGAAGTGGATCTTGGAAGGCCACTCGGGCACAGAGGTCTAGTCCCCCAACCATCAGCCGCTCCGGCAGGCGGCTCCCCCTGGAGGCCTAGCTCTCGCCCTGGGAGAAGCGGCCCCACCCGCCCGCTTCCTAACCAGGCGGCCACAGCTACTCAGCGATAAAGGTGCCCACGTGGCGGGTGCAGAAGTTAAGTCCTGCAGACGCCAGCCACCTTTGCAACCCCCGGGAACACTGAGTGGCTTGGCCCGCCCCGCCCGAACCGGCAGTCCTCCGCCATACGGGCTCCCCCGGGAGGCCTAGCTCTCGCCCTGGGAGAAGCGGCCCCACCCGCCCGGTTCCTAACCAGGCAGCCACAGCTACTCGGCAATAAAGGTGCCCACGTGGCGGGTGCAGAAGTTAAGTCCTGCTGATACCAGCCGCCTTTGCAACCCGCGGGAACCCTGAGCGGCTTAGCCCGCCCCGCCCGAACCGGCGGGTGCAGAAGTTAAGTCCCACAGACGCCAACCACCTTTGCAACCCGCGGGATCCTTGGGCGGCTTGGCCCGCCACGCCTGAACCGGCAGTCCTCCACCATACGGGCTCCCCCGGGAGGCCTAGCTCTCGCCCTGGGAAAAGCGGCCCCACCCACCCGGTTCCTAACCAGGTAGCCACAGCTACTCGGCAATAAAGGTGCCCACGTGGCGGGTGCAGAAGTTAAGTCCTGCAGACGCCAGCCACCTTTGCAACCCGCGGGAACCCTGAGCGGCTTGGCCCGCCCCGCCGGAACCGGCAGTCCTCCTACATACAGGCTCCCCCGGGAGGCCTAGCTCTCGCCCTGGGAAAAGCGGCCCCACCCGCCCGGTTCCTAACCAGGCAGCCACAGCTACTCGGCAATAAAGGTGCCCATGTGGCGGGTGCAGAAGTTAAGTCCTGCAGACGCCAGCCGCCTTTGCAACCCGCGGGAACCCTGAGCGGCTTGGCCCTCCCCGCCTGAACCGGCGGCGGGTGCAGAAGTTAAGTCCTGCAGACGCCAACCGCCTTTGCAACCCGCGGGATCCCTGAGCGGCTTGGCCCGCCCTGCCCGAACCGGCAGTCCTCCACCATACGGGCTCCCCCGGGAGGCCTAGCTCTCGCCCTGGGAAAAGCGGCCCCACCCGCCCGGTTCCTAACCAGGCAGCCACAGCTACTCGGCAATAAAGGTGCCCACGTGGCGGGTGCAGAAGTTAAATCCTACAGACGCCAGCCGCCTTTGCAACCCGCGGGAACCCTGAGCGGCTTGGCCCGCCCCGCCCGAACCGGCGGCGGGTGCAGAAGTTAAGTCCTGCAGACGCCAACCGCCTTTGCAACCCGTGGGATCCCTGAGCGGCTTGGCCAGCCCCGCCCGAACCGGCAGCGGGTGCAGAAGTTAAGTCCTGCAGACGCCAGCCACCTTTGCAACCCGCGGGATCCCGGAGCGGCTTGGCCCGCCCCGCCTGAACCGGCAGTCCTCCGCCATCCGGGCTCCCCCGGGAGGCCCAGCTCTCGCCCTGGGAGAAGCGGCCCCACCCGCCCGGGTCCCAACCACGCGACCGCAGCTACTCGGCGATAAAGGTGCCCCCACAGCGGGTGCAGGAGTTAAGTCCTGCTGATACCAGCCGCGTTTGCAAGCCGCCGGCACCCAGTGCGGCTTGGCCCACCCCGCCTGAACCGGCAGTCGGCCTCCACCATCCGGGCTCCCCCGGGAGGCCTAGCTCTCGCTCCGGGAGCAGCCCCCTGCAAGCTAGGCGAACCTTTGACCCATCGGGAGGTTAGGCCCAGCAACCTGCGGAGTGATAGAGGTGCCCCTCGTGCCTGCTGGGTAGGCGGACCTTTGACCGACCAGCAGAGCAGACCTAGGGCCTCCCAGCGTGGTAGACGGATCACACCAATTGGAGGAGGATCACAGCCACTACATGCCCTGCAAGGGTGATTATTCAACTATACAAGAGTAATATAAATAAATAGAGGGAAAATTTCAAAACACAACAGTTTCACCAAGCAGAAAGAAACGCCAGCAGTATGAAAAGACAAGGAAAGAAAGGACCACAGGCAATGCAGGTCAACTCAACTTTAGAAGAGGTAATAGGTGCAACAGATGGAATGTCAGATAGAGAGATCAGGATATACATGCTTCAGATGATCTGGAGTCTCAAGGAAGACATGAGACAGCAAAATCAGATAATGAAAGATCACATTGACAAACAAATCCAGGAAGTAAAAGATCAATTTCACAGGGAGATAGAGGAAATAAAAAACAAACAAATAGAAATACTAGAATTGCAGGAAAAAATAAACCAACTTAAAAACTCAATTGAGAATACTACCAGCAGAGTAGATCACTTAGAAGAGAGAACATCAGACAATGAAGACAAAGTATTTCAACTGGAAAAGAACATAGACAGCTCAGCAAGTCTGCTAAGAAACCATGAACAGAACATCCAAGAAATATGGGACAATATCAAAAGACCAAATTTAAGAGTCATTGGGATACAGGAAGGCACAGAGCTCCAAACCAGAGGAATACACAGCCTATTCAATGAAATAATACGAGAAAACTTCCCAGACTTGAAGAATGAGACAGAATCCCAAATCCTAGAAGCCTACAGGATGCCGAATGTACAAAACCATAAGAGATCCACACCTAGACACATTATAGTGAAGATGTCCAACATACAGAATAAGGAAAGAATTTTAAAAGCTACAAGGGAAAGGAAGCAGATTACATTTAGGGGTAAACCAATCAGGATAACAGCTGATCTCTCAACACAGACTCTGAAAGCTAGAAGATCCTGGAATAACATATTTCAAACACTGAAAGAAAATGGGTTCCAACCAAGAATCGTGTATCCGGCAAAATTAAGCTTCAGGTTAGAAGATGAAATTAAAACCTTCCATGATAAACAAAAGTTAAAAGAATTCGCAGCTAGAAAACCATCTCTTCAAAAAATCCTTGGCAAAACATTGCAGGAAGAGGAAATGGAAAATAACATTGAAAACCAACAATGGGAGGTAGGACAGTAAAGGGGGGAAAGTAGTCAAAGAGGATAACAAATCAGGTTTAGTAACATCAACAAACAAATATGGATAGAAGTACAAACCATATCTCAATAATAACCCTAAATGTCAATGGCTTAAACTCACCAATTAAGAGACACAGCCTAGTAGAATGGATCACAAAACAAGACCCAACAATATGCTGTCTACAGGAGACGCATCTGATAGAAAAAGATATCCATAGACTGAAGGTGAAAGGTTGGGAAAAATCATACCACTCATATGGACAGCGGAAACAAGCAGGCGTGTCCATACTCATATCTAATAAAATAGATTTCAAGCCAAAGCTAATCAAAAGGGATAAAGAAGGACACTTCATACTGCTCAAGGGAACCATAAACCAACAAGACATAACAATCATAAATATATATGCCCCAAATAATGGTGCAGCGGTGTTCATCAAGCAAACTCTTCTCAAGTTCAAGAGTCTGATAGACCACCATACAATCATCATGGGAGACTTCAACACACCTCTCTCACCACTGGACAGATCTTCCAAACAAAAGTTAAACAAGGAAACTATAGAACTCAACAACACAATTAATAACCTAGACTTAATTGACATATATAGACGTTACCACCCAACATCAAGTAGTTACACTTTTTTTTCAGCAGCACATGGAACCTTCTCAAAAATAGACCATATATTATGTCACAGGGCAACTCTTAGACAATATAAAGGGGTAGAGATAATACCATGCATCTTATCTGATCATAATGGAATGAAACTGAAAATCAATAATAAAAGAAGAAAGGAAAAATCAAGCATCACTTGGAGAATGAACAACAGGTTGCTGAGTGACATATGGGTTATTGAAGACATCAAGGAGGAAATTAAAAAATTCCTAGAGTTAAATGAAAACACGGACACAACATATCGGAATCTATGGGACACATTGAAAGCAGTCCTAAGAGGAAAATTCATTGCTTGGAGTTCATTCCTCAAAAAAAGAAAAAACCAACAAATAAATGATCTCATACTTCATCTCAAAATCCTAGAAAAAGAGGAGCAAAACAACAGCAAAAGAAGTAGATGGCAAGAAATAATCAAAATCAGAGCTGAAATTAATGAAATTGAAACAAAAGAAACAATTGAAAAAATTGACAAAACTAAAAGCTGGTTCTTTGAAAAAATAAATAAAATTGACAGACCCTTAGCCATGCTAACGAAGAGAAGAAGAGAGAGAACCCAGATTACTAGCATACGGGATGAAAAAGGCAATATCACAACAGACACTTCAGAAATACAGAAGATAATCAGAGACTATTTTGAAGCCTTATACTCCAATAAAATAGAAGATAGTGAAGGCATAGATAAATTCCTTAAGTCTTACGATCTGCCCACATTGAACCAGGAGGATATAGACAACCTAAACAGACCAATAACAATAGAAGAAATAGAAGAAACCATCAAAAGACTACCAACTAAGAAAAGCCCAGGACCGGATGGGTATACAGCAGAGTTTTACAAAACCTTTAATGAGGAACTAACACCAATACTTTTCAAGCTATTTCAGGAAATAGAAAAAGAGGGAGAATTTCCAAATTCATTCTACGAGGCCAACATCACCCTGATTCCGAAACCAGACAAAGACACTTCAAAGAAAGAAAACTACAGACCAATATCTCTAATGAACCTTGACGCAAAAATTCTCAATAAAATTCTGGCGAACCGGATTCAAATACATATCAAAAAAATTATACACCATGATCAAGTAGGATTCATCCATGGGATGCAAGGCTGGTTCAATATACGGAAATCAATAAATGTTATCCACCACATCAATAGACTAAAAAATAAGAACCATATGATAGTCTCGATAGACGCAGAAAAAGCATTCGACAAAGTACAGCATCCCTTTATGTTCAAAACTCTAGAAAAATTAGGGATAACAGGATCATACCTCAACATTGTAAAAGCAATATATGATAAGCCACAGGCCAGCATCATTCTGAATGGAGAAAAATTGAAGGCATTCCCTCTAAGATCTGGTACAAGACAGGGATGCCCTCTCTCACCACTTCTGTTCAACATAGTCCTCGAAACACTGGCAAGAGCAATTAGACAGACGAAAGAAATTAAAGGGATAAAAATTGGAAAAGAAGAACTTAAATTATCACTATTTGCAGATGATATGATTCTATACCTAGCAGACCCAAAAGGGTCTACAGAGAAGCTATTAGAGCTAATAAATGAATCCAGCAAAGTGGCAGGATATAAAATCAACACGCATAAATCAAAGGCATTCCTGTATATCAGCGACAAATCCTCTGAAACGGAAATGAGGACAACTACTCCATTCACAATATCCCCCCCAAAAATAAAATACTTGGGAATCAACCTAACAAAAGAGGTGAAAGATTTATACAATGAAAATTACAAAACCCTAAAGAAAGACATAGAAGAAGACCTTAGAAGATGGAAAAATATACCCTGCTCATGGATAGGCAGATCCAACATCATCAAAATGGCGATATTACCAAAAGTTCTCTATAAGTTCAATGCAATGCCAATCAAAATCCCAGCTGCATTTCTTGTAGAAATAGATAAAAGAATCATGAAATTCATATGGAATAATAAAAGACCCAGAATAGCAAAAACAATACTAAGCAGGAAGTGTGAATCAGGCGGTATAGCGATACCAGACTTCAAACTATACTACAGAGCAATAGTAACGAAAACAGCATGGTACTGGTACCAAAACAGGCGGGTGGACCAATGGTATAGAATAGAGGACACAGTAACCAATCCACAAAACTACAACTATCTTATATTTGATAAAGGGGCTAAAAGCATGCAATGGAGGAAGGATAGCATCTTCAACAAATGGTGCTGGGAAAACTGGAAATCCATTTGCATCAAAATGAATCTGAATCCCTATCTCTCGCCTTGCACAAAAGTTAACTCAAAATGGATCAAGGAGCTTGATATTAAATCAGAGACACGGCATCTGATAGAAGAAAAAGTTGGTTATGATCTACATACTGTGGGAGCAGGCTCCAAGTTCCTCAATAGGACACCCATAGCGCAAGAGTTAACAACTAGAATCAACAAATGGGACTTACTCAAACTAAAAAGTTTTTTCTCAGCAAAAGAAACAATAAGAGAGATAAACAGGGAGCCTACATCCTGGGAACAAATCTTTACTCCACACACTTCAGATAGAGCCCTAATAACCAGAATATATAAAGAACTCAAAAAATTAGACAATAAGACAACAAGTAACCCAATCAATAAATGGGCAAAGGACCTGAACAGACACTTCTCAGAAGAGGACATACAATCAATCAATAAGTACATGAAAAAATGCTCACCATCGCTAGCAGTCAGAGAAATGCAAATCAAAACTACCCTAAGATACCATCTCACTCCAGTAAGATTGGCAGCCATTAGGAAGTCAAACAACAATAAGTGCTGGAGAGGATGTGGGGAAAAGGGCACTCTTGTTCATTGCTGGTGGGACTGCAAATTGGTGCAGCCAATTTGGAAAGCAGTATGGAGATTTCTTGGAAAGCTGGGAATGGAACCACCATTTGACCCAGCTATTCCCCTTCTCGGTCTATTCCCTAAAGACCTAATAAGAGCATGCTACAGGGACACTGCTACATCGATGTTCATAGCAGCACAATTCACGATAGCAAGATTGTGGAATCAGCCTAGATGCCCTTCAATAGATGAATGGATAAAAAAAATGTGGCATTTATACACAATGGAGTATTACTCTGCATTTAAAAATGACAAAATCATAGAATTTGGAGGGAAATGGATGGCATTAGAGCAGATTATGCTAAGTGAAGCTAGTCAATCTTTAAAAAACAAATACCAAATGACTCCTCTGATATAAGGGGAGGAAACAAGGACAGGGTAGGGACGAAGAGCTTGAGACGAAGATTTTCATTAACAGGGTTGAGAGGTGGGAGGGAAAGGAAACAAGAAGGGGAATCGCATGGAAATGGAAGGCGATCCTCAGGGTTATACAAAATGACATATAAGAGGAAAGGAGGGGTAAGACAAGATAATTCAAATGGAAGAAGTGATTTACAGTAGAAGGGGTAGAGAGAGAAAAGGGGAGGGGAGGGGAGGGGAGGGGGGATAGTAGAGAATAATATAGACAGCAGAATACATCAGACACTAGAAAGGCAATATGTCAATCAATGGAAGGGTAACTGATGTGATGCAGCAATCTGTATACGGGATAAAATTGGGAGTTCATAACTCATTTGAATCAAACTGTGAAATATGATGTATGAGGAACTATGTAATGTTTTGAACGACCAACAATAAAAAAAAGGAATAAAGAATGATTATTTACAAATTTATTATTATTATTATTTATAAATTATTTTTAAATTTATTTATAAATGATTATTTATAAATCATTTATAAATTTATTGATGGATCATCAGAAATAAATTTTCTAAAATGGGAATTAAATAAATTTAAATTAATTAACACATCTCAATGTCTGAAAGTCAAATCTTTGTTCTGCATAGAGTATATTAAAGAAGAAAAATTATTGAAAATTACTGTAATTAGCCAACTGTGATTCATAGTGTTTTTACAATTTTTGAAGTTATTCCTCTAGTTACTTGAGGTTAATTAAATTGCAAGAAATTTTCTATTAAAGATAGAATGAAATAGACTTTTTGAAAGAAGGGTCACCATTGTATTTTGTCAAAACTGAAGTTTTCCAACTAACACAGAAAAGAAAATATTTTTTTTAAATGAAAGCATTTTAAATATTAAAACACTGAAAGGAAAATAATAGATGTCCCTCTAATGTTTCAATTTTTGTGCATGATTCATTTTATAAAATAATTGTTTTACTTTTTCTGCTAATAATTGATACTCACAGGCTAAACTGATAATCTGTCCACTACTAAATATTGTACTCATTGTATTAAGCAAATATTGAGAATGCTGTTAAATTTTTTGTAGAGTCTACACAGGAAACCCACTGGTAACTTTTCTTATTAAAACACTTTCATCTTTTACTTACATACCCAGACATCCCTCTACAAAATGTGCTAAAAATATTTCAATAACCTTTGCAAAAAATATTCTTTGATCATGGTTATCTTTACTTACCTACATTATTAATTATTACAATATAATTACATCAAAACCATTTACACTTTCAATTTCAAATTGTATTGCTTCATAATTAACCCATATGGAGGATAAGGTAATTAATTTTTCAGGAAACAATTTCAGTGCATAAAGTTAAGTATCAATTAATATGCATATTAAATTGCCAGTAGATTTTTTAAAAATTAATTTGTTCTCAATCTTTCAGAGCAGTAGAAATTTCATCAGTGTTGTCTCAATGTCAAGTAATTCACAAGTAAAACACAAAGTGAATTTAATTACAATAATCACTAAGAGTATAATTATGATTCTATTTAACATTTCTTATTTGAGTCTTCCTTCTTAATTTTTAAGCTATAATCACTAACATCCTTAAATATACTGATTTTTCTAAATATAAAATAGTGCTTTAAAATCTATTATTTAGGGGATATGTAGGATGAACATCTCATTTTTCAGAAAAAATACAGTCTGTGGTGTCTGAATAGTATAGTCAATTTATAGTATAGCCAGTGATATTAATAAAAACACAGAATAGTATGTCTCCTAAAGGACAGACTGCTAACCAATTTACCCAAATTCCCCCTAAATGTAATATAATATAAAATATGCTTTCTAATGTCAATAGCAATGTAGACAAAACTAACAACTGCAATATCCCCCCTCTTTATAGTTCCTATGAAAACTTATATTAGCATTAGCTATCTTGATAAACATACTTTCCATATATTGTAAAGTCCATTATTTACTTAAATATGGATTAAGAGTAGTGTTTTCTTTCCTTTTAGTCTAAGGTAAAATTGATTACATTTCAAACCATCTTTAGTTTCTATGTAGCTGATAAAGTTATTTTTATATGCTTTAATGTAGCATGACAAATGCAAAACAAAAAAGTGGTTATTCTAATAGTCATTAGAATTGTTGAGAAATATTTATTATGATTTTTAATATGTTTTAATAGAAATCGTTCACTGTGAAAATAACATTTTCTAGATTGGGGAATAGAAATATAACTTTCATTTTTCAAAGATATATAGAGGATAAAAATCATTGTTTGAATACTAACAGAGAAAAATTCAATCCACATTTATTGCTGGATATTTGAAGTTTCCATGTGGTCTATACTAAAAGAATTAATCAAATTTTGGTGTACAGTGGTTTATAACACCTAGAAAAATCTAGTTTTTTCAATTTTCAAAAAATTGCTCAATATAGAGTTTCCAAAACAATTTTTCTATTTCAGATTATTTTCTTTTTCATCTCCTCTATTAACTTTAATCACATTTTCAACATGCAGCCAAGAATGAAGCTTTGACAGAAAGCCATAAGTTTACACAGTCAAGCACTGTCAGTTTTCTGCAGTCACAACACTGAGATAAGATGAGAGAGTTAGATATTTTCTTTCTTGTACCCTTCTTGACTTAAAAGCAATGAAAACTATTACAAAGATTTGGCCATACCTCAAATTCATTTTCCATAAATCTCTTGAAATTATTGCATTTACTTTTGCTTGGTGTATGGCAAACAAAATCAACTTAGTTCTTCAATTCAATTTCTAAATGCAGAATTTTAAGAATCACAGTGATGACAAAATTGGTACATTTCATCATAATACACCTGCTTATGAGATCAGACGTGAACATTAAAAAGAATTCACATTTAACATGGATCATTTGCCACATGGACAAACACTTCTGGTTCATTCAGAACCAGAATGCTTATATGGTTCCAGAGGAACTCCTTGGCAGAATTTGCTGATTACTCATTAAACAGTTGAACATGTATAGACATTATTTATCTTATAAAGCTTATCCACAGAAAAACAGACACAAAAATGAGGTAAATACTATGGGCAAGATTGTGATTCTTGGAAAAAGGCTAAAAGCCAAAATATATGTTTGGTAAGCTTTTCCTCCTAAGCATGTTTCAAAAGCTGAAAATACTAAGAGCTATAAGGCCACAAAGCTTAACACACATGCGTCTTGTCCTCCAGGGAAATGCAGGACACTCTGGCTGCACTGCAAAATCTGATCTTTCCCAATAGGCAGTGCCAGCAGCACTGCAGCTATCTTTGTCATAGTGGAGACAATGCTTTGATCATTCCTTCTTTTAAATGTGATCTTTGTTCCAAGGCCAGCTGTTTGTTTACATTACGCATGGAATGACACTTTATGCATCCTTAAGTCTCTTACTACCTGCCTTTAAGCTACAGTAATTAACATCAACCCTCTATGAGAATGAGTTGAATTATCTTTCTAAGAAGTCTGTAGTTATAGTTCTCTCAGCTAATCAGAATTTGATCAGAAAACAAATCAAATTCTGACAAAGGGTAAATTCATCCCATTTTCCCCCTCTTCTTCCCCATTCAAATGATCATATTTTGGCACTTAAAACAGGAATGGTATAGCACTCTTCTATTGGCCATTCAGTCAGGCTCCAGCTGCAGTTTCTCTGTGTGCCTCTGTAAAATGCCACTGAAAGTATTCTAAGCTTGAAGCAGAGGCTAAATTTTGGTGGGAGTATTTTGTGGAGGAGTCAATATCTTCTCCTTCATTTGTCAATGTTGTGGTTCAAGTTCTTAAAAAGGTGAGAATTTTGCTAGTCCCTTCTCCATCTCAGCATATTGCTCTTTAAGCCTCTCCATGGTTCTTCTGTGTTTTTCATCCACCTCAGCATGACAGTGGGGTTGTTCTTTCATGAAATCCTCCCACTGGAGTTGGTGCTGTTTCTCAGTAGCTATTAAGTGGTCATGATACATCTTTCTTCATTCCTGTTCCCTCTGCTAGAGTCTACAGATGGAGTCATTAGATGCTTGCAATCTCTGGAGAACTTCTTTCAAGTTGTCCTGCATCATTTGTCTGCATTTGGGAAAAGTATGTTCATTTGTTTCATGGATCATAGTCTTCCAATTTTCAAGAACACACATTCTTCAGCAAAGACCAAGTTAATAATTTGAAGAAAAATGTGATCTTAGCAAAGACCACGTTTTTCTTCAAATTATTTTACAAAATAATAACGAGTTTCACCTTCTATAACTGGTCTGTGATCCAAAAGCCTTGAATGAATTTCTCCAAGATCCTTGATAATGATAGTGCTGAGCCCGCAGTCCCCAGCAAGTCCCTTTTCTTGCTGCTGCCGCCACCAGGAGCAACCTCACAACCCACAGGGGTCTCTGTCCCTCCTCCACTCATCCTGACTGGCCACTATTTCAGATTCTTAAGAACAAAATGCTCTTTCATGGTCAGACTGTGGAGTGACATCAATTACTTGGAGCACAGAATTTGTTTTCTGAATATTAGTTAGGAGACCAAAACTTTCCAGAGCAAAGAATATCAGAAAAGTTTAGGGGATTCACAGAGAAAAAGGGTTTGTGGCCTGGTCAAGAATCCTAAGGAAACCTCAAACTGACTAAGAAAAAACACCAAATAATTATGTATCAATCCCCAAATAATTAAATTATTTCTTGACTATCAAGGCAAAATTTTTTTGTAAAGAGTAGCAATAGGTGTTCCTTAGCAGAAACAGACAAAGAGAATAAAAGAAATAGTTTTATTTTTCCTAATCTGCTTTTCATTAGCCAAACATCCAGGCCCATTGCAAAATTAATCAATAATGTGGGATTCTGGATAGATGATTATGCAGAAGAGGTGAGGAGGCTGAGTAGCACAGCATGTGATGTACCATGGTTCAGCAACAGTGCCTTCTCTATACAGGAAGGGCTACTTCAAAGAGATGACTAAAGTGCTATTATAAGACAGCTACCTATATTTTAATTTTAAACTTTCTTTCTCATTTGCTGATGACCAATGTCCTCTATTCTTAGTTCCATCCTCATATTTTAGTCTCACAGCCTTGCCTTTTTATAATTTAAAAAATGGAAAAGAATCAAAGCAGTGGCAGTTAGCACAACACATTGCAAAAATAAAACACCATACTTAGAGTGAAATCTCAGAATAGCAATTCTAGGGGAGTTTAGGGCAAGAGATATCCTAAAGTTAACCCAACTTAAAAACTGTTCACCAAGATACAGGGATAGATATGGGCATGGCACTAATTTGAGTAAAAAATCTAAAGTGAGTTATGGAGATCGTTTTTGGACATATCAACTTTGGGCTTCATCCAAGTAGAAAACAATCTATATTGTCATAAAACAATGAGAACCATTCAAGGGAGCATGGGTAGCCCAGGGAGGAAATTCAGTGAAGAGAAAAGTGCAATGTCTTCAGCTGATGCTGACCTAGACAATCCCTTAGCTTTTTTCAAATCACTTTCTTCACATGGAAAATGAAATAATTATACTATCAACAAACTAATCTTATTATATATCTAACAATTTATTTTAAATATTAAATGATAAGATAGATACAATTAATTTATGGGTGTCAATTTTGTATCTTGCTATTTTGCTGAATTGATTTGTGAGTTTGTCAGAGAGTGACAAACTGGCTTAACCGATTACCAATTAACTAGTAATAACAGAAAATAGACACAGATGGAGTGGTCTGTAAACAAGGAGCCCAGAAAAGAATCCCAGACACACAAGGTGAACTGGATCATTCAGTGGAAAGGCCACATTTCAGCAGTTCAGGTGTCTATGGGGAGGCTGGCCACACTGCAGATGGCCAGGTGAGTGTTGGATTCTGTCACAGGGGTCTCAGCTCACTTGCCAGAGTCTGCCAAGGTTTTGTAAAACTGCATGCACCTCCCTGCCCCATGAACACCTGGCCCAGCTTGGGCAAGAAGACAGAGTGCTTGTCACATGGGGTGAAGGAATTGAATGGCAAGAAAGAATGTACTCCTTTAGTCCCGGTTGTGGGACGGTCCCACACTATGAATGCCCCAGGCCTGTCTTCCAAGTCCACACCATTGTACACAATTAGTAAAACAAGCTTTGTGTGTGATGTTTAGATGAGGAGAGAGATGGGACAGCAGCAATTCCTGAAATAGCCCCCAAAGTATTCATATAAATAGAAACACCCCTTCTTTTGATGTTGTTTTTGTTGTTGTTGTTGTTTTAATGATTTCTAACATTATGTGGTGTCCTCATGAGCCAAGCAGAGCCCAAGGCATGAGGACAACTGACCACAAAACAACCCATGGGTGCCTACCTTGTTTACCATCAGCATGACTTGAAAGCAGTATGTATTTAGATATCTTTTCATGTCAGTGTATTTTAAATTTCCCTGGTAATCTCTTTCCTTCTTTCTGAACTTGTGCATACAGCATGTGACCATTCCTGCAGTTGTACTCTGGATCATGAAGTATTAATAACCTAGCTTTTTGCTTTATCCATTTAGGTGCAAATCATAGCCCAAATCATAATTTCCAGTAAGTATCTGTTTTCCTCAAACCATTTTCTGATGCTCTGAGAGTTTAGATTATGTAAGAATCTAGGTTTTAAATTCAACAGACTCCTGTCTTTCCTGAAATTGCTAGAATTTGGCTGGTCATTACACAAGAATGGCAATGTGCTTGTTTAGGTTTGGGAAACTTTTACAGGAAAAAACTGTCATAATAATAAAAATTGTTAATTGTTTTCAGGGATCTTGACCTTTCAGGACAACTAGATCAGATATAAACATATACCCCAGATTGCCGGGACCTCCAGGAGGAGCCTGGTATACAAAGGTGTCTGCAAGCAGGGAGGCAGTTCTCACTGTGAAATCCCCACCCCAACTGTCTGCAATTTATAATTCTATTTTTTTAAAAAAATTTTTCAGTGGTGATGATACATCCCAGGGCATTGCACATAGCAGCATCTCTACTACTGAGCTACATGCCCAGCCCCTGCAGATGGGGTTTATAAAGAGTAGGCCACTCTCTACTGCCAGGGTCTCAAGCCCACCTTATAAATGAAGAGGCTAAGGCACACAGCCAGGGTCCTATCCCCTTAGCCAGCTGCTGACTTAATCTGGTTTTGGACTTGGGCCTCTTTCTTCTACCACAATGGCTGACCGACTGCCACTGGATTAGGAGTTCTCCTCTGAACTGCAAATGCTGTCATTGTGTACAGGGATAATTACTTATTTCATTGTCAATTTTTTGAGGAAAAGGAAAGACTCAGTCTCCTTCATTTCCCATGCAGCCACATTGAATAGCTGTGGCTTCACATTCAGCCATTCTGGGCAGTGGCATGAACACTGTGTTGTTGATAATCTGCTCAGTCTGTGCTGGTTTCTGTTTCCCTGGGACCTCCACAGGGTGGTGTACTGTGGGGCAATGTTGAGAGTGCAGGCAGCCTACTTGAGAAGGTCTCTGCTGAAATATAGTGCTGGAACAAATCCTTAATGATCATTCCTACAAAGGATGATTAGGCAGAGAAGTTGCATCAAGCACATACTGATGGGCTTTGGGGAAAGCATAGATCCTTCAGAAGTTATTGCTTTTTCTGTAATTTATGTCTTATATATTTTATAATGAATATATTTTATTTATTATTATATTATAAATATATAGTAGGGACTAGGGATGTAGCTCAGTATACAGTATTTGCCTAGCACATGTGAGGCTGTGGGTTCAATCCCTAGCATTGCAAAAATAAATAAAAATAACAAATACTATTATAAATATATACTCTTACAATTTATATATAATTTATTATATAAGTGTGAAATATTTTCACAGACATGATACATTACACATTTATATAATTAAATATTTATATAAAATACTTCACACCATTTTATGTTATTTCCTTCTCATTTTAAATTCTGAGTTAAATCAGCACATTCATGTAAATAATTTGGGCATTTGTGTTATGGCAAAAGCTTCTTCACTTGTCAGAGTGAACCAGACCAAGGTGGGTTTTTTTGTGTGTGTTGGGGGGAATATCGTATATAAATGTACCTGGAGAAATAGATCTTCTTATTTCTTTTTGCTATAGTAAATAAATGATATACTTAGTTAGCAGTATGTATTTAGATATATTTTCATGACAGTATATTTTAAATTTCCCTGGTAATCTCTTTCCCTCTTTCTGAACTTGTGCATACAGCATGTGACCATTCCTGTTGTGATTGGCATTTCCAATGTGCCCACCGACAGTGCTATACTGATTTCCCTAGCCATGTGCCTTGGGACCTAAGAATGAATTCCTCTAGGACAGATTCTGAAGAGTAAAACATACTAAGGCACACTGTTTACCTTTTTTATATTTATTCTTTAGTTGTAGTTGGACACAATATCTTTAATTTATTTATTTATTATTATGTGGTGCTGAGGATTGAACCCAGGGCCTTGCCTGTGCTAGGCAAGCACTCTACTGCTGAGCCCCAGCCCCAGCCCACACAGTTCACCTTTGTACATGGTAGTCCTTATCCACAGCTTTGCTTTCTAAGGTTTCATTACCCTCAGTCAGCTACAGTCTGAAAATATGAAATGGAAAATCCCAGAAATAATTCATAAGTTTTAAGCTATGTGCCATTCTGAGAAGCATGATGAAATCTCATGCCGTCCTGCGTCATCACCTGGAGGATGAATCATTTCTCTGTCCAGCATATCCATACTATATATGCTACCCACCCATTAGTCACTTTAGTTAGCCGTCTTGATTATTGCATTGAATGTCATGGTGTCACAGTGCTTATGTTCAAGTAACCTGATTTTACTCAGTAAGAGCCCCATGGCATAAGAGAAGTGTTATTGGTGATTCAGATTTGCCAAAGAGAAGTGTGTCTTTTTTAAGTGAGTTTTTAAATATAGACAAAGCAAGAAACCACATTCACATAAATTTTATTATAGTATGTTGTTATGTTCTTTTTTATTATTAGTTATTATTGTTAATCTTTTACTGTGCCCATTTATAAATAAATTTTATCACAGTATGTGTATAAAGGAAAAAACAGAATATATAGTTTGTGGTGCTATCAGTGGTGTATCAAATGAGGATGTGTACACAGTATATGTATGTGCATAATTTTAAAATAAATTCCTAGACCTTTTCCTAAAGCCCTTGCACCATTGTGTACTATACCACCTATAACATCATGGGTCTGGTCACTGCACATATTTGCCAATATTTGTGGTGGTTAGTCTTTATAAGTTTAGCTATTCTCTGGATATATTTCTCACAGATAAAGGGAAACTACTGTAATTAATACAGACAACAACCCACCACAACATAAGAAAACATGGTTCTCTTTATCTTCCATAAGTTGATTTCCAAATTCATTAATTTTGCCACTTTGAAGGATGAAATAATGTTATCTAACCTGCTTTATTCTCCATTTCCCCATTATTGGTGAGGCTGAGCCTGAGAATGAGAAGTTCTTGTCACTGATTGCTGGCATTTATCACTTACCTCATTGTATTCTCTGTCAATTTTCCCTTTATGTTGTTTCTTAATGATTTTATTTTTTTAAACAAAATTCACATTTTATTTAGATTGAAATAAACTATACAAAATTGATTTTCTTCACCAAAAATAACAGCAATATTTTCTGAATTATTTCTAGATAAACCGCGAAATATTTATTTTGTAGGTTTTCCAGGTTTTGCTTATAAATCAAGACGAGGCAGTAGATATAGTCATGGAAAAAGAAAACAGACAAGTTGCCCATATCCACAGCCTCTGATTCTGTCTTGACCGTGAAGCAGAAGTGTTCACCATTTACCTGCTAAAATGAAGGTGTAGGCTTATGAAGACATAGGCTCAACAAAGGAATGTAAACAGCAACAACCAGATGTGGAACAACTATGGCAAGCTCTTCCACTCAAATTTTAACTGTAACTTGTTCTTTAAGTTCTTTTGATAAAGACAAAATCTATACTGAAATCTGTTTGGTGAGCTCACAACTCTGGTTAATTCCCTTAATTGTCCATTACAGATTTTAACACACTTAAAACTCCTAATAGTCAAAGGTCAACAGTAGGCTTCATTGTAACATTTCATAAGATGCATTCTTTTCTTATACCTCCTCAAAATTTATTTCTTCAAAATTGTTAATAATACCTGACAACTGGATCCATGGTAATAATACATTTTATAACCTAAAAGAGTTAACTAAAACAATTTCAGAGTGTTACTAGCAGAGGTCACACAGAGGTGAAATGTGGTACTTCCAATGCAATCTTCTGGATAAACAGACAATTTTTCAAAGCACGAGAGCTCAAACAGGTGCCATGTACATAGGCAGATTACCAATGGCTAATGTATTCATGAGGCCTGTAGGCAAAGATATTCAGTGATAAGTGACCTACATATACCTTACGGCTTTTCTTCCAAATATCAAATATAAGAGAAAGCCCATTTAAAAAGTCTTTTAGGTATTTTCAACAGTTTCTGAATTATCTGTAGGAAGCTCTGACTTAGTTGTATATTGTTTGATATATGTGTCTACCATTAAATCCAGATCATGTTTTATATCAAAATTTATGTTAAGCAAAGCCAAGTTACTTGACCTTTGGTCTGTCAAAGTGTTCCTCAAGTATGCTTTAAGACACTTTCGTCCATTTTCATAGCATTCATTCTCAACCTTCATTACAGGAAGAATACACAGGACCTTCAGCAAAGCATATACATTAGGAAAAAACTTGATATCAGGCAAATGAAGGGCTTCATAAATGGTGGATAGAAACTCTATATCTTTCCCTCGATGTTTCCATTTGATTCTCCAACAGTGTAGCTCAGCTGAAAGCGTATTGGGATTAGGCAAGTCACTTCTGTACATGTCAGCATGGTGCTCCTCTGATGTATTAAATTTGAGCTGTCCTATGACTGACGGTACAAGAGATAAGCATTTAAGAGCTTTGAGGTGCTGTTCTGAAAATATATCTTTAAGTTCCTGAATGATGGGTTCCACTGTTGGAACACTTAGGGTTTCTTTATAGTAACTTTCAGAGGTTAGCTGAGATTCCAGGTTACCCTGCTGAGCCCTACGAAATTTCCCAGGAAGTTTCATCTGAATATCAAGTTTGGTTGCCAAATTTGTTGCTTCCTCAAACCAAAACTCATGATAAACTTCAATATTTTCCATTACTTCATTGAGTGAATGTAGTACTGCAGTTAAGCTACTGGCAGCAAAGAAGACATCAGAAGTTTGTCCCTGGAGATTTTTCCCAAAGGCTCTTGTAAAAGATAAGACATTTTTAAGAACAACAATGGTAACAATGAAATCAAAATCTGTTACTGCACTACAGAGTACAAATTCTCGACCAGTTATACAATTATTCCATCTAATATTTGTGTCACTATTTATACTATCTAAACATAAAACAAGTGCTTGCAGGAGATCCACCAAAATTTCAAAAGCATCATGCCTGCTTGTCCACTGAGAATGGCAAATTTCCTTCAGTTCTTTACCTCTTTCTTCACTGTTCTGAAAAAGAACAGAAATTACATTGTCAAGTTCTAATAGCAGTTGTGGTGATCGATGGAAAAAAGAACAAACTTCTTCAATTGTTCCTAATGCAACAGACACCCCCATCACAGGCACTGATTTTGCCAACCACATCTATAAGGCACAGGAAGAGCAGAGTGTGTAGACAGCTTGAGGGTATTTCTCTAAAAGTCTAGAAGCAACAACTTTCATTTTGGAAGAGAATCCGCTAGACACAATGTAAGCCTGGCCATGACAATACTCCATATTTAGTCCCCACTTCTCAGTTATGGTAGTGTGAAATTTCACAGCCAAAATTTCATAAGGCAGGAAGCCCACAAATTCCTCTCTCAAGTTATGAGACTCATCTACAAACCTCACCAAAACGGGAAGGTGCTCTTCCCCTGCTATGTCCACCACATCATCAGTGATAATGGAAAAGAAGTGCGAGTCTCTCACTTCCCTGAGGGTTTCTTCCTGGATGCAACTCTCACAGATCTCCAGCATCTGTTTCTGTTGTGTTTTTGAACAGAACAATGTGTTAACTGCTGTGGTCTCAAAGCGTTTTCTCAGGACCTCTTCACCAGAATTTATCCGGCACTCCAACAGGGCCTGAAAATTATTAGAAGTGAAGAGACCTTCTGGGATTTCATCAGCCTCATGCCCGTCCAGAGGTATATTTTGTTTTCCCATAAGAATCAAAATTTCAAATAAAGATTTTAAGTACTCTTTGTTTTCCTTCTCTTCAAGGGTTAAAGGCAAAATATCTTCATCCTGTTCATCACCCCCTTCTTCTGCACTGGGGTTCTGAGCATTGCTATTGTTTGTTTCTTTATGTTTTTGTTCCTGTTCAGAAGTTTCATCAATTTTTTTCTGTTTCAGTGTCCTGATTTCATCTTCACTCAATTCTTTTATTCGTTTTCTGTGTCTACTATGTGGATTGTTCAAATGACTGGTAAGATCAAATATTGTTGATATTGCATTATCTCGAAGTACTGTCCTATAAGGACTAGTTCTACAGATCATAGAGGTCTCGAAGTGTTTGGCACATAATCGATAATGTTTATTCAGTTGATCAGGTGTTTTATCTTCCAAGTCAGCTCTCCTACAATTCTCCACCCACTTCTGGCATCTGGCCGGATCCCACAGGAACCTGAAGAAGGCCAGGTCGGACTGTGTGCTCTTCCGCTTGCAGCTGGGGGCAGCACAGAAGTTGGGCATCCTCGCCCGCCTGCCGGCCGGCCCAGCCCTCCCCTCCCCTCCTCCTCAGGGCAGCCACCTGCCCATCGGGGCTGGAGAGGGGAGCCAGGCCGGCGGGCCAGCTCGGGAGGGCCAGCACGCGGGGAGGGGCGGGCGTGCAAGGAGCCTTAATGATTTTAAATAATTATTCCTATCTTATTTCTTAGTCATATAGAAATTAAACTCTTTTATTATTTATAAATAATTTATGGGTTTTCTTATTATACCTCATTAAAAGAACACCCCAATTTCCTTGAAATATCCTGATGGTGTTTTGGTTAGAATTTTAATGAATATTACTTAAATTTGGTGAAAATACGAAATTTAAATTGAATTTTCCTATCAAGAACCACTTCATGTTTTAAGGCATTGTGATTTTCCTATAATGTATTATGAGATATTTCAAATATATGAAACAGAAGGAATTTTATAGAGAACATCCATTTACCTGCCAGACACGTCCTAACATTTACATTTTACTCCACTAGCTTTCTTGCTTCTCTTTTTCACCTACTCCTCCATCCATACCATCAGTCCATCTTATTTCTCATTCATTTCACAACATGTTGCAATTATTTTACACTTACCCTAAAATAGTTCAGGATAGATATCATTAAGGAGTTTTATATTTGTTTCCTATTCCCATTTCTACTTGTTTAGTTCAAGTTTACATACAATGTAATATACAGTTTTCAATATCACCAATAAGAGCTTACAGGCCTCTACAGTAAACCCCTATCCCAGTACAGAACATTGGCATGCTAGAAAGTTCAGCCATAGAACTTCCCAGGCACTCCCCTTTCCATGCACCCACCATATTGTTTATTTTTTTTTTCTTCATGGATGAGTTTTACCTATTCTCGAACTTACAGAAATGAATGCTTGCAGCCCATAACTGTGTAAGCCTGCTTCCTTCACTTAGCATGATGTTTTTGAGATTCATCTACACCGTAGATGTGGCAGTGGGTTATTGCTGTTCATTGCCAAGTAGTTTCCATCTTGTAAACTTACCAGTGGGTTTATCCAACCTCCCATGGATGAACACCTAAGCACATTACAGTCTTGGCTATTGAATACAGCTGCTATGGATATTTTCTTACAAGATTTTTGTGGACATGTGTTTTCATTTCTTCTAATGTTACCTAGGCATAGAATTATTGGGTTATGTGCATGATTTTTAAAGAAATTCTTAGATCTCTACCTAAAGTCCTCATACCACACTAGGTGCTTCTAACAACAGCATTGAAAGCTCTGGTCCCTGCACATATTTGCTAACATTTCGGGTGATCAGTCTCTTTAAGTTTAGCTACTCTCTTGGATGGTGGTCCAAGTGATCTTTTATATTGTTCTATCATCTTGTAAAAGTAATATTTATTAGTAATTTTTTTATGTTCAAATTCAGGTCAAACATATCTAATGTGAAAATTCAAAATCTGAAATAAGATCCAAAACTCTTAGAGCCTCATGTCAGTACTCAAAAAAGTTTAAGAATTTGGAGCATTTTTTAATTTTCAAATTAGATAGGCTCAACCTACAAAGTCTAGGCAAACATTCCAAAACCCAAAAAATCTTTCAAAGTCTGAAACACTTCAGTGGTAAGCACTTTGAATAAGGGATCTCAACATGTAAATGTATTTAAGACTATAAAGTTTCTTCTGAACACCATTCTGGCTGCATTTCCCTGCCCCCAAACAGTTATTTGGGCTTTTTAAAGGTTTTATATTGCTTCCTTATTTTTGTTGTATTATTTTTTCATTTAAAATTTGTTCTAATTAGTTATATATGATAGTAGAATACATTTTGACACATTATATACAAATGGTGCACAACTTCTCATTCCTCTGGCTGTACATGGTACAATTCTTTTTAATACTTTTTTGTCTTGAATTCAGTTTTGAATAAATAACTATACCTACTTTCTTTTCATTTTCATTTGCCAGGAATTTATTTTACTATCTTGTCCTACTTAAAAAAAAAAAACTCAAACAAAATCACGTTTTACATCCTGTATATGTAGTTCTCTGATTATAGCATGTAACTAGATTTTTGGCAGGTGTTGGAGAGGAGTATTTTCCAATGTAAAGTTCCACATAGGACGTGGTCATTTTATCTAATACTTAGTGTTCAAATCTGTATACCAGTGCTGCTTTTAATTACAAATTTACTGCCTACAGACACAGGTTACCTCTTGTCACTAATACAGACCATCTCACAGTGGGCCTCTGTCCCACACCCTCCTGTCCCTGACAGTAAGCATCTTCCCAGGACATAGTTCCAGGGTAAATTGCAGGTGGCCACCTCCCTTCTCACTAGGAATAGCCAGATTGCTCTCCACAGAGGCTGAGGGACTCAAGAGTCCTGCAGCAATGAGTGAATTATCATTTCCCGTGCCTCTTTCTAGAACATAATATTATCAGAACTGAAAATTTTTGCCAGTGTCTTGGGCCAAATGATAATTTTATATTAGAGTAACCTGGCTAATTATGAGGTTGAACATCATCTTTTTTGTTTAATAGCCACTGAATTGTCTGTTCATACAATGCCTGTCCTTATGATTTACAGATTCCCTGTTTGCAAAGTCACTTACTCACTATGGTTTATTTGGAAACTGAAAATCAACATTTGGGGTGTTTTCCTAGTCATTCATGGATATGTGCAGAGTGGTGAAAATTTGAGTCAGAACATTTATTTTCCCAGCTGAGGTTACACAGCAACACTTCTTGTGTTAGTTCTCAGATTATAAACAAGTATCATTTTTGTGGTCTATTTAGTGTCACATTTTTTTTATATTTTTATGTTTTTTGTTGGTGATTTCCCTGGCTAAAGTGGCTCACAGTCACAATGGCAAAGTGTTATCTAGCCTTCCAAAGCCTGAGAAGGCTGGGATGTGCCTTAGAAGAAATATGTGTGTTTGACAAGCTTTGTTCAGACATGAATTATAATGCTGTTGGCTGTGACTTCAATGCTAACAAATCAATAATATATATATATATATATATATATATATATATATATATATATATAGTACCTTTAAACAGAAACACATTAAACAGGCAGTGTATTATTGATAGGTAGAAGAAAAAAAAATGTTCTGACTAGAGACTTGTAGAAAACTAACTCTGTATACCCAATATGAATGGTGGTTCCATTTCTGCTAATTCAGTGTTTGTAGTGACTTCATAGAAAATTACTACCAGAAATAACCAAAATAGACTGTTTTGTCCATTTTTTCCATTAGATTAGTTGTCTTCTTATTATTTTTTTGAAAGAGTTTTAAAATGTTATCCAGATATAATCCTTTACATAGGTTTGCTCCATCTATAATTGAGTGTTTTATGCTGATAAAAGCTAGTATCCTTTTGTAATATTTCTCTATATACATAATCTAATACCTTGGCACCATCTAATGATGATCTCATCTGTATCATTAAATTTAACATCACTTTTGTTATAGGTAAAATTTCTACAGTGGGGGTCTGCCTATAGGTTTCTCTTCTGTTTTGTTTTGATCAGCAACCCGCCACCACAGCTGGAGGCAATTTAACCATAGCTTTTGATCCTGGACTGAAGTTTCAACATTCTGATATTTAGTATATGTTGCAACAGATAGGAGAAGATACCTCCACCTACTGCTAAGAGCTACATTGTTCCCCCTGCCTAGTTCATTATGTTGAAGTCCTATCTCAATGTGTCTTCCCTATTAGAAACAGCATTAGAACCCTGATGGTATAGAATCTCCTTATAAAAGAGAAAGGGACATCAAATCTCCCCGGCCCACACCTATCATGTGAGGACTTAGCAAGAAGGCAGCCATTGGTAAGGCAGGAAGAGAGCCCCTACCAGAACTAAATTGGACACAACCTTGGACTTTCACCATCCAGAAGTATGAGAAATAAATTTGCATTGTTTCAGTCCTCCCATCTGTGGTATTTGTTATGGCACTGAGATGATAAAAAATACACCTGCCTTATTACTTTACCATTTTTCTAAATTTTCTGGACTGTTACTTGTCTTTCACTTTTCCATGTGAGTTTTATGTTTATATTTTTATAGGAATTGCATAGAAGTATATTGTCCTACTGAGAGAACTGATGTTCTTTGTAGTTTATGGTTTCATGATTTTTTTTCTGTCTCTTTCAAAAAAAATTGTATGATTTTCTCAAACATCTCCATGTAGCATATCTTTTCTTATATATGTTGTAGGTGGATTATTGTTTCTGCTATTGATAACCTTATCTTTCCTTCCCTCATTTTATTTTCAAGTTTTATGTTGACAGTGGTTTAAAAACACATTGAATTTTAGATACTGACCTTGTATTCTGCAACTTTGTTGAATTTGTTCATCTCATTAATTTTATGTAATATCTTTTAGATTCTTTTCCTGTGGGGAGAATAAAGTCTTCTACAAGTAATAGATATATGATTTGCTTTTTCTAAGCCTTAGCATTTATTTCTTCTTATTGCTTGGAGTAAGATCTTGAGCATCTTCTCAAAGTATATATTTTTCTATTCTTCTGTACATAGTTCACATGTTTATTGTCACTAATAATGAGAACCCTTCATTTTTATACTCAGTTTTCCAGATACAAAGGTGAAAGTGTGAATTTTTCTGCTTTTGTGATGTCAACATTCTGTTATATAATATAATTCCAATTTTTTAATAACTAGATTAAAACCTACTCAGTCAGACCAAATTATTCTTTTGATGCCCTGCTGGATTCATTTACTGACTTTGTGCTGGTACATGACTTTCTTAGAGTACCTCATTTATTTTTTAATTGACAGATAAAAACTAGACACATGCAAATACACACATATATGTCTATACATAACATATATGTAAAAGCTGGAGTTGTTAGTAGTAGAGCAAGCACTTAAGTGTTCACAAGGCCCTTAGTTAATCACCAACACCAAAAAACAAAACACTCCCCACAAAACGCATATGCATTATCTCATATACTTTTCATGGTTTTGTGTTTGTGGTGAGAACACTAAAAATCTACTCTTTCAGCCATTTTCAAATATATAATATATATTTATTAACTATAGCTATCATGTTATACAACAGATCTTTTGAACTTACTCCTTATTAATTTCCTAACTGAAATTCTGTGTCCACTGACCCACGTCTCCCCAGTCCACCACTCCTATCCCCTGGGACCACCAATTCTGCTCTCTGGCAAATGACTTTATCACACAAGGACCATCTTTGATCAGAAACCCTGTAGTCTGAGACATCAGATCATTGGATGTCATCTTTCTGCAACCATGATTTTCTTTTATGATCACATTTCAGATTTACCTCTCCCTTATAATGGTGTGCTCATGACATGTCTGGAAGTTAACCAAAGTGAAGACAGAAGGAAAATAAGGAAATTAAAACACTGAATAATTCACAAGTTCTCTCTGTTTCATCCAGTCTGTCCTATGCAGTGACTCCTCTCCCTTACCAAATGCACAGCAGTTCTCCCTCCTTTACACTTGATCAAGTGGTGTGTCATCTGGGTAACTGGAGAGTTGAGTCAGAGCCGAGTTTACCCCTGTGCACAGAATGGCAGCATAGGATGCACTGCTGTTGGTTCTCAGAGAGGAAAGTGAATGGATGACACACTGCCCTGTCCCTGCCTGCTGCCACCCTCATAGGTCCACACGCATGAGTACTGGCAGTGAGTCTACCTTAAGCTAGAGTGTGTGGGGAAAGGTGAGGCTGGGTGTCCTGGGAGGTAATGGATATAGTACCATCAAAGTAGCCATTTTCCTTCCACCTGTGTTCAGCTTCAGGTAAGGAGGATGTATATATAAAAAACAAAAGCTTTAAGAAAGGGTGGTTTCTCCACTGATATAGGCTCAATGAAGAGGGTTATTATAACTTATTCAGGTGGTAGTTTGGGCATGTACAGGGAATTAACACTAGGCTACATATCTGGCATTTCATATGTTTGTTCTGGGTTTTTTTTCCTGTTCTTTTAGATTAAAAGTGGCTCATATTCACTATGATGGGCCCATCTACATGTATTGCATGCTGAGGTGGCAGAGGATTGTAGCAGAGTGGGGGTGCTCTCTGAAACCTCAGCATCAGAACCATCACCTTCTCTGTGTTGTCAAGGACCAACCTTGTGACCCAAAAGTATGTGCTTGCATACCATGCTGCTTCTAGAATGCCTGCTCTTTTGAACAATTAAAAGTTATCCTAATTCTTGGCCTCTGGAAAATCACCTTCTTTGAGGCCATATCCTGATCCCTCTTATTTTTGGACTTAATAAATATCAAGCAATTCCAAGACTTCTACTCTTCTCTACCCACATACTCATGACCCTGGAATCTCCATTTCCAACTCCAACTTATCTCCCCATCTCCAGGGTTGTGTATTGAACCACATAATGAGCATCTCCATGGGCATGATTCAAGGGCCTTGTGTACTCAGAGCATCTAAATGGAACTTGGATATCTTCTAGTTTCAGCTCCTTCCATTGCTATTTTGGGGAAAGTTGTCATAATAATAATTCAAACTTCATCCTAATTACAGAAAGTAGCACTATTAAAAAAGAATTAAAACGTCCTGATATTCCAGTAATTAAAAATGACTTCAGGAGAAACCAGACTGCCTTATAGCTGATAAATGAACTTGGACAAAAGATTGACATTTCATATTTGACGTTAAAGTCATTAGACCATCAGCCTTATCAAGTTCAATTCAATTTGAACAGAGAGGTTCAAGCAACAGAGAAGCCAGCCTCATTTTCTTTCTCAGTGCCACCTTGTCATGATGTCTGTTTCTTTGGAAAATGTAGCTCCCCTTGAATCCCATAGTGAATAAAAATTGCCCCTTAATACTTGAGTGTGTGTTGCCTAAGATCAAGGGTGTTGCCTTATATACCAACAGCTCAAGTTCAGTATATATTATATTCATATTCTACTTTCTCCAGTTCTCCCCCTAATGTTCTTCAGATTTCCTCCCTAGAATAGGACACTAACCATGCTGGTTTATCTCCTGAAACCCAGAATCATTCCTTGGCCTTTTGTGGCTTTTTCCTTCCAGGATATAACATCAGGGGGTGCATGGTCTCAGTGTGCCCTTTAATAGTGAAGTTAATTTTATTCATTTGGGTACAACCTCTTTTCTCATTACACAGTTTTATTTCCCTGTGAAATTAAATATAATTTATGAAAAAACCTTGCTAGCATTTTGTTGGAGTGGTATGGCACTTTGGGGAGAATTGTCACCTTAAAACTATCAAGTGTTACAGTCTCTGAATATGGTACATATTTCCATGTATTCAGTTTTTCTTTTCTTTATGTGATGTTTTGAAGTTTCAAGTGTGGAAGTCTTGTTTATCTTTTGTTAAATCCATTCCTAAGTATTTGAACCATTTTCCAATGTAGAGTTCAGTACCATTAAATATGATCGGGTTCATATTGCTGTCACATCCATCCAACTCCAGTACTTTTAGGTGGTTTTTAATGTTATTGCAAGTTATTTGTGTGTATTTTATATATATATATATATATATATATATATATATATATATATATAAAATGTATATGTATATATACACACAAAATTTGCAATAACATTGCAACCACAAATTGATGTTTTAATGTTGCAATAACAACATTAAAATATCAGTTTTCAAAGTTATTGCAACATTAAAACATCAATTTGCAAATGAAATTTATATATATATATATTTATATATATATATAAATATATATGTACAAAGGTATATAAATTTTATTTGCAAATTCTTGCTGCATATAAATATGCAATTGATTCTTGTAAATTGAACTTATCTTGTGGTCTTGCAAAATCCACATTACAAGTATTCATTTTTAAATATATTCCTTGGAACAGTCTATGTAAATTATAACATTGTCTATGACTAAAGACAGATTTATGTCTTCCTTTCTAAACTATATGCCATTTATCTATCACCTAAGTCTATCTAAATACCTATCATCAACCTACCTACTTATTTACCTGTCACATTTTTCCTATTGTGATGCTCAGTACCAACCTAGAAATGTTGGTAGATAGGGCTGAGGTGGTGGTTCAGTGGTAGAGTGCTTGCCTAGCATGTGTGAGGCACTGGGTTTGATAATCAACACTGCATATAAATAAATAGAGTAAAGGTCCATTGACAAAAAATCTTTCTTAAAAAATGTTGCATAGAAATAGAACAGTCATCATTGTCTTGTTTCCTTTATTAAAGGGAAAATATTTTTTTCATTTTACCTTAAGTAGTATATTAATTGCATGCTTCTTATAAATACCCTTTATATTAGATTATGTTAGAAAAAGTTCTTTAATTCATTTCCTTGGAGTTTTCACAATGAATTGATGTTGAACTGATCTTTTTTATATCAGCTAAGATAATTATATGGTTTCTGTGTGTTTGTTTTCATTGACTTTGTTTTTCTTTTGATATAGGTGATTTAACCCAGGGCACTTAACCATGGAGCCACATCCTCTGCTCTTTTTTATTTTATTACTTTTTTAAATTATGAGACATGGTCTTGCTAAGTTGCTTAGGTCCTTGCTAAGTTGCTGAGGCCAGGTTTGAACTCATCATCCTCTTTTCCTGAGTCTCTTGAGCCTCTGGAATTATAGGGGTGAGCCACAATGCCCAGCTCATTGATTAACTTTTGAATGTTGAAGTCATTATATTCCTGGAGTTAGCCCCAGTTGGTCCATTATGCATTTTTAAAAAATATTTTTTAAAATATTGTCTGTGTTTTGCTAGACTTAGTTAACATTATGAGAAGGGTGTTGCCCTTTTGATCATGATGTATATTGATCTGCATGTTCTTTTGATGTCCCTGTTAAATGTTTGTAGAACAGTTGTGCTAGCCTCAAAAAATGAATTAGAAAGTGTCCTTTACTCCAGTATTTTCTCTTAAGAGTTTGTGTAAACTGCTGATATTTCATCTTTAAATGTTTGGAAACAATACCAGTTTCTCTGTTTTAATTGTAGGAAGGGCTTTTTTTTTAACAACTTCAAGAAATTAACTACAACTTCAAGTTCTTCAAGAGATTGAGAGTTATTTTGAGTTTTTCTTTTTCTTTGTACTAATTTTTGGTGTTTTTTTGTTTTTTGAGGGCTTTGTCTTGTTTTCTAACTAAATCTGTTTACTTCTTTGTTCATAATGTTTCTTATTGTTAAACATCTGCAGAGTCTTCAGTGATGTTCTCCTGTGCCTTCCTGATATTGGTCAAGTGTGTTTTTCTCCTTCTTAATCAGTTTTTCTAGATGTTAGCAAGTATAACAACTATGTTACTTGGTGGGTTTTTGTTTATTTAGGAGGGTTGTTTTTTTTTTTTTTTGTAAGTACTGAATACAAGAATCTTTTACAACTGAGCTAAATCCCCCTCCTTTTTTACTTTTTATTTTGAGATAAGAATTCACTAAATTGCTGAGGCTGGCCTCAGACTTATGATCCTCCTGCCTTGGCATTCCCAGTCACTGGGATTACAAGTGTGCAACACCACATGCAGCTACATTAATTTTTTGAAGCATTGGCTAACGTTAGGCTTTACTGATTTTTATATTGTTTATTTTCTCGTTCATAGATTTCTGCTCTTGACTGTAGTGGTTTAATTATTTTATTTATTTTATTTTTTTTACAAGTATAAAAGTATTTTATTTATTTATTTTTATTTGTTTTACTTAGTTACACATGACAGTACAATGATCTTGACATATCATACATTTGAATCAGATGGGATATAATTTCTCATTTTTCTGAGTATACAGGTTGCATTGGTCATTCGGTCACATATATACACACAGTAATAATAATGTCTGTTTCTTTCTACTATCCTTCCTATCTCCCCACCTCCTTCCGTCCCCTCCCATCACTTCTCTCTATCTAATCTAGGGTAATGCTGTTCTTTTTTTTTCCTCACATCTTCATACATGTATTTTGTATAAAAGTATTTTAATCACTTCATTTTGCCTTAAAGAAATGCAGACAGTAAAACAAATAAAATTAATGATCTTTTATGCCATAATTTGTGTCAGGAAGAGTTTAGTCCAGTAGCTTTTTACAATGTTGGATTATGCATCTCCAGGTATTTAAGCAGCTGAAAGACAATTGTAGTGAACATTGATGGTTTACAGAATGCTGGAGACATATCTGCCTTATTCTGAAGGACAGCACTAAAGGAAAGGAAGGTCACTGAAGTATAGAAACCCATCTGTATTTTGAACCATCTTCAGATAGTGATCATGTTTGTACTATATAAAGGCAGCAAGAATCACTGGTGTATCATCTTTTCTCACTCTCAGGCCTTCAGCAGGTGCAGCAATTTGCAGGGCCTGTGGATCTAGGGAGATAACACTCTTTAAAAGAAAATGACTTTGCTTCAGGTTTCCATGTCATAATATCTTTGTAGTAACCATGCTTGTGTCATGATAGTTAAAGCTATGTGTCTTAAAATAAAACAGACAACCTCTGTTGTCTGTCTACATCAACAGAGGGTGTGTTGCTAGAGAAGAGCAAACTGTAACTCATTTTCACCTGTCTTGTTCTTAGAAGAACCAAGAAACTAACTTAAAACTTTAAAAGTTGCCCTCACATATGATTAATTAATAAAGTTTTTAAAAAGTCTTTTAAGGCCTCTCATTGGATTGTTTAGTCTATAATGTGGTTTGCATTGTGTTTGATTTGTTTGAAGAAAGATGCACAACAGGACCAGGTCACATTAGTGAAAGTTGTTTTTGTTGTTTTTTTTTTTGTGTGTGGTGCTGGGGTTTGAACCCAGGGTCTTGTGCATGCTAGGCAAGCACTCTACCAACTGAGCTATATCCCCAGCCCTAGTGAAAGTTTTGATCACATTAAAGATAACAGTTTAAAAGGTCAATGTGTTTAAAGACAAAAAATAATCATAAAGTAATTGTTCATTTCAAGGTTAAACTTTGTCATTGGCTTGTTACTAACATTTGAAATTATTATTAAGAATCTTTATTGCCCTTTTATTTATTAATAAGGAGGGGAAAACTTTTGCACTGTCCCTTTGCAATTGTTTTGTAGATAATATATTACCACTGAAAGCAAGATACTTAACTAAAGAGGGGAGGGGAGGGGGGATAGTAGAGGATAGGAAAGGCAGCAGAATACAAGACACTAGTATGGCAATATGTAAATCAATGGAAGTGTAACTGATGTGATTCTGCAATCTGTATACGGGGTAAAAATGGGAGTTCATAACCCACTTGAATCAAAGTGTGAAATATGATATGTCAAGAACTATGTAATGTTTTGAACAACCAACAATAAAAAAAAGACTTACATTGTGCCAGGAATGGACAATACTGATTCATTTATGTGCATTAACTTTTTAATAATGAAACAGCATAATGAGGCAGAAGTTATTGCTGTCTCCATTTTACAAATGAGGCAATCATGGCTCAGAGAGGTTAATAATAAATGTGGCCCAGATTGCAGAGCCTAGAATTTAGAGACAATGTTGCCTCTTAGAGGGTTGTATGCTGTATGTTCTCATGTCAGGTGTGCTGGTGGAGAGGGACCAGACTGGGTAGCTCATCCAAACAGCTTCTAATGCTGATGCTTAGTTATAATGCTGATTTCTTCCTGTTAGATGTGTCAGTTCATATTAAGATTTCAGAATTCCTGGTTCCCAGCATTTACATAGACAGCAGCTTCCTGTGATCCCTTTTAAGAAGCTATAACCAAAGAGTCCCCTGAGTTGGTTTAATTATTTTAGATATAACTCGCCCTTATTTCTTAAAATTCTTAGGGTATAAACTTTATCTAATTTAAACACTTAAAGTTCTAAATTCCTAATTATACCTTCTAGCTGAGCCATAAACTTTTGATATCCAATACTTTCATTTTTCATATTGTGTAGTTCTGCATTTTCTTCTTTGGCCTATCAGTTCTTCAGAAGTTTGCTATTTAATTTGCAAAAATTAGGAGAGTTTCTAAATATCTTCTTGTTATGGATTTCTAATTTAGTTCCCTGTTGTTAGAGAATTATGGTTTTGATTCTTTTAAATGAATTGAGGTTTGTTTTATGGCTGCACATGTGATCTGTTGGGGTGCTCATTCCTTGTGGACTGAACAGATATAGGGACTGCTCTGGTTGAGCATATTGTTCTATAGATGTTCATCAGGTCAGGATGGTGCTTAGAGTTTGTGCACTAATATTTGACTAGTTCCATTGATTGGTTCCATTAATTCCATTGATTGCATTTAATGGGTATTAAAATTCCAGCTATCATTGTGACTTTCTCTATTTCACTGTGGCTTGCACTCTTGATTTTTTTTAACTTTCTGTGAAGAGTGCTGAGTTTTGTAATTGCTTACAGAGCTTTTTCTCTCTTTGTTAACGTGGCTGGTTTGCTCTTTGTCCTCTTGTCTGTGCCTCCCACTAAATTGGAAATTCAGTTTTAGCACCCTCAGCTGCAATCCAGTAGGCAGCCCATTTGTTATGTAGTCTCTCATAATAGGAACAATTATGAAAATTGTTTAACTACTTTTTAAAAAAAATATTTTATGGGGAAAAATGTTTCACTTCCTATAAAATATGTGACTACACTTGAATTTTGATGCTTTTGATCTGAAAAGAGCCTTTCTTCCCCTTAAATCTCATTCATTATTTCTGTCCTTGAATTGATTATCTTCTTTTTTTGTGAGGGCGGCACATGTACCAGGGATTGAAATCAGTGGTATTCTACCACTGAGCCACATCCCCAGCCCTATCTTATATTTTATTTAGAGTCAGCATCTCACTGAGTTGTTAGAAAAGTTGTTAGAAACTTTTGTGTAGGCTTACTTTGAACTTGTAATCTTCCTGCCTCAGCCTTTTGAGCCACTGGGATTGCTGGCATGCACCACCATGCCAGGCCCCTGAACTGACCTTCTTCACACTGTTTTATTTATAGCATGTGCCATCTAGGGAAGGTGGTGGATCTGCCCTGCCCTCCTCTCAGCTCCTCTAGAAGAGCACTTTTTATCCCAGCATGTTGGTTCCTTCCTCTGTGTTTCCCTTCCACCCGCTGTTCCTTCTCTCTTGCATCTTCTTACCAACTATTGCAGTTATTTCTCTCTTCCCTCCTTCACAGTGACTTCTTTTTTTTTTTTTATTGTTGGTCGTTCAAAACATTACATAGTTCCTCATACATCATATTTCACAGTTTGATTCAAATGAGTTATGAACTCCCAATTTTATCCCGTATACAGATTGCTGCATCACATCAGTTACCCTTCCATTGATTGACATATTGCCTTTCTAGTGTCTGATGTATTCTGCTGTCTATATTATTCTCTACTATCCCCCCTCCCCTCCCCTCCCCTCCCCTTTTCTCTCTCTACCCCTTCTACTGTAAATCACTTCTTCCATTTGAATTATCTTGTCTTACCCCTCCTTTCCTCTTATATGTCATTTTGTATAACCCTGAGGATCGCCTTCCATTTCCATGCGATTCCCCTTCTCGTTTCCTTTCCCTCCCACCTCTCAACCCTGTTAATGAAAATCTTCGTCTCAAGCTCTTCGTCCCTACCCTGTCCTTGTTTCCTCCCCTTATATCAGAGGAGTCATTTGGTATTTGTTTTTTAAAGATTGACTAGCTTCACTTAGCATAATCTGCTCTAATGCCATCCATTTCCCTCCAAATTCTATGATTTTGTCATTTTTAAATGCAGAGTAATACTCCATTGTGTATAAATGCCACATTTTTTTTATCCATTCATCTATTGAAGGGCATCTAGGCTGATTCCACAATCTTGCTATCGTGAATTGTGCTGCTATGAACATCGATGTAGCAGTGTCCCTGTAGCATGCTCTTATTAGGTCTTTAGGGAATAGACCGAGAAGGGGAATAGCTGGGTCAAATGGTGGTTCCATTCCCAGCTTTCCAAGAAATCTCCATACTGCTTTCCAAATTGGCTGCACCAATTTGCAGTCCCACCAGCAATGAACAAGAGTGCCCTTTTCCCCACATCCTCTCCAGCACTTATTGTTGTTTGACTTCCTAATGGCTGCCAATCTTACTGGAGTGAGATGGTATCTTAGGGTAGTTTTGATTTGCATTTCTCTGACTGCTAGCGATGGTGAGCATTTTTTCATGTACTTATTGATTGATTGTATGTCCTCTTCTGAGAAGTGTCTGTTCAGGTCCTTTGCCCATTTATTGATTGGGTTACTTGTTGTCTTATTGTCTAATTTTTTGAGTTCTTTATATATTCTGGTTATTAGGGCTCTATCTGAAGTGTGTGGAGTAAAGATTTGTTCCCAGGATGTAGGCTCCCTGTTTATCTCTCTTATTGTTTCTTTTGCTGAGAAAAAACTTTTTAGTTTGAGTAAGTCCCATTTGTTGATTCTAGTTGTTAACTCTTGCGCTATGGGTGTCCTATTGAGGAACTTGGAGCCTGCTCCCACAGTATGTAGATCATAACCAACTTTTTCTTCTATCAGATGCCGTGTCTCTGATTTAATATCAAGCTCCTTGATCCATTTTGAGTTAACTTTTGTGCAAGGCGAGAGATAGGGATTCAGATTCATTTTGATGCAAATGGATTTCCAGTTTTCCCAGCACCATTTGTTGAAGATGCTATCCTTCCTCCATTGCATGCTTTTAGCCCCTTTATCAAATATAAGATAGTTGTAGTTTTGTGGATTGGTTACTGTGTCCTCTATTCTATACCATTGGTCCACCCGCCTGTTTTGGTACCAGTACCATGCTGTTTTCGTTACTATTGCTCTGTAGTATAGTTTGAAGTCTGGTATCGCTATACCGCCTGATTCACACTTCCTGCTTAGTATTGTTTTTGCTATTCTGGGTCTTTTATTATTCCATATGAATTTCATGATTCTTTTATCTATTTCTACAAGAAATGCAGCTGGGATTTTGATTGGCATTGCATTGAACTTATAGAGAACTTTTGGTAATATCGCCATTTTGATGATGTTGGATCTGCCTATCCATGAGCAGGGTATATTTTTCCATCTTCTAAGGTCTTCTTCTATGTCTTTCTTTAGGGTTTTGTAATTTTCATTGTATAAATCTTTCACCTCTTTTGTTAGGTTGATTCCCAAGTATTTTATTTTTGGGGGGGATATTGTGAATGGAGTAGTTGTCCTCATTTCCGTTTCAGAGGATTTGTCGCTGATATACAGGAATGCCTTTGATTTATGCGTGTTGATTTTATATCCTGCCACTTTGCTGGATTCATTTATTAGCTCTAATAGCTTCTCTGTAGACCCTTTTGGGTCTGCTAGGTATAGAATCATATCATCTGCAAATAGTGATAATTTAAGTTCTTCTTTTCCAATTTTTATCCCTTTAATTTCTTTCGTCTGTCTAATTGCTCTTGCCAGTGTTTCGAGGACTATGTTGAACAGAAGTGGTGAGAGAGGGCATCCCTGTCTTGTACCAGATCTTAGAGGGAATGCCTTCAATTTTTCTCCATTCAGAATGATGCTGGCCTGTGGCTTATCATATATTGCTTTTACAATGTTGAGGTATGATCCTGTTATCCCTAATTTTTCTAGAGTTTTGAACATAAAGGGATGCTGTACTTTGTCGAATGCTTTTTCTGCGTCTATCGAGACTATCATATGGTTCTTATTTTTTAGTCTATTGATGTGGTGGATAACATTTATTGATTTCCGTATATTGAACCAGCCTTGCATCCCATGGATGAATCCTACTTGATCATGGTGTATAATTTTTTTGATATGTATTTGAATCCGGTTCGCCAGAATTTTATTGAGAATTTTTGCGTCAAGGTTCATTAGAGATATTGGTCTGTAGTTTTCTTTCTTTGAAGTGTCTTTGTCTGGTTTCGGAATCAGGGTGATGTTGGCCTCGTAGAATGAATTTGGAAATTCTCCCTCTTTTTCTATTTCCTGAAATAGCTTGAAAAGTATTGGTGTTAGTTCCTCATTAAAGGTTTTGTAAAACTCTGCTGTATACCCATCCGGTCCTGGGCTTTTCTTAGTTGGTAGTCTTTTGATGGTTTCTTCTATTTCTTCTATTGTTATTGGTCTGTTTAGGTTGTCTATATCCTCCTGGTTCAATGTGGGCAGATCGTAAGACTTAAGGAATTTATCTATGCCTTCACTATCTTCTATTTTATTGGAGTATAAGGCTTCAAAATAGTCTCTGATTATCTTCTGTATTTCTGAAGTGTCTGTTGTGATATTGCCTTTTTCATCCCGTATGCTAGTAATCTGGGTTCTCTCTCTTCTTCTCTTCGTTAGCATGGCTAAGGGTCTGTCAATTTTATTTATTTTTTCAAAGAACCAGCTTTTAGTTTTGTCAATTTTTTCAATTGTTTCTTTTGTTTCAATTTCATTAATTTCAGCTCTGATTTTGATTATTTCTTGCCATCTACTTCTTTTGCTGTTGTTTTGCTCCTCTTTTTCTAGGATTTTGAGATGAAGTATGAGATCATTTATTTGTTGGTTTTTTCTTTTTTTGAGGAATGAACTCCAAGCAATGAATTTTCCTCTTAGGACTGCTTTCAATGTGTCCCATAGATTCCGATATGTTGTGTCCGTGTTTTCATTTAACTCTAGGAATTTTTTAATTTCCTCCTTGATGTCTTCAATAACCCATATGTCACTCAGCAACCTGTTGTTCATTCTCCAAGTGATGCTTGATTTTTCCTTTCTTCTTTTATTATTGATTTTCAGTTTCATTCCATTATGATCAGATAAGATGCATGGTATTATCTCTACCCCTTTATATTGTCTAAGAGTTGCCCTGTGACATAATATATGGTCTATTTTTGAGAAGGTTCCATGTGCTGCTGAAAAAAAAGTGTAACTACTTGATGTTGGGTGGTAACGTCTATATATGTCAATTAAGTCTAGGTTATTAATTGTGTTGTTGAGTTCTATAGTTTCCTTGTTTAACTTTTGTTTGGAAGATCTGTCCAGTGGTGAGAGAGGTGTGTTGAAGTCTCCCATGATGATTGTATGGTGGTCTATCAGACTCTTGAACTTGAGAAGAGTTTGCTTGATGAACACCGCTGCACCATTATTTGGGGCATATATATTTATGATTGTTATGTCTTGTTGGTTTATGGTTCCCTTGAGCAGTATGAAGTGTCCTTCTTTATCCCTTTTGATTAGCTTTGGCTTGAAATCTATTTTATTAGATATGAGTATGGACACGCCTGCTTGTTTCCGCTGTCCATATGAGTGGTATGATTTTTCCCAACCTTTCACCTTCAGTCTATGGATATCTTTTTCTATCAGATGCGTCTCCTGTAGACAGCATATTGTTGGGTCTTGTTTTGTGATCCATTCTACTAGGCTGTGTCTCTTAATTGGTGAGTTTAAGCCATTGACATTTAGGGTTATTATTGAGATATGGTTTGTACTTCTATCCATATTTGTTTGTTGATGTTACTAAACCTGATTTGTTATCCTCTTTGACTACTTTCCCCCCTTTACTGTCCTACCTCCCATTGTTGGTTTTCAATGTTATTTTCCATTTCCTCTTCCTGCAATGTTTTGCCAAGGATTTTTTGAAGAGATGGTTTTCTAGCTGCGAATTCTTTTAACTTTTGTTTATCATGGAAGGTTTTAATTTCATCTTCTAACCTGAAGCTTAATTTTGCCGGATACACGATTCTTGGTTGGAACCCATTTTCTTTCAGTGTTTGAAATATGTTATTCCAGGATCTTCTAGCTTTCAGAGTCTGTGTTGAGAGATCAGCTGTTATCCTGATTGGTTTACCCCTAAATGTAATCTGCTTCCTTTCCCTTGTAGCTTTTAAAATTCTTTCCTTATTCTGTATGTTGGACATCTTCACTATAATGTGTCTAGGTGTGGATCTCTTATGGTTTTGTACATTCGGCATCCTGTAGGCTTCTAGGATTTGGGATTCTGTCTCATTCTTCAAGTCTGGGAAGTTTTCTCGTATTATTTCATTGAATAGGCTGTGTATTCCTCTGGTTTGGAGCTCTGTGCCTTCCTGTATCCCAATGACTCTTAAATTTGGTCTTTTGATATTGTCCCATATTTCTTGGATGTTCTGTTCATGGTTTCTTAGCAGACTTGCTGAGCTGTCTATGTTCTTTTCCAGTTGAAATACTTTGTCTTCATTGTCTGATGTTCTCTCTTCTAAGTGATCTACTCTGCTGGTAGTATTCTCAATTGAGTTTTTAAGTTGGTTTATTTTTTCCTGCAATTCTAGTATTTCTATTTGTTTGTTTTTTATTTCCTCTATCTCCCTGTGAAATTGATCTTTTACTTCCTGGATTTGTTTGTCAATGTGATCTTTCATTATCTGATTTTGCTGTCTCATGTCTTCCTTGAGACTCCAGATCATCTGAAGCATGTATATCCTGATCTCTCTATCTGACATTCCATCTGTTGCACCTATTACCTCTTCTAAAGTTGAGTTGACCTGCATTGCCTGTGGTCCTTTCTTTCCTTGTCTTTTCATACTGCTGGCGTTTCTTTCTGCTTGGTGAAACTGTTGTGTTTTGAAATTTTCCCTCTATTTATTTATATTACTCTTGTATAGTTGAATAATCACCCTTGCAGGGCATGTAGTGGCTGTGATCCTCCTCCAATTGGTGTGATCCGTCTACCACGCTGGGAGGCCCTAGGTCTGCTCTGCTGGTCGGTCAAAGGTCCGCCTACCCAGCAGGCACGAGGGGCACCTCTATCACTCCGCAGGTTGCTGGGCCTAACCTCCCGATGGGTCAAAGGTTCGCCTAGCTTGCAGGGGGCTGCTCCCGGAGCGAGAGCTAGGCCTCCCGGGGGAGCCCGGATGGTGGAGGCCGACTGCCGGTTCAGGCGGGGTGGGCCAAGCCGCACTGGGTGCCGGCGGCTTGCAAACGCGGCTGGTATCAGCAGGACTTAACTCCTGCACCCGCTGTGGGGGCACCTTTATCGCCGAGTAGCTGCGGTCGCGTGGTTGGGACCCGGGCGGGTGGGGCCGCTTCTCCCAGGGCGAGAGCTGGGCCTCCCGGGGGAGCCCGGATGGCGGAGGACTGCCGGTTCAGGCGGGGCGGGCCAAGCCGCTCCGGGATCCCGCGGGTTGCAAAGGTGGCTGGCGTCTGCAGGACTTAACTTCTGCACCCGCTGCCGGTTCGGGCGGGGCTGGCCAAGCCGCTCAGGGATCCCACGGGTTGCAAAGGCGGTTGGCGTCTGCAGGACTTAACTTCTGCACCCGCCGCCGGTTCGGGCGGGGCGGGCCAAGCCGCTCAGGGTTCCCGCGGGTTGCAAAGGCGGCTGGCGTCTGTAGGATTTAACTTCTGCACCCGCCACGTGGGCACCTTTATTGCCGAGTAGCTGTGGCTGCCTGGTTAGGAACCGGGCGGGTGGGGCCGCTTTTCCCAGGGCGAGAGCTAGGCCTCCCGGGGGAGCCCGTATGGTGGAGGACTGCCGGTTCGGGCAGGGCGGGCCAAGCCGCTCAGGGATCCCGCGGGTTGCAAAGGCGGTTGGCGTCTGCAGGACTTAACTTCTGCACCCGCCGCCGGTTCAGGCGGGGAGGGCCAAGCCGCTCAGGGTTCCCGCGGGTTGCAAAGGCGGCTGGCGTCTGCAGGACTTAACTTCTGCACCCGCCACATGGGCACCTTTATTGCCGAGTAGCTGTGGCTGCCTGGTTAGGAACCGGGCGGGTGGGGCCGCTTTTCCCAGGGCGAGAGCTAGGCCTCCCGGGGGAGCCTGTATGTAGGAGGACTGCCGGTTCCGGCGGGGCGGGCCAAGCCGCTCAGGGTTCCCGCGGGTTGCAAAGGTGGCTGGCGTCTGCAGGACTTAACTTCTGCACCCGCCACGTGGGCACCTTTATTGCCGAGTAGCTGTGGCTACCTGGTTAGGAACCGGGTGGGTGGGGCCGCTTTTCCCAGGGCGAGAGCTAGGCCTCCCGGGGGAGCCCGTATGGTGGAGGACTGCCGGTTCAGGCGTGGCGGGCCAAGCCGCCCAAGGATCCCGCGGGTTGCAAAGGTGGTTGGCGTCTGTGGGACTTAACTTCTGCACCCGCCGGTTCGGGCGGGGCGGGCTAAGCCGCTCAGGGTTCCCGCGGGTTGCAAAGGCGGCTGGTATCAGCAGGACTTAACTTCTGCACCCGCCACGTGGGCACCTTTATTGCCGAGTAGCTGTGGCTGCCTGGTTAGGAACCGGGCGGGTGGGGCCGCTTCTCCCAGGGCGAGAGCTAGGCCTCCCGGGGGAGCCCGTATGGCGGAGGACTGCCGGTTCGGGCGGGGCGGGCCAAGCCACTCAGTGTTCCCGGGGGTTGCAAAGGTGGCTGGCGTCTGCAGGACTTAACTTCTGCACCCGCCACGTGGGCACCTTTATCGCTGAGTAGCTGTGGCCGCCTGGTTAGGAAGCGGGCGGGTGGGGCCGCTTCTCCCAGGGCGAGAGCTAGGCCTCCAGGGGGAGCCGCCTGCCGGAGCGGCTGATGGTTGGGGGACTAGACCTCTGTGCCCGAGTGGCCTTCCAAGATCCACTTCTCTGGGGCAACCTGACACTTCGAGTAAACCTACCAGTTCACGGCAGCTCTCCTCTTAAGGAAGTTATGCTAGAAGTTCCTCCGTAGCTAGGCTGCAGCTGTTTCGATGAGTCTTTCATATCCCGTTAAAGTGGAGACGTTGGAGTCGCTGCTTCCTCGCCGGCCGCCATGTTGGATCCCAGTGACTTCTTCATATAGAAGTTTCTTCTGCATCCATGTATCATCAGGCCTTGGATCAGTGCCCACATTAGGAAGGCAGAAGGTTTTCAGATTGAATGTCAATAGCACAGATGTTCTACCATTGGGTAAGCATGTCCATTTCACTTGCATTGTCTAAGGAATTTCATAGATACCAGATTCTGTTTCAGCCCTTCCCTGCAAATGACTGATTTTATAGATTTTTCTCCAGCTCTGCTACTCTTCAGCACCCCCAAACTATGCCAGGTAAGCATGAAACATAATTTTGTTTGAAAGTAGGAAGTAACCCCCACTAGAATTCTCAAAAAAAATTAAGAATATCATTTTCCAACCACTTCTTTTTGGCTTTTGGGATGTTTTCTAAGATTCAGACTGGAAGCCCACAGAATGCTGAGGAGGGGATGGCACAGTGTGAGCCCCTTACTGTCCACCCTGTACCTCAGTTTCTCATTCCACCCTGTAAGCACCTGGCCTATGGCAATGGAGAAGCCTGCAGCAAGTGACCAGTGTTCTCTTCCTTAAATCTGGCAGGGCAGAAAAGAAACTGCCCACTCTTGCAGATTTGTTTAGAGTCTGAGCAGAATCTCTCTCTCAGGCTTAGATGACATTAATGCAAGCATTCTTGACCCAACCACAAGCACCCTCAACCCAACCACAAGCACCAAGGCAGAGGCAACTCTCATTATGTGGTGTTTTTAACCAGCAATAAATTTCAGCTCAAGAAAGGTGAAGGAATACGGGCTGGGCTCACACAGTCAATATGCTTGCCTATTTAAACTCTTTTTAAGGAAACCAAAGATATAACAGATAGCAAGCTCAAGAGAAAGGCATCTTACACTTGCTGAGACCCAAACCTCCTCATTTGGATTATTTATGGCTTCAGGTTCTTTTCTTTGAAAAAGAACTTTTTCTTAAGTGCTCAAGAAGACACTGCAGTGGGGGAGAGCCTAGAAGAGAGAGAAGGTTGTGCTGGGGCCCCTCATCTGTTGCAAGCATTCTGCCTCAACTTTTAAGTCCATTTGGTTAATCTGAACACAACTCAGGTTTCATTTGAGGACAGTCTACTCCATGCAGTGTTGAGAGGTAAGTGTTCTCGCTCATTAGATCAGTCTCCAATTTGCTAGAAAACAAGCTACTGTGTTACAGGTTTGAGGGGATCAGCAGAGACATGTTCTGGAAGACCAGCTCCTCTGTCCCCAGTAGGCAGCAGCCTGAAGGGCCTGTTGCAGTCCCTGGTCTCTGCTGGAAGATCTCAGACTCACTGTGTGGTGCACCTGGGTATTTACAATGGCAGGTTTCATTGCCTAAAGCTGGATTAATTGGTTTTGCAGAAAAGAATTTAGCACACTTCCCACCAGGGCCTCTAGGCCCTTCACATCAGTGCAGACCCCCCACCCTCCAAGGAGCTAGGAAGGCAGGACTGCAGTTTGGAAGGAGAGCAGGCTGCTGTCACGTGTCCCCTCTCTGGCTTGCTGAACATTTGTGCAGGGTCCTGCTGCCCATGGTGCAGTGTGTATCTCCCCTTGCAAATTCTTTGAGGGTCAGGCTTCCTTTTCTCTGCTTCCATTGCCTTTGGATATACTAGAAGGTGCTTCTGTTCAGCTTTCCTCTTCTTCAAAGATTTCTCTCCTATGATTTAATGATAGAATGCAGTTTTTGCAATATCATTTCTTTTATAAAATACATGTTTGCAAACAAGAGAAGTGTGTGTGTGGTGAGGGGATGCCAGACAGCTCTGGTGTGCACCAAGGTCAGGAAGCAACATATTTCATGTCTGACATGGGTGCATTTATGTGTTTATACAGAACCACCTGCTCAGCCATGTGTCATCCTTAAGGAGTCCTTATGCATCCCACACTCCATTAAAGATGCAGGGTGTTTGGGGTTTGGTTTTAATTAATAGATTATTTGGGGAGCAGTTTCAGGTTGATAGAAATTCTGAACAGAAAGAATTCCCTGTACTCTCCTCTCAGTCTCCTTACAGTCTGTTCTATTAATTACAGTTGACAAACCAATGTTGATACATTATCATGAGCTGGACTCTGTGGTCTACATTCAGGGTAACTCTTTGTGTTTTACCTTCTATGGATTTTGACCAATGTGTAATGACCTCCATGATGACAATGATAGTATCATTGGCAATAGTTTTTCTGCTTTAAAAATCTTCTTCATCACTTTGCCCATCTTCTCCCTTTACCTCTAGCAACTACTGGTCTTTTTACTGTCTCCATACTTCTACATTTCCAGAGAGTCATATAGTTGAGACCACACAATATGTAGCCTTTCCAGATTGGTTCCTTTCACCAGTAATATGCATTTTAATTTCCTCCCTTCATGTGGCTCAATAGCTCAATTTGTGTTAGCACTGAATACTATTCCACTGTCTGGGTGCATCCATTTCTGCTTGTCCATTTACCTCCTGAAGTGAATCTTAGTTTTCTCCAACAGTTTTGAAAAAAGTTGCTGCAAATATTCATGCGAGTTTTTGTGTGGACTTCTAAGTTTTGAACTCATCTGGATAAATAGCAAAATTCTTGGATTATAAGATGCTGGATTTAAAAATCAAATCATTGGGAATGTTTGACATCTCCTGCTGCACTTCCAGACCTTGTGTGCTTTCACCAAGGATGACTACCAGGAGGACGGATTCTGAGAGCCTTACTGGGAAATTGCCTGTGAACATTTTATTGGGAACTGGACCATTTATGTGGACTCCGTCCAGATGCAGAGGGAGATTGAAAACCAAATCACAGGTAAGAGTCACAGATTTTTCTGATGAGACATCAAGCACACTTGAAGGCACTTTCTGTAGGCAGTTGTCACTTGTATGTTTTTTCTTTCTGTAGGCAGTTGTCACTTGTACATTTTACTGTTCATAGCATAGAGAGTGAATCTCTGTTTTGTCTCGTTTGCTGGGTACTGTAAAAAAAAAAAAAAAAAAAAAAAAAAAAAAAAAAAAAAAGAGGTCTTTTTAGCTCATGGTTTCAGAGGCTGAAAGTCTAAACCACATGATACCAGCTGTGGTGAGTGTTCCCTTGGCTTCATCACACGATGAATGGCAGGCATCATGATGGGAGGATATGCAAGGAGGAGAGATCTTTCAGCATAACAGGAAGCCCGAGCATCCCAGGAGGGCCCAGGCTTGTTCTTCTATGACATCATTCTTGAGAGAACTAAGCAGGGTCCCAAGAGAACTACCTTAATCCCTTCTGAGGGACAGTGTTGCTTACTAAGCCCCACCTCTTAGAGGTTCCACTACCTCTTAACATCTCCACACTGGAAACCAAGCTTCTGACACACAAACCCTTGGAGGATAGACCACATCCAGTAATAGTTAGCAAGTGCAAGGCATAGTTCTGCACTCCTAATTTAGACAAACCTTATGAGTACATGGTACCTCACTCATGGTTCTTATGACATCTGTAGGGCCTCCTGTGCTAGACCAGGCAGCTCACTCAATCTGCTTCTCCTTTGTTCCACATTTCCTAACTCTTGCACCCTTTCTGAACCAAGTTTAGTCCAAAGGAACACAGGCTTGATTTCAGCCCTTTTTGGAGAGAGGGCTGCCCATTACCTGGGGAGTGGACACTTCAGTGAACATAGGCTATGTCAGGATTTAATTTCCAGAGAACAAAGCAAAATTCCTGGTTCAGGGTCTGAGAAGTGGGCAGGTCATTTAGGAATCAGCTCCTTGGGTTGGCTGTCAACCCTAACACAATAACTTGTGAACATGGATGGGATCTCCCTTAATGGAAAGCCCTTGGGAAGGAAGAACATGACCAAAGTCCTCCACAGCCTCCTCTTCTTCCTTCTGATCCCTCCACATCATACACACACTCCTTCTCAGACCACATAATGTATCAGGAAAACCTTGTCTGGTTGGATACTAGCACCTGAGTCTGGTTGGATTCTTTTTATGGTGTTCTTGACCTTGGTTGCATGTTAGAAGCTGCAGTGATCTCTAATGCCTGCTTTACTTGAGGGAGTCTGGACAAAGGGGGTAGTAAAGAACTACCCTGGTAATGGGATGAGTAGAAAGTTGGAGAAAGGAGGACCCAAGGCAGAGGCAGAACTTTGTAACTCCAGCTTACTCTGAAAGGAGGTTCACTGACAGGTTCCCACTGACCTGTGCTGACCTGTGCTGTGCTGAATGTGTGTTCATTTTAGGAATAAACTCTTAGAATGAAAATATGAGGAGTCTACCCTGGTACAGTTCTTTCCTGCAAAGAAAGACATCAGCTGGGCCCAAAAAGGAAAATATGCACATTGTTTTATCTGGCGATTACTAGAATCTTATGTTGCAGAGGTAGCTGCACTTACAGGGCAAAAATGAAAGAATATTTCTTGCAGAAACATTCCTGAGAGATAAATGCAAAGCAAACTAATTTATCAGTAGGAGGTTGCATGGGATATTGGAAGTGCATCCATACTGGGGAATAGTACACAAGACCTGTCCAAAATATTTGATTCTGTTCCAAAACCAGAAGCAGGAAAATATAGGTGACACAATTTAATTTAAATTGAAGTCTGATCTTTTGTAAAACACCATATGAAACTACTGTTCATAGATATCATAATAGTTAAATGTCAGTTGTTTCATGTGGTTTAAATTAAACTATGTATAATATATTGAGTATTAACTTATTAACAATATGATAGCTTTTAATAACAACATGAAAGGGCTATTAGGAATATTTACTTTATAATGCCCACATTTCAACAGTACATTTTTTCCCAAAGAGTATGTGTTGTATTGGTAATTTTTAATTAAATCATATTAAGGCAGATGATCATGCAATTGCCCAGACAAAGCTTTTTCTCCTGATTTTGGCATGAGGGACATGGCTCCACCTCTCACCCTAATAATGAAAATAAACTAGAATCTAATGTCCATGGCCCCTGAGTCTTCTGGAACATCTGCCTCCTGGACCCTTTAGGGGAAAGAGAAAGTTGCTGGGTGGGGACAGATGAAAGTTTTTTGTCTTTTGCTTTATTTGATTTTATCTTATTTGGAGTGCAATGTTTTGTTGACCAGAAATTTTTTTGTCAATGTTATGTTGACCAGAAATTTTTTGTTTTCTTCCAATGGGGAGCTCATTGCCCCTGGTCACAGAGCTGTTCAAGTGTGGGGTACTTATTTATAAGGCCAAGGGGTAAACATAAGACCACGTAGTTCCCTGGGGTTACAGGGAAGTACCTCTAGAGAGCCCACCTTTCATCACATATAGGGAAGGGATTAGTCTGCTTCAGTCAGGCCACTGGCTCTTAAATACAGTAGCTTTGTAGGGCTAGGGGAGGTGCTGGGCTGGAGGGTTGAGCCAGCAGCCCCAGGACAGCCAGCCCTCTGCCTTGCCCAGCCCTCAGGACCCATCCCTGCTTACCATGATCTTGCAGCCTGGCTTCTGTGTGCCCCGCTGCCACTTCCCATAAACCCTGTAGAGGGAGACAAAGTGCTGCTTTTCACTGGGAATCTAAAGCAAAAGGAATTTGAAAGCTTGGTACTATTGGTACATCCTATTTTTCAAGAATTCTTTTACTCTTTTGGCATATTGTATTGGGCAAACCCATGGATTACCCTTGCTCTTTTAATTTAAATTAATTTTAAGTAGTATTCTAAAAGACAACATTAACATGATACAAAGATGTTTAAAAAATCAAAATACTGAATAAAGAAAAGGTCATTTCTAATCCCAGAGCCAAGTTTGACCCACTAAGATCAAGGACATCAGATGTATTTCCTAAATCTCACCAAAATCTGGAGGGGAGGAGACCTTGGTAAAAATGTAATACCACTCAACACCCCTTCCCTGTGTCCAAAGCATCAAGAAAGAAAAGTGAATGTGGTCATTATTGGCATTAAGGCTTGTTGAGTTTGTTTGCATTCCACCCTGTGTATTTCAGCTTGTTTCCCTGGTGGGTAGTGGTTTGTGGTTATTTCCATAGTAGGATGAGCATTACTTTTTTTTTAAGGTTTGGTGTACAGTTTTGCTCCATTGTGTAATTTATTGGATTGTCCACTTGCACTTACATATTTTGGCTGGGCAGCTAGGAGAAAACTTGAGTTGAAAGGGAAGGGACATCCACAGTCAGCTGCGAGCCTAGGGCAACTTGTCCACTCCAACAGCTCAGCGAAGTCCTCGGGAGCCAGCAATACCACGCAAACCAGCTCCCTGAGCACCAGCCCCATGAGCAATGTGAGCAATGCTGGCTACATAGTGCACAAACAAAAGGACCAGCCCTTCCCACAGCCCCAGATCATCCCCCTGAAGGGCCAGATAAGACCCATGGTGCCCCCACCCCAGCTCTCTACATCCCCATTGGTGGCTACCAGCCAGTGCCTGCCTATGGGGCATACCTGCCCAACTTCTATTGGTCCGGATCCCTGTGCAAATGACTCCACAGCAGGTCCCCCTCAGATGATTCCCAAACTCAGCTCATGTCACAGCAGCAGCGTCTCCACCAGCATGGTCTACATCACTATGGCACCCTCCAACACTTCTGTGGCAGAGAGGGCAACTCTGCTCTTGGAGGACACTGTTCTTCTAGAACATCGCAGAAGATGTGGTCTATAGCACCACACAGGAAGCAGAGAAGGAAGAAGATGGCTCTGTCCCAGAGACCAAGCTCCTGAGGGACAATGACACTCATTGTCACACACAGATGAATGAACCACAAGTCCAGCTGGAACCTGAGGGGTATACAGGGGCCAGGCACCAGGAGATGAGACCCCACTGTGACCCCACAGGGACTTTAACCCCCTTTGAGAGATCACAAGCCACAGTAATCACAAGAATGAAGACATTGGAGGGCTGGTTTGCAGACTCAGTGACCTAAAATCCTGCACCTGTCTTGTCCATTTTCTATACTCAGAGCTGCCTCTGGGTCCCACCCCCAATTTGTTTGGAAGCCACACTGGTGCCTAAGCTGAGTAGAGGGCCAAGCAGCATTTCCTCTTCAGAAACAGGACACATAGTGACCCCTGTTCCACCTGCCTTTATCCTGGTGCTCAATCAGTAGTGAGATGCATATGCTCTGCAGAAACATAGGCAACATCTTCACTCCATATGGTATATGTATCAAGTATTAGAAATGTGGGGAGAACAGGTCTGTGAAGGGGTAGGTAGCAGGTGGTACCTCAGGCTCTGAGATTCTCATCAACCAACCTGTCGGTTTAAGGATGGAGGGAGCTCCATTTCTCTCTGCCAGTTGTATTGCCTCCCTGCCAGTTGTATTCTCTCAGCCAAAGATTAGCAGGACAGCACACTGCCACCTACCAGGGTCCCAAGAAAAAGGGGCTTCTGAAATGGGACCTCCTTATATTCAAGCAAAATGTGCCTTTATAGAAACTGACACAATCTTGTATTTTTGTGAAATGGTTTTAATTATATTGCATGTGTATTTTGCCCACTTTGCTGGAATTCAAGAAAAATATTTCTTGGGTTTAGAATGTTTAAAAGGAAGCAATATTGTACAGAACACAGTATTGTTATTTTTATTGTTTTTTAAGAATCATGTACAGACCTTCCATGATATATATATATATATATATATATATATATATATATATATATACACACACATACCATTTTCATGGAAGTATTTTAAGCTTGAATAATAACTTAGTAATTTAATTGTTTACATTATCCACTTTGGGATGCTTGTTGTACTGTGTGGAAGCAGGGTCCATTCATTTCAGAGCCCTCCTGACACAAAAGCCAGCAGGCACACTGTCTCTATCTGGTGCACGTTGTTGTTCTGTTTGTAAATCTCACACCTGGTGTATCCAATAAAGTGAAACAGAACCTTTGTCTGGCACTCTTGCAGGCTGTAAGGAGAGGCTGTGGAAGGTGCCTGCTGAATGAAGGAGATGTGTGGTGATTCTCTAGTCCCTTTCTGTGGATTTGAAAGATTCACATAGGACCATCAACTCCATGCTTAAACCAATGTAGTTGTAGTATAGAGAAGTGATGGAAATCAATTCCTTTATTTTTATTTAATTTTAATTATCATGTGTTAATTGTGCACATTGGTGAGGTTCAATGTGATATTTGAACACATGCCTACAGCACGTGCTAATCGAACTCTTTGCCATGCTCACCCACCCCTCTACCCAGCCTCTAGTAACTCTAGTTTACATTCAAGTTGATTTTTTCCCACTGATTTTCTCTTTTGAGAGCTCAAGTGTGAATCTGTTACAGATAATGGATTGATGATGGCCCCTGACATCTTTAGACCTGGAATCTGTCATTTTCTGGGGCCCCAACACAGGGCTGAGATATAGAAAGGTGAGTGGGGGAGGGGGTAAGCCTAGGGCTCTCCGCCTCCTGTTCCATCTGTAGTGCAGCTGGGTGCAGTGAGCTGGACCAGAAGACATTTCTGGAGGCCAGTGGCTCCAAGGGTCCCTGTCAAACAGGGGTTTTGGAAACAAGGGCACAACCTGGAGGTTTTTCTGGCAGCCAGCAAGCAACCCTGCTGGGCCCTTTTCCTTGACATTTTGATAGAGCTATTTCTTGTCTATTGGAGTGGTAGAGGGGAAACAGAGCTGTGAGTCTGCTCAGGGTAGACCACCATTCCTTAGTCTGCAGGTGATGCTCTGCAGATCTTGTGGCAGAATGCTCACTGCCTTCCCTGTGATCATTCTGACCCAGCAGGGCTGGGTGGCCCCAAAATGTGCTTTTCTAATGAGGGGGCCTAGGATGCAAACTCTTCCTGAGAACTATTGAGGCAGAAAATCCTTGAGCCTCAGGACACATTTCAGGGGACAGGAGCCCATCCCAGATGATGAATTCCATCCTAGTTCTCCTTCAGAGTATATATTCTAATTGAATTTGAAATTGATTCACAGCATAGCAAGGTTCATGTAGTACAGGCATTGTATACCAGTTTGGGTAAGGATGAGAGGTCACTAGGAGGAAAAAAGCCCACTTGAACAACAAACCCCTTCTCTTGAAGTAGATCCCTCATGCCAAGGTGTGCAGCACCTTGAATCATTTTGACTTTAAGGTTTCTCTTATTGTAGTAGAAGAAAAACAGTATCTTCCTCACCCAGAGTAAGGCGTATGCCTGAGACCTCTACAAGAAAACCCAGATTAGCAAGAGAAAAGCATCCCATTTATTTGGTATGAGTTTTATGTGACCCAGAAGCCTTCGTAAAAGAAGACCCAAAGCATTAGGGAAAGATGGTGTTTTTGTGCTGAAATTAATGGAATGGACAGTGGCAGAGAAGCATGATTGGTCAATGCGTATAACCCAATGGAAATTTACTAGGGGGACTTCAAAAGGCCTCTTTGTTAGATTCTTCTCTGTGTCTTCAGAGATAAAGACATTCCTTCTGCCCAGGTATAGGGGGAGAATCTCTGGAGTGAGGATTTTAGGACCTGCTTCAGAGGGAAGCCAGAGAATTCTATGACTTGCTTCAGGGGAGAAGGGCAGGATGAGGTCAGAAGGCCTTCTGCTTCTGCAGTTTCCTCGAATGTCACAGAGCTGTGTTTGGGGGTAGAATGTCCTGACCTGTTTTCTTGCTCTACTGGCCCAGCACAATACAGCTCACAGATTCACCCACACACAAATAAATAAATTCTGTGTCTTCATCTTCATTCTAAGATCAGGATAGAAAGGAATAGATCTGACTGGTTTAAGAATCGTAAGCATCCTCAGAGGCCCTCTCTTGGCCAACATTGTCCAGAATGCATAGGGAAGAAATATTATGTTAAATGAAGTGACTTCTCTGATCTTAAAGAGGAACTATATTCTGTCTCTGACTTGATTCACCTGGAGCGTTGACTATTCAGTGGAGACCTGAGGTTGAAAAATTGGAACTAGCCCTTGCATTGCTTTTCCATAAGCAGAGCCAGAAAACAAGGCTCCGTGCCACTTCGGTCAGCCTTGACTGTTCCTAAGCATTAACAGTGTGGTCCAAGCTACCAACAGCATGGTAGGGCTATAGCAGCAGAAACTGGGAAGGTTTGTTTCCCAGGGAGTGGGGGAATGCCAATAAAACATCTCTGCCTGCTCACTCCAAATGTAACATTGTGGTACATCTTTAGAAAATGTGATTGAACAATGATGGCTTAATGGGGACACTCCAGATCCATTGATTATAGAGCTGAGATACATGATTCGAGTATATGTAACAGGTCTGTCCTTATTTGTCCCCACAAAAGAGGAATGTTTTCACAGCTGTTGAGTTGCTTGCATATAAATTAGTTTTTTGATTTGTTTTATTTGTTTATTTGTTTGTTTGTTTGGAGGGGATACTGGGGCTTGAACTCAAGGGCACTCATCCACTGAGCCATATCCCCAGCCCTAATTTATATTTTATTTAGAGACAGGGTCTCACTGAGTTGCTTAGTGCCTCACCATTGCTGAGGCTGGCTTTGAACTCTCAATCCTCCTGCCTCAGCCTTCTGAGATTATAGGCATGCAACACTGTGCTTGGCTTGTAATTGAGTTTTAAATCGAGGCATTGGACACCACATATACCTTGTACACCCATTAGATTTTTTGATAACAACAATTGTTAAGACAGCCTGTCATCACACTGCACAGACTTTTCTGTACTGACTTAGGTTGTGTGACTACCCCTGTGTACAAGAGCTTCCCATCAACTCAGGAAAATCCCTTGGTGAGATCTCATGGCATGGAAACACTTTAAATCCATTCACTTCTTTTTAAATTTTTACTCTTTTATACATAAAAACAATGATAATATGTACTAATGGAGTACCATGAGATGTTTCATACATATATATGTTGGGTAATGTTTAAATTAGGTTAAACATTTTTACTCTCTTTCCCTCCCACCTCTCATCCCTGTTTACTGTAAATATTCTTCTCAAGCTCTTCGTCCCTACCCTGTCCTTGTTTACACCCCTTATATCAAAGGAGTCATTTGGTATTTGTTTTTTAAAGATTGACTAGCTTCACTTAGCATAATCTGCTCTAATGCCATCCATTTCCCTCCAAATTCTATAATTTTGTCATTTTTTAATGCAGAGTAATACTCCATAGTGTATAAATGCCACATTTTTTTTATCCATTCATCTATTGAAGGGCATCTAGGCTGGTTCCACAGTCTTGCTATCGTGAATTGAGCTGCTATGAACATCGATGTAGCAGTGTCCCTGTAGCATGCTCTTGTTAGGGCTTTAGGGAATAGACCAAGAAGGGGAATAGCTGGGTCAAATGGTGGTTCCATTCCCAGCTTTCCGAGAAATCTCCATACTGCTTTCCAAATTGGCTGCACCAATTTGCAGTCCCACCAGCAATGAACAAGAGTGCCCTTTTCCCCGCATCCTCTCCAGCACTTATTGTTGTTTGACTTCCTAATGGCTGCCAGTCTTACTGGAGTGAGATGGTATCTTAGGGTAGTTTTGATTTGCATTTCTCTGACTGCTAGCGATGGTGAGCATTTTTTCATGTACTTGTTGATTGATTGTATGTCCTCCTCTGAGAAGTGTCTGTTCAGGTCCTTGGCCCATTTATTGATTGGGTTATTTGTTATCTTATTGTCTAATTTTTTGAGTTCTTTGTATATTCTGGTGGTTAAACATTTTTAATTTCTCAAACATTTATCATTTCTCTTTTTGGTAATAACTTCCAAAATCCTTCTAGCTTTTTAAAATATGCAATACATTATTCTTGTCTACGGTTGCCATATTATGAAAAATTTTCTTTCTTTTTTTGGGGGGCTGGTGTACTAGGAATGGAACCCAGAGCCTCATACCTGCTAGGCAAATGCTTACCCATGAGCAACACCCCCAGCAAGTGAATCTACTCACATGTTCATGTTGGTAGCCATCTTGGAACAGTTCGTGGTTTTGTGATTATGTTTGAAACAAATCCCAGGCATTAGTTCCATGTGCATGTTTGTTCCAGAGACACTTAAAATCTTTTGAAGTGAACTTTTAAAAGAGAGTTGTGTCAAGGATATCATTTCCAAATGACATCTCTCAACTTCTAGCTACAGTTAGAGCGGACCGACTTTCTGCGATCAACTTCGTTCCCTATTGCTCCTGCCTTTCTCCTTATCATTCCCCAAAGTAGTAGAGACCTTAAATATTCAAAATTATTGAATGTTCAGTAGTCAGCCTTAGAAATAAAAGAGTAATGCTTTATGCAGGTGGAAAGCCTTGGATTTTTGGCTGACCTGGTGACAGCCAGGACACAAGCCTCATTGCTATATATTTAAAATTAGGACAGTAGTGTTTTTACAGTGTTATATTTCTTTTTCAGTTTTATTTCATTCACTTAATTAGTAAATAGCAGATACATTTATGTCATTCAGGAATTTCTATCGCTCATTCCCTCAGCCTTCCCTTCACCTTCCACCTTGAAGTAATTGCTGTTGCTGATTTCTTAGGGATCTTCCCAGAGTTTCTCTAGGCATAAATAAGCCAGTACATTCATATATTATTGTACATACCCCTTTTACTTTTTTACACAAATGGCCACCCTCTACACAGTTTGTTTCTGTCAGTGGAAGGCACTCTGGCCCCGAGTGTTCCATGGCAGGTATGGGCCTTACTTGCTTTAACTCATCCCTGGCAGCCAGGCATTTGTGTGACTTCCCCCTGTTGCTGTCTTAAACAGTCCTAGCGCCAAGCCTGCACATGTTTCTGTTTCAGACATTCCTGGAGGTGGTCTTGCTGGTGAGCAAAGGTGTGAGCTGTCATGGACATCCCTCCAGGGGGTTGGCCAGCACACACTGCTACCCTGATAGAGTGTGCCAGGTCCCTCAGCATTGGAGCAAGCTTCACCTGCAGGCCAGGGTGTCCCCACACCTGACCACCTGCTGGCAAAACGGGCCTAGGGCCACAAGGCTCACCTTGAATGTATACTTTTATGAAGTCAGGCCACATTAGAATTTTTAACTCATTGTTTTATTCACTGTCTTCTGTCGTCTGAGGTTTTAGTGAAAACTGTTACCCTGAGGCAGAGAGACAGATGCAAAACCATCCCTTGGGCATTGGAAGGCCCTAGATGAATCTTTGAGAACCCAGGGGAGAGACCAAACAGAAATGAACATTTATTTGAAACTCTAGAAGGCAACTTTAACCCTCACCAAAGATTGGAATAGCAGTCACCCACAGAGCGGCAACAGCAACACCCCACTCCAGGATGGCCTGTAGCCTGTCCATCTGCCGCTGTGATCCAAAGTCTACCTCCAGATGAATGACAGTTCATGGGTCTCAGTGAAAACTAGTCATCTGTAAAGGAAAGGATTCCCACTCTGGTGAAAGGAAGAAGTCAACCTGCCTCTCTGGCTCCTGCTGTCCAGACGTGCTAGCCCTGTGCTAGAAGTACAAACCAGTGACAGCCCATACTCTCCATCCTGTGGCCTCATCTATATGGCCATTTCCTTGTATTCTGCTATCTATAATGTGGCTTTGCTTTCCAAGAGTTTTAAAAATCAATTTTTTGGGTTTTTTTTTTTTCTTTCAACTGCATTTGGTTGTCGCTTCATCATCCTGGATTTTTTTTTCCTATTATTTCTTTTTTCTTTTATTTGTTCTTATTAGTTATACATAATAATAGAATGTAGTTTGATATATTATACATATGTGGAGTATAACTTCTCACTCTTGTGGTTGTACATAATGTAGAATGACATGGGTCATGTAATTATATATGCACATTGGATAGTAATGTTCGATTCATTCTACTTTCTTTCCTGTTCCCATTCCCCCTCCCTTCCCTTCATTTTCCTTTGTCTAATCCAAAGTTCTTCTATTCTTCCCTAGCCCACCCCCACCACCCATTGTGAATTATCATCTACATATCAGAGAAAACATTTGGCCTTTGGTTCTTTGGAATTGGCTTATTTCACTTAGCATGATAGTCTCCAGTTCCATCCATTCACTGTCGAAGGCCGTGATTTCATTCTTCTTTATTGGCTGAGTAATATTCCATTGTGTATATACACCATGTTTTCTTTATCCATTCATCTGTTGAAGGGCATCTAGGTTGGTTCCATAGTTTAGTTATTGTGAGTTGAGCTGCTATAAACATTGATGTGGCTGTGTCACTGTAGTATGCTGATTTTATGTCTTTGGGGTATGTTTTAGTTAGCTTTTTCACTGCTGTGACTAAATGACCCAACCAGGACAACTGTAGAGGAGGAATGGTTTATTTGAGGGCTCATGATTTCAGAGGTCTCAATCCATAGACAACAGGCTCCATTCCTTGGGTTTCCAGGTGAGGCAGGACATCATGGAAGAAGAATGTGGTGAGGGAACCAGCTCACATGATGATCTAGAAGCAGACAGAAAGACTCCACTTTCCAGATACAAAATATATACTCCATAGCCCCACCTCCAATAAATCACTTCCTGCAGTCACACTCCACCTGCCTCCAGTCAACACTGTCTGGGTTAAGGCTATCATAACCCAATCATTTCTCCTCTAAACCTTCTTACATTGTCTTACACATGAGCTTTTGTGGGACACCTCACATCCAAAACATAACAGGGTTTAAACCAAGGAGTGGGATAACTGGGTCAAATGGTGATTCCATTCCAAGTTTTCTGAGAAATCTCCATACTGCTTTCCAGGGTGGTTGCACCAATTTGCAGACCCACCAGCAATGTATGAGTGTGCCTTTCCCCCACATCCTAACCACCATGTGTGATCTTTACTGGAAAACCACAGTAAAGCTACCTCTTTGAGGGAAAGCCTATCTAAACTAATAGGAATATGGAATCACAGAACACTGTTAAGAAAAGCCACCATGACTTTTAGATATGCAAAATAATTCAAATTAGGCTATAGGTTCGAACACACTAACATGCAAATTGTCTGAATATTTATTAGATTTTCCATCCTTTGCTCCCTAATTTCCATTCTCAATTTGCTAGACAATTTCTCCCGTAAAAAATACAATGGTTGACTTCAGCCAACTGGCACCTGAGTGACTTAAGGTGGAAATAGCCAGGTGTTTAACCCTGCAAAGAGAAGGCCATGGATCCCTACAGGTATGTATGATTTCAGTTAGGCTTCTCTTTTGTGCAACACCTCACACTTCCTTTGCCTGGACACCCACAGGGTGTTTAAACAGGATTAAGTCCTGGGCCTTGTGGAGGTCCTTCCTGTTCCTTCAGGGGAAACCATGGCCTCATGAATTTCAACTGGTTGTGTTAAAAACTGAGTCATCACTAATTTTTTAACAGCTTTACTCTGCCACAATTTACTTTTGTAAAATTCACCCATTCTAAATGCACAATTCATTGACTTTAAGTAAATCTGCCTATTGTGCAGCCTCCTTCCCGATCTAATTTTATAAAATTCTCACCTTTTCCTATCTCTCTCTCTCTCTCTCTCTCTCTCTCTCTCTCTCTCTCTTCTCTCGTAAATGTTCTTCACATTGTAATTATTATTCAATAAGGGGAAACTTCTAGTGACTTAAAATCATTTTCCATATAAATGCTGTTTCTTTCCTATGCAATACCATCAACCATATTTATTTTGTGAGGGAAAGTAATCTGGTAAGTGCTCAGTTTATTATGTAGTTCTTATAAATATGCATATTCATTACCCATGAGGTAGTCTCTTAATAAATTTCATTAACTTGATTATCCCTTGGGGAAAGTTTTTCTTGTTAAATAACCTCACATATACAAAAACCCAATCTCTTCCTGATATGTACAAGAAAACCAGAGTGCATATTAGAAAAGCTGTTTTTAATCTGCTGCAGCTAATTCAGTTATTGAGAACAGTATTTTGGGGTTTAATTGCATCAAATGCTCAATTCCTAATGCAAACAGCCCAACAGAACCCTTTTCAAGATGCTCCACTGTGACATTAGATTATTTTGGGTGACAATACTTGCTGAACTTTAATTGATAAAAGTTGAATATTTTTCAAAGAAAGAAAAAAAGACATAAAGTTATCAACACAATTTCTTCATTGCCCTAGTGCTGCTGAGAAAGACTTACTCTCATTATATTTAGTTACATATCATGTGTCAAATGAGAAAATGGCTCACACAGTTGCTGAAAAAAATATTCTTCCAGCATTTTGTATAATATTTGATATGGTATGTATAATATTTGATGATAAGTCAGCTAATAAATTAAAAACTATATTTAGTGACAACAACATATCTCTTCAGATTTGTACTATTGCAAACATTTAGAATTAATACCTCTTACTCAGTTACAATCTAGTGTAGATTTTGCAGGCCAGCTGGATGGAAGCACTGATATTAGAAGCTACACAGTGCTTTTAGTTGTTAATGTCACGTTTGCATGGAAGGATGATTTCATGGAGGATTTTTTGTGCTTTTTAAAATTTAACCTCTCATTTAAGTGAATTAGATATTTTTACAGAATTGGAAAAGTGCATTTTTGGTCAATATAAATTAAACTGAAAGAAATGTACAAGAATTACAAGTGATAGGACAGCAAGCTAACTGGAAAACACAGCATAGTAATTAAAAATTGCTGGAAGTTACTAATAATGGTGCTATGTGGAATCATTCATTTTTCATGATGTATATATCATGAAGCTTTAGCATCCAGAGAAATTCCACAGAATCTCATGGAAGTATTGGAAAATGCAGTAAATGTTGTTAATATTATTAAAGAAAGCTCACTGCATAGCTGACTTCTTGATTATGTTCAGAAATTGAAACTAATCACACCAACTTACTGTATCATACAAAAATTCATTGGTTGTCTCAGGGAAAAATATAACCAGGGTGTAGGAGCTAAGGAATGAGATTCACAGTTTTCTCATTGAAAAAAAAATCTCATTTAGCCAATATTTTTGAAGATGATATTTGAGTAACAAAATTAGCATATTTAACTGATATTTTTGGCATTTTTAATGAACTGAGTTTAAAACTACATGGGAAAAACCATAGTATTTTCCAACATGTTGAATGTACCCAAGCATTCTCAAAGAGATTGTTGTCAAGGCAAGCAAGGCTTAAAAATAATCATCCTAGCTACTACAGGTTCCCAAAGTTTTTATGACATATTGAAGAGAGCATTTATTAATAAAACAATTTGAAGGACATGAAATTAGAAGTATTGTTGTATCTCACTTCTCTATCTCAAACATTTAACCATTTCTCCCTAGAAGAGAAACTTGAGACATTTCCATTTGCTTTTCAAAACCCTGAATCAATGATCAAGTTAAACTTAGTACCTAAAGAAGAAAATGAATTATTGCAGCTTAGTTCTTCATATATGTTGAAGAATGATTATGAGACACTAAGTTTATAAGCATTTGGATTAAGATAGAGGAAGCCTTTCTTTGCTAAATAGAAAGAGGATCCTGCTATCACTACCATTCACAACAGCTTGTTTGTGTGAGGTGGGCTTTTCTATCTGAACCCAGTTAAAATCAAAGGGAGGAGACAGACTGCATGGCACAGCAGGTATGTAGGTAGCATCATCTTCCTGTGCTCCAAACTGGAAAGAGCTGTTGAACAGAAAGCACACTTGTCACGTTAAACCAAATCTTCCCTAGCTTTTGCTTTTGTATTATTTTTAATGTTATTTTGTAATATTTTCCATTGTATTTAAATGTTAGTGGAACACAGTATGTGATAACCTCATTATGTTTCCTTTTATGCTTTAATATTAATAAAATCAATGATTTTATGTTTATTGAACAAGAAAAATACAAACAATAAGAAATTCTAGAGAGGATGTGGAAAAAATGGAATACTTTTTCACAATTGTAGAGATTGTAAATTAGTACAACCATTATGAAAATCAGTATGGGGGATCCTCAAAAGACTAGGCATGGAACCACCATATAGACTCTGCTATACCACTCCTCGGTATTTATCCTAAAGAATTGTAAGTCATCATACTACAGTGATACATGCATAGCATGTTTAGAGTATAGCCAAATTATGCAACCAGCCTACCTGTACTTCAACAGATGAATGGATAAAAAATGTGGTATATATACTCAATGTAGTTTTATTCACCCATAAAGAAAAATGAAATTATGTCATTTGAAGGAAAATGAATGGAACCGTTATGTTAAATGAAATAAACCAAGCTCAGAAGGTCAAAGGTCATTCATGTTTTCTCTCATATGTGGAAGCTGGAGAGAAAAATGGAAAAAGAAGTTTGAAGGCTGGTATTTTATGAAAATTAAAAGGGAATCAGTAACAGAAAGGGACCCAGCAGGTGGGAGAAAGTGGGGAAGGGGGGAAAAGGTTGGGGAGTAGGGATATTGACCAAATTATATTATTATATTTTGTACATGTATGGATATAAGACAACAAATCCCATCATTTTGTACAATTATAATGCACCAATAAAAACGTGGAAAATGAAAAAAATAAATTAATTTAAAAAATTAAAAAGAAAACTCTGTGACCTACTGTAGAGTTACAATTTCTTCAGGTAAAAGAGACTGAGGGATAATCATTAACTAATCAAGCAGCATGTCAATCCAATCCATTCCTATACACATCTCTCTTTGCTCATATAGCTGCTCTGTCTTGTGTTAATCTTTCCCCTCTCCTGATCTTGGGGCTGAGGATGCTGAGGCTTAGGTTTCTACAGAGAACTGTGATAGTACAATTAATTATACACTCATATTGACATTACTTGTGACTCTTGGTAAGCTTTCTACCTATGGGAAAGGTTTTGCTATAACATTTCCTCATTCTGATTTTACTTTATGAAATACCATTTGCTCTATGGGCAGCTAGTGCTTGTGTAATAAGAAAGATCATTATTAAAAAGTCTGAGGGTAGGGCAGAAAAGGGAAGTCAAAGAAAATGACAATTACTATTTTTAAAAAATAAAGGAATTAACTTTGGATACTTGCTGAATATAATCATCTTAAATACTATCAAATTAATATTAAATATTTTTCTCTTGAGCTGTTTCAAAGCATATTATAATTGAGGTTTTATTACAAAATGTACACAAAATAAAAGCCAACAGTGAGTTCTGTCACATAGAGAGAATAAAAGGGGGGCAAATAAAGAAAATGAATTTTATTACTGTGTTGTGCCCTAGGAAGGCTTTGGCAGAGGTGGGAGTGAGTATAGGACACGTCTTCATTCCCAGCAGTTCAGGATTCAAATGTGACATTCAGTTTTGAAACACTGTGCTGACTCCCTGCTGTACTGACTAAAGCAACTTGTGTTCCAGCAAAAGCACTGTGATCATTCAAATTGGGGTTCTGGCTCTTCTTCAGTACATGGTACTTGCTTCTTCTTGATGTTCATTAGTAAAACAAAAGCACTGGACTGAGGCAGAGGAAACCCAAAGCAACCCCCACCCCAGTCACCAACTAGCAGACCTCCTAATTGGTTTTTAAGCTGCTCACACCTGTCACCCAAGAACCGCAGCAGCAGCAGCAGCAGCAGCAGCAGCAGGAAAGAACTAGTATCCCAGAATCTTCCCAATAGGACAAGAGTTCCTGGCTGCAGCCCAGACAGGCTGACAAGGGGAAGTCACAAAGTTCAGGTTGTTGAGGGGGCATGTGTGATTCTTGATCTTAAATGGGCCAACAGTTCCCAGCTGGTATATAGGGAGAGGCTGGCACAGGTCCCACAGGAAGCCAGAGCTGGGAGGGACTGTCCTGTCAGTGACAGAAGAGTTCTGTTCTGGACCGGAAATCATCAGGAGTGAGGGTGGTCAGGGTACTGCCTCTGCCAAGGCCCTTGACATCCAGGCCTCTCACTCTTAAGGATCTGCACCAAGCCATGAGACCTGGAGGGCCTGATGCTAAGTAGCTGGACCAGAGCTGATTGAGAACAAGCCTTGAATCTGCCTTACATCTTGGGTTTTAGAGTCTGGGAGACTGCGGTGGTTGTGAAGGCTCTAGCGAGATAAACATTGGCAGGGCAGCTTGGGGTTAGTATGGGTTGATGCTTGGTTCTTGGTCCCAGTTTGGCTGTGGGACTGGGCTGCCCCAAGTGGTCAGCCAGTGCCACCTGGGGGAGACAGCTTATTCCTCACTTTGGAGGATCATTGCAGCAGAGCAAAGGAGGGGTTGAGAGGACCTTAGTGGAGCCCTGAGGATGGTGGCAGCTGTATCCTACAGGCACTGCCTCCCTTAGTTACACTTCTGCTGGAGGTGATTGAGCCCCATGGCAAGCTGGGGCCAGAATTATACTCTAAAGCTATAACTAGGGCAGGGGCTGGCTTAGGGGTAGGGTGCTCACCTGGCATGGGCGAGGCCCTGGGTTCTATCCCTAGTTCCTCTCCCTGCAAAAAGCTGGAATCATCCTGGGCAGGAAGACTGTGTCTTGCATTATCTTTCCTAAGGCAAGAGGTCAGATGCAGGCCCAGGTCACTCCTTGCATCTCCCTGGCCTTGCTCTTGTCTTCCATCTCCCCCTCCTGCAAGCCTCCTTTTCTCCACACCAGATCTGCAGGGCTACCTCGTCTCCTCCCACTTGGAGGAGTCATCTGCAGCTTTGGGTGGTGAGTGACCATTCTTTCCTTCTCTGCTCCTTCTGGAAGGGCCCAGACCAAGGACCTCTTTTCCGCAGCTGGGTACTTTGCCGACATTGGACCCTTTCTCATTCTCCCTGTCACAGTCTACCTGGCCTCCTGACTACCCCCAAGTCAGTTGTGATTGCATCTGCAGCATAGTGGGGGTGGGGGCTCATGCCTGCTCCTTAGAGTGGCATCTGAGCTCCCTGCACTGTGCTTAGTACTAGAACATTCCCAGCATATGCAGGTGCTCCGAGCATGGTGGTGCCTAAATTAATTCCCCAAAGTGGAGGCAGGAGGACTGAGGCTTTGCCCTGACAAGTTGGCCTTGGGGCCAAGCCCAGACCCCACAGGCTGTCCTTAGTAGTGGCCAAGCAGAGGGAAGCAGTGCCCAGACAGTGCCAGATGGGGGTGGAAGACAAAGCAGGGGACCCCCAAGGGCACTCAGGCTTTCTGACATATCCTTGATAAAGGAAGCAGGTGGTTTGAGTGCATCTCTCCATGAACCTCAGTGGTCTCACCTCCTCCCCCAGCCCAGATACCCCAGGAAAATCAGCTGCAGCCTGCAGTCAGAGGTCTCCCCTTTCTCTCCAGAGCTTCTAGGGATTAACAGATCTCTCTGTTGACTTGCTAGACAGCCATTAATACCCAGTTGGGAGTGTGCACCCCAGCAGGGAGGCTGGTGACTAGTGAGCCCCTCATATTTCCCTGTGTCCCTGAAGTGTGTGGGGGCAGGCAGCCCACAGTTGAAGTGCATGGCTGTGTCTCCCTGGGGCCTTGCAGATGCAGGGTGTCAGAGCTTGTTCCCCACCCTCCCGGGGGAGTCTGTGTGGCCTTCTAGGCTGAACCCTGGCCCCTCCACACAGGTGTGCTGGTGCTGCTGTCACTGGACTACCTGACCTCGCTCTTCTACTGTATCCCCAAGGCTGTGCTGGCCACCATTATCATCATGGCTGTGAACCCGCTGTATGACACCAAGATCTTTGGGACACTTTGGTATGTTAAGAGTATGTATATGGATCGGGCAACAGTGCCCACACCTGTCACCTGGGAGGCTCAGACAGGAGGATGGCTAGTAGGAGAGCAGCTGGGCAACTTTAGCAGGATCCTCTGTTAAAATACAAAGGGCTGGGGTGTGGCTTAGTGTGAGAGCCCTTGCCTAGCCTATATGAGGCCATGCAGTGCAGTCTCCAGTGCTAAAAATATGTATATTTTTTACAAAAGGAGAGAACACTGTAGCACTGTGTCTGCAAACACTGAGGGCATGCTTAACCACATTCATCCCCACAAATTTGTTCTATTTTGCTTACTGAAGTGTAAGAACTTATGCAGTTTGTGTGGCTTCCTTCCCATGACCCCAGTGAGTCACCAAATGAAATGAGTGGTTATTTTATCCATGGGCTTCCATGCACATTTCATATTTAGAGTAGCTTTGGAATACATTGTCATGCCTGTATGCAATATAAGGTTCTCTTGAGGGAAACTGAGGCTTGTGGGGGTGAAACATTTCTGAGTCACATATGTTGGGGGGACTTTATGGCTGCACTTTGACCTCAGAATACCTCCTCAGCAAAGGAAACCTATGAGTCTGGGGGTTTGTGGTACCCACACACCTCTATCCTGAGCCTTTTGATAGCTCCAATGCTCTCCTCCCTCTGAGGTCCCTTGAGGGAAGGCCCAGGCATGTCCTGCCTGAACCTCAGGCACAAGAAGGTCTTCCTCTCTCCAAGGCAAATGTACCAGGTGTGGCCTGTGGCTGCTACCCGTGAGGCTCCAGAAACGGGAGCCCTTGGGGCTGCTTTGGATCCATGACCACCACTGCTTCATGTGTGAGGACCAGAAGGCTGTCCTGCTGACTGCAGGGTGCATTAGGCTCAGGTGGTAGTGGGAAGCCAGAGAGAAGAGGCGCCTCTCAGCAGACTTTTCTCCCAGGGCTGGACCTGCTACCTCTCTGCATTAGGTTCCTGCTGTGTTTCTGGTAGGACCAGTACAGCAGGCTGGATGGGATTCTGGTGTCCGTGCTCATCCTCCTGCACTCCATAGCCAGGCCCAAGACCCAGGTGTAGATCAGGGGTGAGCATTCAATGGTGGGACTCCTTGGCCTTGCTGTCCTGGTGTTTGAGTTCATGGGTGATTTCAGTCTCTGCTGAATATGATGTCCTTTGGTCATGCACTATAGCAGTCTCCACAGTGCCTGGCCTCCTGCCAGTGCCCCCTTCTGTTCCTCCAGCACCCTGGGCTCAACATGGGCTTCCTGCTTGGGACAAGCAAGGCCTGACAGAGGCTGTGTCCAACCTGCCTCCAGGACTCAATCTTTTCCCTCTGCCTTCCAAGGTGTCAGAGGAGCCGGTCCTTTTCTTGCAGCCAATCAGTGGCCTGCACTTCTCTGTCATTGAGGCCCTGTGGGAGATGATACTGAACCAGGTCTTGGAAGGTATGTGGCTGGGCTGAGGTCACTGTGAGTTCCCACTGCCCTCTGTTCTCCTGCCCTGGCTATCAGGACCGAAGGACCAGCCCCAGCCATCAGGGAGACACCTGCTTGCACAATTGTGAGGTTGACACACAGATCTGAAGTGGGCACTGGATCCCAGAACACCCTGCTGTCTGCTTCAGCAAGGACCACAGTGCCCCAAGTGTGGCTCCCCCTGCCATGTGGGTCCCGCCACCCTGACATTCTCACTAGGTGTGACAGAGTGGACTGTCCCCCAGGATCCCCATAGCTCTGAGCGGTCCTGGAGTGCACACATCTACAGCATCGACTACACCATGGTGCTAGGGCTTGGTGAACTCCTGGAGGACTTCCACAGGAAGGGTGCTGCTGTGGTCTTTGTGGGTCTACAGGTAGGCATGGCCTGACCCCTTTCCTCTGACCTGGTTCCTGACAGCCTAAACTTCACCTCTGCCTGCCCTCCAGGGGCCACTCCCCTGCTATCAGTACCAATCCATGTCTGCAGCCAGACTATATTTAGCACTGAGGACATCTGGCTCCAGAGCCATGTTCATGGCTCATGGTTGTCACATTCTTGGTGGTTTATGCACAGCACTCCTCCTAGTGGTCTTTAGAGACCATTCATATAGAGATCTCTCCCCTGGAAGCAGATCCCCAAGCAGGCTGCCCTCCTTCCACTTATCTATGTCCTAGCTGTCTACCCTGCGTGTTGGGCAGGTGGGCTTGTGCCCTGGACTGGAGCACATCTGTTCACGGGTGCTCTACTGGCTGCTGACCTAAAGGGGTTTCAGTACTTCTATATCCTCGAGGAGGCAGGTGGGTGCAGAGGACATTCTCCAGTGAGCTGGACAGTCCAGCATGTCCACACTCTTAGGGATCAAGACAGGACAGGACATGATTGGAACAGCCAGAAACTCTGGGAAAGGGGAGGGCCCTAGGGGCATGGGTGGAACCTTGTATCTTCTTTCTCTGCAGATGTTTTAAATATTTGTGTGTGTTTGTGGTAATCTTTAAATACAAAGAAATATCTTAAATGTGTCTCCTTGATTGTGCATCTACCAATCAAGATAACATATCACTCATTCTAGAAAGTCTTCTCAGGCCTTCACCCTTAGAAAGAACCACTGTTATAGCCAGCATGGTGGCACACAGCTATTATCCCAGCAACTCAGAAGGCTAACACAGGAAGAGTGCAAGGTCAAGGCCAGGCTCAGCAACATATAGATCCTGTCTCAAAGTAAAATGTGAAAAAGGGCTGGGAACATGGCTCAGGGGTAGAGCACTTGACTAGTGTGCTTAACACCCTAGATTCCAGCACTGCAAAAAGGAAAAATAAAGATTGTTTTTGTGTCTGAGTTTCTGGGCCCAGTGCATTCTCTGTGAGATTCCTCTGGTTTGTAACTAGAAGCCATTCAAATGCAGAGGACCAAAGGGTAAGAGAACCTGGCACAACTGCAGGAAGCCAGCAGTACCCAGCAGAGAGATGGACTACACAGGAGGATGACCCGCTCAGAGACTCAGGCAGAGCCCATCAGAGCTAGTGATGCTAACCCAGATGGCTGACCCCTTCCTGGCACTAGACCCTAAAGGCCAGCCTTTAATTTCATTGAACAACCTGAGGCACCCTTACTTCTTTTTTCATATTTATTTTTTTCTTTTTACTTATACATGACAGTAGAGTTTATTTGACATATTTATACAAATGACATATGTCTTACACTAATTAAGATCTGAGTCTTGAATTTGTACTTTATATGGAGATTTATTGTGGTGTTTTTATATATGTGTATAGAAAAATAATGTCAGATTCATTTCACTCTCTTTCCTATTCCTGTCCCCATTATGTTCCCTTCATTCTCTGTGGTTGCTGTTTATTTTTTAATGGCTGAATATGTTTATTTTGAGTAAACTGTATGATGCTACATATTTGTACCCCTGAGAGGAAAATGTATATTGTAACAGCTAGCAAAATGAAGAAATCTTGATTTTTATAATATTAAGCAACATACTTAATATCTGTAGATTATTGGATAGCACAATCATATTACCATATGTATCATCAAATTTTATACTTAATAGTATATTTCAAGTGCTCAGAATACCTGAAGGACCTGCCTACTTCTAATTTGAACAGTCCATATTCTTGCATGGTATTTTGGGTTATACCCAGCTGTCCCTGAATGTGATATAAAGTAGAATTTTTGATTCAATTGCAAATAACAAATGTATCAAAAAAAAAGAGATTCTAAAGTTGTACATTCTTATGATAATCCATTCTCAATGAATACTATCATGGGTCTCTTGCATCTTTAGAATAATTTTTGCCTAGCATTCAAAAAATATGGTAAAGACAAGACTAGAACAATGTCAAAATTTTCACAAATTTCTCCATTTTACCCACTCTATTCAAGCCTTTCCTTGCCCTGGATATTAAATCCCGAACCCCTCACATGGTAATCAATTATTCTATCACTGAGAAACCTTCCTAGTACTTGGAAGAAGTACTTCTACTTGTGGCCACAGCTCCTGTTGGGCAGGTATTCCTCCATTGCTACAGATCTTGCTCATTTCTGGGTCACCTTCCTTCTTGTCTCTGTAGGGGAAAGCAGACATGGCTTCACATTTGTGGTCTGTTCATTAGTATTTTGCCATTCTCCATTGTTGCCCTTAACCTTTGGCAAACTCTTTAATTATACTTTTGTGAGGATTTTCACTTCTGTGAAACCATAAATTTTTTTCAGCCCATTGTGGTGTTCCCTCTCTCTTTTTCCTAGAATAAGCTGAAAACTAGGGACATTAATTCTCCTTTAAAGGTCTGGTAAACTCAATTGAGAATACAATAGGATCTGGTCTTTACTTTGTTGGAAAGCTTGTTATTACAGCTTCAATATCATTAGTTTTTAATGGTCGGTATAGGTTTGCCATATGCTCTTGGTTCAACTGTAGTAGGTTTTATATGTCTAAAAATTTGACCATTTTTTCTATATTTTTTTAATTTATTAGAATATAAGTTTTCAAAAAAAGTCCATAATGATCCTTTAGATTTCAGAGATGTTTGTTATGTCCTTTTTCATCTCCAATTTTATTAATCTGAGTCATCTCTTTCTTTTGGTTAGTTAGAATGAGGGTTTATCAGTCATGTTTAACATTTTGAAGAGCCAACTCTTTGTTTCCTTAATCCTTTGTATTTTTTATTTTCTATTTCATCGTTAATTATTTACTTCCTTCTACTGATTTAGAAATAATTTTGTTCCTTTTTTATAGGGCCTTGAAGTGCATTATTAGGTTGTTATTAGAATCTTTCTGAATTTATTTTCTTATTTGTTCTAACTAGGTATACATGACAGCAGAATGCATTTCAATTCATTGTACACAAATGGAGCGCAACTTTTCATTTCTCTGGTTGTATACGATGTAGAGTTACACCATATGTGCAGTCATGTATGTACCTAGGATAATGACATTCATCTCATTCCACCATCTTTTCTGTTCCCATGCCCTCCCTCTTCCCTCCCTTCCCTTTACTCAAAGTTCCTCCATTCTCTTTACACCACCCCCGTTATGGACCAGCATCCACTTATCAGGAACAACATTCAGCCTTTGATTTTTTGGGATTGGCTTACTTTGCTTAGCATGATATTCTCCAACTCCATCCATTTACTGGCAAATGCCATGGTCTTATTCTCTTTTAATGCTGAGTAATATTCCATTTTATGTATATTTTACAGTTTCTTTATCCATTCATCTGTTGAAGGGCATCTAGGTTGGTTCCACAGTTTAGCTATAGTGAATTGAGCTGCTGTGAACATTGACCGCGCCTGTGTCACTATAACATGCTGATTTAAAATCTTTTGGGTGTAGACTGTTGAGAGCCACAGAAGGAGTGGTTGAGAGGTGATTCCAGGGAGCCATTAAGATGATGATAATTAAGTTAAGCTGTGTATAATTGCTGTGACTGGATGATGCTGGATTGGGGCAGGCTGTGTATTCAGTTGTATATAGACCCCTGCTGTCAGGCAATAGGGCAGCTCCTGCTGCCTCTGGCGCCCACTATTTTTGAGTTCTCAGGGAGTTTCCCATTGAGTTCCTGTTGAGTTCTCCCGGGGTTCCCATGGAGTTTGAGGAGCCCGGTGGAGAGCTGAGAGAGTTCCCCGGGAGTGCGCGGGGAGTGCTGGTGGAGTTCAGGCAATAAAGGAGTTCCTGTTTGAGCCTACAAGTGCCTCATGGCGGCTCAGTTATTTTGTGCCCAGCCAGACTGTGACAGTAGACCAAGAACTGGGATAACTGGGTCAAATGGTGGTTCGATTCCAAGTTTCTGAGGAATCTCCATAGTGGTTGCACCAATTTGCAGTCCTACCAGCAATGTATGAGTATAACTTTTTCACCACATTCTCACCTACACTTATTATTGCTTGTATTCTTGATAATTGCCATTTGGATTGGAGTGAGATGAGATCTTGGAGTAGTTTTGGTTTGCATTTCTCAAACTGCTAGAGATGTTGAACACTTGTTCATATATTTGTTAGCCGATTGATGGGGCAGAGAAAAGGCTGTGAGATGACCCCAGAAGAAGAGGGAGCCCATGGGGAGCCCCAGGTATAACTCTGATGTTCTTTAGGACAACTGGAAAAACCTTCTGCCTGTCCCTTGGGCATAGAGCTTTTTAGGAGAGTGGCTTGGCAAGAGCCCACCAAAATGACAGATCAGGTGACAGAGGAAAGAAGAGGGTTTTGCAGCTTGGTGGGAAAGGCATGCTCTACCCAGAACCTGCCTGGACCTACAATGAGCTCTAGCCAGATAGGAGACTCTGAGACATCAGATCTTGATGCAGCATCCATGCTGTGGCTGGGGAGGACACCAAGGTGAACCAAATGACTTCAACTCTGTTTAAAAGTGATTCTGGTTTTTTTTTTTTTTTTTTTTAATTGAAGCAATAGCTTTGGTGTTTTTGTAAAAATCATAAATGCCTATTGTAAAAAATGCAGAAAACCACTTCCCTAGCCTCTTTCCACTCTGATGATCACCCAGAACTTCCTATCCCTGGGATTCATGCATCTGTCAGCATGTGGGCACACTGCTGGCTCCATGTACTCCATTCATGGTGCTCTGTGACCTACATTCTCATACATCATTTGCTATGAATTACTGTGATAATGAATAGTGTCAGGATAAATGGTTTTTAATGTCTGCATTTATATCATAATATTCATAGTGAGCTCTCTGTTCAACTGGAATATGGATTGTTTTACCCTAAAATTCAGTTGTTTTGTTTTATTTTAGGGGGATTTTTTTTTTTTTGGTGGTACCAGGGTTTGAACCCAGAGGCACTGAGCCACACCCCAGCCCTTTATATTGATTTTTTTGAAATTTTCAGGCAGGGTCAGCCTAAGTTACTGAGACTTGGATCCTATTGTGAATTGAGCTGCTGTGATCATTGATGTGGCTGTGTCACCATAGTATGCTGATTTTAAGTCTTTTGTGTCTGTGTAGCCAAGGAGTGGGATAACTGAGGTCAAATGTTCGATTCCAAGTTTCTGATGAATCTCCATACTGCTTTCTCCCAAGCTGCTGGGATGCCAGACTCAGTGTGAATTTTACAGGGTCAGAGCATCTCAGTTTGGACCAGTTGCTCCTGAGGGAAGTTGGTGGCTGCATATATATAATAATATCCATAGTGAGCTCTCTGTTCAACTGGAACATGGATTATGGACAGATTGTTTTACCCTAAAATTCACTTGTTTTGTTTTATTTTAGGAGGGACAGCACAGTGGTGGAGTATTCAAATCCAGGTGCTGTTCCAAGCAGGTGCGTGTGCATGCCTGCACTCTTGCCTTGGGCTGCAAGAGAGTGAGCCTCTGGACAAAGGGGGTATGGGGCCCACCAGGGCTATGCCCGAGACCAGGGTCCCTAGCTTTTCCCCGGACTGGGTTAATTTATCTCTCCAATCCTTACCTGCCACACCTAGGTGATCTTTCCAAGGGCTACTGCCCAGGTTGGAGCAGGTGTGCATTGTGGCAGAGCTGGTAACCTGACCTCCTTCCCCCCATCTTGCCTGGTTTTCCTCTATCTCTGCACCTCAAGAATCACATGTCCATACCTGTACCCTCCATATCCTGGGGCTACACATCCATGGATTCAACGTGACTCCATTCTTCTTTAAAAGAAAGTCCGAGCTGGCTCAGTGGTCCACACCTGTAATCCCAGTGACTCTCAGGGCTGAGGCAGGAGGATCACAAAAGTCTCCCAATTCCAGGACAGCCTGGGCAGCTTAGCAAGACCTTTTCTCAATATAAAAATAAATAAGTAAAAAGAACAGGAGATGTAGTTCAGTGGTAAAGCACCCTGGGATGTGATCCCCAGTGCCAAATGGAAAAGAAAATTAAATAACAACAACAAAAATAAAATAAAGGCCACCAGGAGTGGAACCACAGAGCAGATTGGAATGAGGAATGTACCTTTTTGAATCATGATTTTTGTAGAAAAATCATCGTTATAAAATGTGTCTTATGTGGCTCTGCCCTTTGTAAACTCAGCCAATTCTGCTTCCCTGTTTTAAAAGAATATTAACCCTCTGCATGGATGAAGTTTATCCCATCATGTGAATTTGTGCAGTGCCAGGCAGATGGGTTTTCCAGAAGACTCCTGGCAAAGGCTCATGGAGCTACTGCTTGCCATGATGAATCTGGCCCCATCTGCAGGTGAGTAGGGTTCCTAACTCCATGTGGCTATGAATATGGCCTTACTTGGAAATGGAGTCTTTGCAGATGCAATTAGTTTTTTTAAAAAATTTTGTTTTAATTGTAGTTGGAGATAATACCTTTATTTTATTTTTATGTGAAGCTGAGGATAGAACCCAATGCCCTTCCCATAATAAGCGAGTGCTCTACTGCTGATCCACAACCCCAACCCCAGATGTAATTAATTTAATTCTGATTATATTGTAGTGGTCCAGGATAGGCCCTAAGTTTAATATGAGCAGTGTCCTTGTAAGAAGAGACAGAAGCTCAGACATACAAGAAGATACCCACTGTTGATGCAGACAGATCAGGGTGTAAAATATAAGCCCAGCACACTCAGGATACAGCTCAGACATCCAGGGCTCTGCCCTGCTTTAAGGTCATTGACCATTGGGGGGATGGCAGGAGGTGTGGAGTAGAGTCTGGCTGCTGTAGCCAAGAAGGAGACAGGAGCCAGGAGGGTCATGGGTCATATCAGGGGCACACACCTTATGTGCATGCAGGCATGTATAATTATTTTTAAAATAATAATAATTATTATTCTTTTTTGGTACCAGGAATTGAACCCAGGGATGCTCTACTACTGAGCCATATCCCCAACCCCCAGTCCTTTTTACTTTTTATTTTCAGAAGGGATCTTACTAAGTTGCTTAGGACCTTGCTAAATTGCTGAGGCTCGCTTTGAACTTGTGATCCTCCTGCCTCAGCCTCCCCAGCTGCTGGGATTACCACTGTGCCTGGCTTCTTTTTCAATAGATGGTCTCTATATTGCCCCAGCTGGCCTTGAACTCCTAGCCTCAAACTGTACCCCGGCCTCAGCTTCCTGTGCCTGACTCAATAGCTGTAGAATTTTGATGGAGGTGAAATCACATTTTATAAAATTGCCTCCCCCCTTTTCTGTGGCGCAGGGGATGGAACCAGGGCCTCCTATGTGCCAGGCAAGTGCTCTACCATTAGCTCATCTAGCCCCCTTAGTAGCTGGGATTATCAGCATGCACCATTGTGTATGGCTTAAAATTAATCCTTTTAAGTGACAGTCCAGGTACCTTCAGCTCACAATGTTGCCCAGCCACCCACTCTGTCTAGTTCTGAGCCATTTTCATTACACCAAAATAGAGCTCTATCACCATTATACAGCTACCTCAGATTCCGGCCTCTCCCAGGCACCCACAGTTCTAGCAAATGCACAGCCCAGATATATCAGCTCAGCTGCACCCCAGCCTTCTACCCTGTTTTCTACATTCAGGCAGCAGTGAGGGTAAATTAGTGCATTTCAAAGTTTTCAACAAATGACCCTGAAGGGGAAATGCTTTTTTAATACTAGATGAATCAAATCAGGTTATGCTGTCGACAGCCCAGCTGGGTCAGGGCAGTGGGACAGGTGGCCAAGACCCCAGGGCAGACACCCAAAGTTGGGCATTGAGACAGGTTTCCTAAGAAGTGCTACAGAAGGTCCCATGGAGAACAGGGGAGGGGTGGGATTTTGTGTTTCTCCAGGGAATAGTGTTCTGTCCCCACAGTGCCTTTCCCTCTCCAGTGTGCTCTGATCTGCACTAGTTTCCCCAGGGAGGGGCTGTGGGGGTTACCAGCAGATCAGCTTAGCTAGCTTTGTCCCACCCAAAGTACCCAGAGAACTTGGTGAGCACACACAAAAGAACTTGGTGAGCACACACAAAAGTAGCTTTCTACAGGTAACACTAACTTGCCCTGATTCCCAGCAAGTGTGAGAGAATGCCAGTGTCCATGGGACAATGTGTACTGTGGACATTCTGGCCCAGCTATGCTCTCTAATTAATGCCTTGACATGGCTAGATTCTTGTGAACAGAGAGGGAGACTTAAGGGACACAGTGTTTCATTGTCCTCTTTTTCCAGGGATGACAGGTCAAAGAAATCCAGCCTTGCTAAGGAGGGATGCCTTCCAGGAACTCCACAGAGGGAGTACACCTCCCTGTTGTTTCAAGGATGTCACAGAATTGGAGGGGGTAGCAGGGATGAGCCAATTCAAAATGCTACAGAAGTCACTATCCTTACAAAGCCCCACCATTTTTCTTAAATAAATGCTCCCAGATTGCTGTCTCCACTGGTTAATTTCCAGAATTCTTATGAAACTTTCAGTATTATTCTTTGTGGCCCTGAAGGACTGTAGAGATAAGAGCAAGCTAAGATTTTAAGAGGGAGCGTTGAAGGGAAACATTTAGCATAGAGAGGGAATCTGGAGGAAGGAGCATGGGAAGGAGTGGGAAGATACTAGAGATGAAGTTGGCCAAATTATGTTTCCCTGTAGGTACAGATACACCCCTATGATACTCATCATCCTGTATAATTAACACACACCAATAAAATGTAGTGGTTTTTTTCCTAATTTCCAGAATTCTTAAAAAGCTGATTGGGCCTTTTTTTTTTTTGCAAGTTTTCTCATTGGTTTTGTTGAGGTGAGAATTCTCAGCAGCCCCCACTTGAATTTCTCTGATGTCTCTGAAGTTCACATTTAAGAAATAAATGAATTAGCATCATAAATTCCCTGTGAAGGAGGACAGTGACCCACTAGCTGGCCATGCAATTCTGTTAGGGGATGGCAACCAACACTAAAAGAATATGACTCATCCTGGGCACAGGGGCCACACCTATAATCCCTGCCACTCTGGAGGCTGAGATGGGAGGATCCCAAGGCTCTCCTGGCCCTCGGTGGGTGTGAGGAGGATTCAGGGACCCCAAGCCCTTGGAAATCAGGATCAGAGCTTCCTCCATTACCTGTCAGGCGCAAAGCGGCAGGGGACGCCTCCCAGGGGGAAGGAGCGGTGATCTGGGAGGGTGACAGGTCCTCTGGGGGTATCACGTGGTGGGGAATTCCCGGCCACATCCCTACGTACCCAGCAGTGGCTAGGAGGCTGGCTGAGAGGAGGCGCCTCGCGGCACGTGACCTATGGATGAAAAGAGCGCGGGACCGCGGCTAGGCGCTTTGCGCTGTAGGTGCCAGCGGGTAGGTGACGGGATCTCGCTTGGCAGGATTCAGACATGGGGGGCTGCGGGTCTTGTGGGTGCCAAGGGTCCCTCTGGCAAGGATACACTCCTTGGATACCGGATTCCATTGCGTAGGGTGCGGGGATGCGGAATATAGGTCTCCTGGGCGCCAGAGACCTCTAGAGAAGGTGATGCGGGATGCAGGTGCGGGTTATGAGTCTCGCTGGGCTGGGTGCTGTCCAGTGGGTAGTTAAGGTCCCACGGGTCGGGGTGCAAGGCCGGGTGGTGAGGAGGCCCTGGGGCAGTGTTGCGTCCTTAAGCGCAGGCCGCCTCTTCCTGCTGGTTCAAAGTTTCGGTTTCGAAGGGATGCGGTTCAGCGCTGTCTCCACCCCAGCTCTCCGGCTGCAGGCCTTTCCTGGGTATGGTGCGACATCCCTGGAGGACAGTCCACCTACCTGTGTCCCGCTCCAGCCCGGGGGTCGCGCAGGAGCCCCCAGACAGCACAGCTGGGGTGAAAAGGCTGCAGCTAGAGCGCTTAGCGCAGCGGGACGGGGGATCTGAGACCTGAGGCTCCGCCTCTGTAACCGCTGTAGTAACTTTTAGGAGAAAGGCTCGCTTTCCAAGCAGCTTTGCAGGCTGCCTAGGGGTCTTCTGTGTTAGGCCAAGGTTCTTCCATAGCTGAAGGTCCACCTGAGTTCCCTGCCCACCTCCCCCAAGTTCTCAGTGATTGTCTGGAAAGCTGGCCTGGCCTCAGTCTGAGCTGCAGTCTTAGCCTCCCTGGGTGGTGGCCCAGACAGAAGGGGGCTTCTGGATGGAAGGGGATCCAGGGCAGAGTGGGACTTGGGATTGGGCAATGACCATGAGCAGCCACAGGAGTCAGACTGCTGCTGGATTTCCATTGGCCAGGGGAACTTTCTGGCTACAGCAATCTCACTTTCTCACAAAATGAAACTTAAATGGGACTGTGGTCACATGACAGGAGGCACAGTTTATAGCTGCTGCCTTGGGAACTCTTGCTTCTCTTTCAGACCTCCAGGGCTACAGGATCCCCCAGCCAGAGACAGCACATCTCCTGCCAGGAGGCCTCCAAGTTCTGTAGCCAGTGTGAAGAGAGGCTGCCTCCTACAGCCCCAGGACCAGGCAAATCCCAAGAGGCACTGGGGTAAGTGGAGAGTGTGGGCATCTGTGCCTTCCAGGCAGATGGGAGCAGGGCCAGCTTGCAGCCTCAGGGAGGCCTGGCCCCTCCCCCCACAGAACTCTTCCCAGGGGGCACTTTCCTCAAGTAGTTTTGTGAGTTCTTTACTGGAGTCATCATCTGTCCTGCTTAAAGTTTCCCATCTCTTTTCTTTGAGGGAACTGGAGTTTAGTCCCCTTTGGGGATGAAAAGCCTCTGGCTGAGCTGAAGGGCCCTGGATATTCCAGAAGATATCTTGGGAGGTTTCTGAGGCTGCTGGAGGGGGAGGGCTCTGTGGGTTTGCAATACCCTGGGAGGGTCCCCACAGCCTGCCCAGGCTGTCGGTGGAGGGACAGGAGGGCACCAGCTGTCAGATGGGTCTTCCTTGCTGAAGACAGGGATAGAGAAACTACCTCCCCTGCTCTTGTCCCACTGCCCCAGAGCCTAAGTGGCACAGCACTCCCAGAGGGCAGCACAGCACTCCCAGAGGGCAGCACTGCACTCCCAGAGGACAGCACTGCTCTCCCCCAGCCCCAAGGACACCCAGAGCACCCTTTGAATCTGCAACCTGTGCATAGCAGGGAGGGCCTGGGAGAGGACCACACATGTGCTCTGGAGATGTGCCACACACACCTGTGCTTGAGTGGGAACAAAGTCCTTATTTCAACTTGCTGCTTGCCCACAGCTGACCCTTAGTCCGTTGAGCAGGTGTCATGGGTGTGAGTGGGTATGAGTGGGTTCTCCCCCTGCTCTGCCTGGGCACGCTCTCATTTTCAGGTGCTTTCTTTGGGCCACAGGAGGTGTGAGGTGGTAGCTGCTTTCTTTGGTTGATTTTTGCTTCCTTGGTGTTTTGTCTCTGGCTCTTTGGGGAGGGGCTTTGAATTACTGTGAGATTTGGAGTCCATCTTTTCTTCTGGAACCTAGCTGGGCCTTGCACCTTGGGCCTAGGGCAGATGCACCTGGTGATCCTGAGTGGCTGTAGATTCCTTGCCTTGTGAAGATAGAGCTGTGGAATGGTGAAGCCTGCCAGGGTTCCCCACCCCTGGGTATCAGGAAGAACATCCGCCAGCTGGGGCCTTGGGTGGGGGAGGGTTTGCAGTCCCAGAGATTTTTAAAAAGCCAAGCTGCTAACTGTGATGTTCCCAGCATGGTGCTAAACATGACATTATTATAAATCCCTGTCCTACAGATGCTGAGAGTGAAGCACAGAGAGTTTAAGTAACTTGTCACAGCCACACAGCTAGTAACAGGAAGAGATAGGACTTGAACCCTCTGGAGCCCACATGCAGGTTGAACTGTGTTTGAGGTCTTGCTGGTCCTGGATTGAGGGAGAAAAGGGGTGCTGGTCTGAGTGATAAACAGTGCCAGCCTGTCTTCATAGGCTTGCTGTGGGGTTGGCATTAAAATCAATGATGCGACAAGACAGGGGGTTCCCTGACCATGGCCAGAAAAGGGCCAAAGGGGCAGGCACAGCACCCTGAGGGGCTTCATTTAGTCCCCATCCCTTTGGGAAGAGGCAATCCACCTTCATCCTGCTGCAGAGCCTCCCTGAAAGGCCACTGCCCTCTGCCCCTTTTTATTTTTGGCAAGGGCCTGGGATGGGCCCAGAACCACTTGCCAGCAGAACCAGAACAAAGAGGGATCTTCCTGAGAACAGGGACATGGGGCCTTTTTATCAAATGCCCCTGATTCTTCTCATACTGGAATCCTACTGTGGCAGGAATCAGAGAAGAAGCAGCAAAGGGCAAATCTCTAGCCATGTCCCTGAGCCTTCAAAGGGGAGAAGTTATATTCCTAGGGGTAGTTATTTACATTCCAAAAGGCAAAAGATAGGGGTCTATTCTATTAATCAGGTTTCCTGGAGATAACTGACTAGAAAGGGCAGGAACCCTCCCTTTTCTAGGCACTACTTCTCATGGCAGTGTTTTTATAGTTTATTTTATATCCAGGCCTGGGTTTGTCATCCATTACACTACCAGGGGCTGCCTTCCAGGGGGTGCCCATCCCTGCAGGTAGGGAGAGAGGGCGGAGTGGCCTGGCACCTCCCCTAAGCCAGAGCCTGGCAGGGGTGCCAGCCCTGGCTTCATCACACCTGGGATTAACTGTTTACAGGAATTGAAGCTGAAACAGGAACTGGGGACTTGGCTCTGCAGCAGAGGGAGGCCACTCCTCTCAGTCACTCGGAGGTTCTCCAGGTGATTTCACCTGCTGGTAGGAATCCCAGGCCCCGGTGTGTTCTGCCAGGTACCCAGGCCTAGAGGTCCCTTGGATGAAGGCATGGGGGGAAACCTGGGGTCTCTGCACAGGCAGGGGGTGGGGGTGGGGTGAGGGCTTTGAGAGGTGTGGGCCACCCTTTCCTGCCCAGGTACCCAGGGACCCAGTTGGAACTCCTTCCCCAATGCTGGGAGGTTCCTGGAGGAGGCGTGACGGTCCAGGCAGCGTGTTTCTTTTTTATTCTGTGTTTTCCTGGAGGATGTATGTTTCTATGATGGAGGAAGTAAGTTCAGAGTCACCAGAACATCAAGGCTCCTGGGAGGTGGGGAGTGTGCTGCTTAGAGCCAGGATGGTGAACACCACTTGGGAGGGAAGCAGCCTTAACTCTGAGGCCCAGGGTGGGTGCGGTTCAGTCCAGTCCCTGGCATGAGTGGGTAAGACCCCATCTAACAAGAATGAAGTCCAAATAGCAAGGTCCCTTCTGCTTGAGGCCTCCCAGGGGACTCCACTGGAGGCCCAGCCTGGGAGGGAGTGGATGTTCACCAGGTGAGGAAGAGGCCTGGGCTGTGGCATCTGGTGTCTCAGTTTTGCGCCCCTCTGCCCCCAGCACCTGCCACACAATGGGCTGGCAAAGCCTGCTGTGCTATGCTCTGGTGTGTTTGCTTTTGAGTTGTCACAGAATTATCATAACATACATTTGGCATTTGATCTCTTGAAGTGGAGCATTTCAGGGGCCTTTGGAGCTTGCCTAGTGTCAGTGAGCTGGTGTGAGCTTTTACACACTTTCTAGTCTTGGGGATTGAACCAGGGGTGTTTAACCATTGAGCCACATCCCCAGCCCTTTTTATTTTTTTATTTTGAGATGGGTCCTCATTGCTGAGGCTGGCTTTGAACCTGTGATCCTCCTGCTTCAGCCTCCTATGTTACTAGGATTACAAGTTTTTGCCACTGTGTCCAGCTCTTCCTCATATTTCTAAGGAAATTGGTGTGCTGAACAGATGGAATGCTCTGACCTGGCAGGGTCTGAAGCTGTGGGCAGCCTGGCCTGGCTATGCCCAGCCACCTGCAGCTGCTGGGCTGCTTCCCTAGACAGATTCCTGCTCCTGGCCAGTCTGTCTAGAGAACATGTTCCTGCACCCCAGTATTGAATGCTTACCAGGGCAACCTCTGCTAGCCCCCAGCCTCTCTAGCTGCCTTGGCTGCAGTGTGCCTGAGGTTTCATCTCCTCTTCCACCCTCCCCTCCCCAGTGCTGGGGGTGCTTCATTTTGTTCATAGTCCAGTGGGGTGGGCAGAAGTGGCACCTGTGGATCCAATTATAATCTCCATTAACAGGGAAGCCAGATGTGTTTTGGAAATCAGATGGACACTTTTATTTGTTCTTGTTGGACTGCCTGTTGAGATTTACAGTCCCTGGGGATGTTTGTGTTGCAGAACACAGGAAGCCAGGACCTGGCTTGAAAGTTTGGGTATGCCTAGGGTCTTGCTCCTTTCTCTGGTCCTGGAAACCCAACCCTTTTGCACATTACAGCTATTTCCTCAGGCTGCAGGTGAAACTCATGTTGGTCAAGGTCCAACATCCAGCTCATCATCGTGGCCCCTCCAGGAGAGGGTGGGTGTATCCAACTCCAGTAGGAGCCCTGGAGCTCCTGACTCTGTCCCTGGGGCCAGAGAAAATGCCAGGTTCTGACTGGATGACGTTGCCCATCCAGCTGGTATAATGGGAGAGAGGCCCGTCAGAATCCTGGGTTTATTGTTAAGTGTTAGCTGTGAAAGGAAAGTGGTCTGGGAGTAGGGTATGTGGCAGAAAATTTTCCAACTTTTTGGTGATGTGTTGTGTGGGGAAGTTAGAAGTCTTGGTATAGGGTCTGAGTCCTGCATGTGGGTGGTGTTGAGTTTGAGTTCTCCACAGGGACTCGGCATAGGGTCTGAGTCCTGCAGGAGGACTTGGTATAGGGTCTGAGACCTGCACTTGGGCCTCCTTTAGTGTGTGTAACTGAGGGTCTTCTTCCTCCAGCACTCTGGGCCTAAGGTCTTCATAGAATGTGTAGGGAGGAGATGCAGTGGTAAAAGAGCTGGGAGAGGAAAGAGAGCAGGGGTTAGGGGAGGGAACACCTGGAGCCCAGCAGACCTGGGCCTTGGGCAGTCAGCTCAGAGAAGGTTCCAGGCACAGGCTTGAAATGGCACCATGTCATCAAGACCCAGGTTTGACAAGAGAGAGTCTTCGAAGGATTAAATTTGGGCTCAGGTATACAATCTTGAGTGGCTGTGTGTGCACTCGGTGGGTGACATAACTGGTCAGGTGAGGTTCTCCATAGACAAGAGGGTAGATGGATGGGGTAGTGCTAGGCTAAGGGAGGCAGGCCTCCACTGGGAGGTACCTGATCTGAGGCTTCCTGCCCCTGAGGAAGGGGGAGTTTTCTTGTAGGAAGGAAAGGGCAGATTCTGTTTTAGAGCTGCAGAGCTGGAGTATTGTGGACATTGGCCCTGCCCTGACTCTTTCTTTTCTTTTCCTCTCCATTTCTCCTGCACCACCCCTTTCTCTTTCTTCCTTGATAATAGTGATTGAACCCAGAGGTGTTCTATTACTGAGCCACATCCCTAGCCCTTTTTATTTTTATGTTGCGACAGGGCTTTACTAAGTTGCTGAGGTTGGCCTCATACTTGGAATCCTCCTGCCTCAGCCTCCCCAGTTGCTGGGTTACATGCACCTGCCACCCCAGGCTCTTTCTGTCTGATTCGCTCTTTGCAGCTGGGGCTGAATCCTTGGCCACATCCTGCCTGGCTGGTAGCAGAAACCACACCAGGGCCTTGGGGGAGGATAGGGCTGATCTTGCAGGGGTTGTCCCAGTGTGGCCTTCTGGTGCTCCCTGCCTTTTCCATGATTTGACCTGTCCTTCACCTGCCTGTGTAGATTCTGAGAACAATAACTCCTTGGTGGCCTAATCCCTGAAGGAAGAGATGGAATGCAGGGAAGTGCTGAAGGAAGATGGGGACCTGTGCTTGTCCCCAGGCTCCAGTGATTGGCAGGAAAATGCAGCTGAGCCCAGTTCCGATGAAGGGTCCTGGACCATCCAAAGAGTGAGTGAGCCATGCTGCCTCCACCCATCCCTGCCCCTGCTCTGTTTCCCTGGTGGCTAAGCTGGGCTGTCTGAGCCACCCTCACTGCCTCCATGTGTCCCCTGCTGCCCGACTTTTTCCCTGCAAACTTACTGCACTGCAGTCCAGCTGGCCCTAGAAGTGCTACCACATGGGCAGTGGCCTGGCTGCCCCAGTGTCTGGTCCATCCCCACAGGAGTCTACGGGCTTCAGGCCCTGGGTCTCCACCTCCCTTTCCCAGCCCTGGACCAAATATGTGGGTATCTCAGGAGCTGTGGCTGGGCTATGTGTGGGTCCCACTACCCTCTGGGTCTACGTGTTGAGGTATGGGCTGGGTACACCTCTACTGTGTTGCAGGGCCTGTGTTTGGGTGCTCCCTGGTTGGCAGGTGCTCTTCCTCAGAGTGGGGTCCCATTGGCCTCTGGGAGTTGTCAGGCACTGGGGAATTATTGTTTGGTAAAGGAACCCACTGGAGCCCCAGGAAGCTTCTGAGAGGGATCTCCCTGCAGGTGTTCAGGAGCACTAGGTGTGCTCCATGACTCAGCTCCAGCTCACAGACACCCAGAGTGGGGCACCTGCTCCCAGGCTTCCTCCTGGGCATGGGGGGGATTGGGGCTTTCTGTTCCTGGGCTGGGTCTGGTTTGTGAGGTTCCTTGCAGAGGGTGCTCTGTGGTTCGGAGTGTGGCAGTGACACACTGGGATGCAATATATGTGATGCCTGCAGGGGAAGGTATATGTGTGTAGTGTCTGGTGTATGTAGTGTGTGTGAGGTGAGTGTTGATTTGTGCATGTGTGTCAGGGTGCAAGGTCTGTGTGTGAGGAAAGAGGTGTGTGTGTGTGGTGTATGGTTGTGTCCTTTCCCTGGAGTCACCTCTTCCTCAGCAGGGAAGGCCACCCAAACCTGGATCTTGAGGGATACTGAAGGCTTGGCTGAAACCTCCAGTGGGAGTCACCGCAGAGACACTTAGGGCATGGCAATTAAAAATGTTGCATTGCGCAGCTGGACAAGGTTCTTTTTAAACATTCATAGAGTAAGTGAAGAATCTTTGTGGAAGAAAAAAATGAGTAATAGCCAGAAACCATAGCTGTGCTCAGTGGTACATGCCTGTAATCTCAGTGACCAGGAGGCCCAGGCAGGAGGATCCAAAGTTCAAGGCCAGCCTCAGCTGCTTAGTAAGACCCTGTCACAAAAAAAAAAAAAAAAAGAAGATGAAAAAAAGATAACGATTGAGGACAAGAGCCCTGTGTCCAATCTCAACTTCATACCTTAAGAAACTAGGAAAAGGTGAGGAAACTAAACCCAAAGACAAAGAAGGAAGGAAATACTAAATATTAGAGCAGAGATTTTTTGAAAAGGAGAGAATAGAAGAGCAACAGAGAAAAAACAATGAATCAAAAGGTTGAGTCTTTCAAAAGACCAACAAGATCCATAAACTTTTAGATTAATTAAAAAAAAGGAGATAATATGTAAAGAACTCAGAAGGTCAAGGGTCCTGTATTTTATCTCTTATATGGAAGCTATAGAACAAAAAGGGAAAGGAAAGTGGGGGCAGACCTCATGACAATCAAAGGGAGACCAGTGGAAGAAAAGAAGGTGCAGGTGGGAGGTGGGGAGGGAGGGGAACTGCTGGGGAGGAATCCAGGCAAAATGGTATTGTTACATTGTGTATTGCATGCACCAATATGCAACAACAAACACCATCAATGTGTGCAATTGCAAAACACCAATGAGCAAAGATTCCAGACTGGGGTAGAGCCCTTGCCTAGCACATGGGTTCCATCCTCAACACCACATGAAAATAAATAAACAAACAAACAAATAAAGCATATATTTTTAAAAGGTGTGAAAGAAACTAAAGTAGAAATGAAGGTGAAGACATTACTGATGACTTTATAGAAATAAAACTCAATTTGAGGGAATATCATAGAGTTGGCATTTGGTCACCAAATGTTTAACAAAACTTACTTAATTGTGGCATCGAAAGCACTAGAAACAAAAGGAAAAAGTAGAAAAATTGGATTTCATCAAAATTTAAACTTTTTTCATTTAGAGGAGGAGAAGAAAAACTGAAAAGGCAGCCAATGGAATGGAGAGGTATTTGTAAATCATGTATCAGATAAGGGTTTAGTATCCATGATATATAAAGAACTCATGACTCAACAACAAAAAGACAGTCCAACTTAATTCTGGACAAAAGATTTGCCTGAAGCAGCCTGCCTTCCCCTCCCTTCTTTCTTTATACTGGGAATTGAATCCAGGGCCTCCTGCATGCTAGACCAACACTACCTCTGAACAGCATCCCAGTCCTTATTTTATTTGTAGATGGTCTCACTAAATCACCCAGGATGGCCTTGAACTTGAGATCCTCTTGCCTCAGCCTCTGGAGCAGCTGCAATAACAATTATGCACTGCCACAGCTGGGTTGCAAAAGCTTTTCTCCAAAGAAAATATACAAGAGGCCAAGAAGCCTGTGAAAGGCATCAGCACCCATTGGTGGTTAAGTGCAATGCAAAACCTCTTGACACACCACCTAAAACACACTAGGATAGCTGTGATAAAAAGTATCAAATCACAGGTGTTGGTGAGGAGGTGGAGAAGTTGGAGCTGTGGTGTCATGCTGTGGGGAATGTGAAGTCCTACAGCTACTCTGTAAAGCAGTGTGACAGCTTATCAGAAAGTTAAATTCAGAATGCCATATGACCCAGCAGTTGCACTAAGTATTCATCCAAGAGAAAAGAGAACGGGTGTTTGAACAAATGCCTGTCTGCACGTTCAGAGCAGCAGAGCCATGGCAGTCCAGTGGCACAGCAACCCAGGTTGTCCTCAGCGGGTGAACAGCAGGTAAACTACTTAGGCTGTATACACTCAGTGGAATATCAGTCAGCCATAATAAAGAAGGAAGTGTATGTATCCAAACTGTAACGAGGGTGGACCTCAGACACGCAGCGCTACAAGGAGGAACCCAAGGTGCAAGGCACAAACTGTGTGAGGCCTATTATAGGAAACATGCAGAACAAGCTCATTCAGAGAGATGAGTAGCTCAGAATTGGCAGAGGTTGGGGGCACTGTGAGATTGGTTGCTTTTGGGGTGATGAAGTGGGAGCGTAGTACAGTGTTTACTTTCAAATGTTTGGGGCAGGGGTGTGGCTCCGTGTGGAGCACTTGCCAGCATGTGTGAGTCCCTGGGTTCCAGCCCCAGCACTACAAAACAGCAGCAAAACCACTCCAAACTGTCTATTTTTGTATGATTTTCACACTGTGTGTGGTGTTGTCACAGGAGATTTATTTAAAACACATGCCTGAAGATGCAGAAGCTGCAACTGAAAGAAACTGGGAGCTAAGTGCACAGGTGAGCACGGTAAGTGTCTCTGGGCAGTGGCTTCCCAGTCCCATAGTGAGCCTGCATCATGCTTCACCTGAGCTGGTATTGCTGTTGAGAGAAGGTCTCCGAGCTAAGACCCGATGTTCCCAGGAGGTGGGCAGAGGCTGGGAGTGGCCTGGACCTCAGAAGCCAGGATGAAGTCACCAGCCACTTCCCAGCCCTCCCCAGCAGAACTGAGCATGTCCTACCACCTGCCCAAGAGAGTGCTATGGTCCACAGGGCCATGGGGAGGTGGCCAGCCTCATTCTGGCCCTTTCTTCAGTGGCCACTGGATGCTGGCTTGTGGGCTTCTGCTTGCTGGCTCTGCATCCTTCCAGAGGCTTAGAGATTTGTTCTTCCAGCAGCAAGGAAGCGACCTAGCAGGGGCCTGAGTGGGTCAGGTGGGAGGCTCCAAGTGGCCCTAGGCCCTCAGTGGCTTCCCTTCCTCAGCCTTTTGCTGGCATGATTTGACAGAGGCTTCCTGGTGGAGGCACACCTGACCTCCGGAGGCTCTGAATGCTGTGCTTGGCTGAGCGTTGGGTGCCTGGAATGACCTGCCCCCTCTGGTGCCTCTGCAGCTGTATTTGTTGGAAGCAGGGGCCCAGGTGTTCAGGTGGATGTTCCAGGGGACCAGGACCTGATTTGCCCACCTGCATCCCCCTTCCTATTGGCCTCAGCTGCCTTGGGCTCTGTGTTGTGTTTTCCCTGCTCCATGAGGTTTCCCTAATTGGGCCTGGCTGGGGCAGGGCTCCAGGGTATGTGGGTGACCCTGCGCTGTCTAAAGGGGTCATATCTCAATAGGTAGTGGCCTCTGGACCTTCTGTAGATGCCATAGAGGATGTACCTGGTGAGCAGGAAGCTGCCCAGCACCTTCCCGGCAAGAGGAGAATGAATGAGGCTGCTCTGTGCGAGGTCTTGGACACCTTCACTGCGGACGATGAGCAGGTAGTCTGTGTTTCTGGCTGCAGAGCCTCCCGCCAGCCCTGGAACAGCTGGACCCTGTGGCAGGTCATTTTGGGGGTGCCATCTTTCTGTTCTGTGCTGCATATCCTTCCTGCTCACCCTGACTCCCAGCTTCTATTTCTTGTGGAAGTCTCTCCCTTGACATCCACAGGCCACCCAGGGGTCTACTTACCAGCCAGGTGGCATCCAAGTTGGGCACAGGCCCATCAGCAGGCTGTGCTTGAGACACCAGTGGTATGGTGTGTACCCTACTGAGCTTGATGTCTGCTCCTTGGGGTTCCAATCCTGCCCTGTCATTTTCCAGAGCATTGGTTGGGCATGTTCCAGGTTCACTACAACACAAGAAGCTCACTTGTGTAATGAAGGTGCTATGCACATGAGGAAAGCAGAGCCTCTTCACCCCTGCAGGGGGGATGCGGTCACTCATGGAGGGCTATGGTTTGTCCTGAGTACCATGGTCACACATTGTTTCACACATGAGTTGGGCTGGGCCCTGGTGAGTTTGGAAGCCCGGTATGGACCTTCCTCCAGGGGCACCTGAGCTTCTGCAGTTCTGTCCATCAGGGATTTGGGCTGTGCTTGTATTGGAAATGAGTGGTCTGCTGCTGCCTAGGTATGGCCAAAAGGGTGCGGGTACACAGGGGGCTGTCACTGACCAACTTCCCTGGCATTGTCCTCCAGGAACTGGTTGGGGTCCTTCCAAGGGGCTTCCCTGGGCCACCTCTGCATTTCCTGCAGTCTCCACACCACTTTGTCATGGAGGGTATAGCCAGGCCCTCTTCAGGGCACCTGCAAGCCCCAACCAGGGTTCCTGCCCTCTTAAGGTCCTGCTGCTGAGTGCCTCCTGCTGACCACTCCCCTCCTAGAGGGCAGCTAGCAGCTGTTCTAAGGTTGAAGCAGGGTGTATACTCTGATGGACCTGGAGGGTCCTCTGTGCCACGTGGTGACCTGCAGGTATCTACAAGACCCCAGCATCCATTTCATCCTGGCAGTTAGGACATTAGTTACCTGGACTTAGTTTTCACTTCTGTAAGAAGAAAATAACCTACTCTGAGATTTGATTATTCAAACCATTAGAAATGTTTTGTTTCCAAATTACCAAAAATGCAACTCACATTGGTTATGTTGAATTTATTGCTCATATCACCGATGAATCCTGAGGCTGTAGGCAAGATCAATCTAGGCACCCAGCTGGTAGCCCTGAAGTGCAGGTGTGGCTCTGCCTGTCTGCACTGCCTCCTTACCCTCCTGGCCACTGTCTCTAGTGCTCTGGACCATCCCATTCCTTGGTCACATGGCATCCACAGCTCCCTGCCTCAGTGCTTCATCCAGGGAACAAAGGATGCTCCTTCAGAACAGAGGGAAATGACCCAGTTATCTCACTCCTTGCTCTATACCCAAAGGACTTAAAATCAGCAAACTACAGTGACACAGCTACATCAATGTTCATAGCAGCTCAATTCACAATAGCTAAACTGTGGAATCAAACTTGATGCCCTTCAACATATGAATGGATAAAGAAACTGTGGTACTTATACACACTGGAATACTACTCAGCATTAAAAGAGAATAAAATTATGGCATTTTCAGGAAAATGGATGGAATTGGAGAATATCATGGAAAGGTGTGTCAGGTGGATGTCCCTGTGGCTCTGCCAGGAGGCCCTCCCACGCAAAGCTCTGGTAGCCAGGTTGCTGGAAGGATGTGTCAAGCAGCTTCCAGGGGCGAGACCTCACTGTCCTCATTGCAGCCTGCCCCTGGCTCCTCACAGCCCTTATCTGCTACAGGGATGAGCCAGCTGGCCCTGGGGGCTTGGAAGCATGTAGCACCCACCTGTCAGCCTCTTTCCCTTGGGCCTCCACAGGGAGCTTCACTGCCCCCCTCCTCTCGGCATTTATATCCCACTGCCCACTTGCATGAGGACTAGCCATCCCTGTCTGTGTTGCTGGCCTGACCCCATCCCTGATGCTGTACCCCCTTAGTGGCATTGAAGTCTCTCCATTTCTTATGTGGACCGCATCCTAGGCGTTAGCCCCTCTGCACTTCTGCCCATTCCATGCTCTATCACCTCAGCCTTGATGCTCCACCTGTCCTAAGGCAGAGGCCTACCGCAGGTGTTGGCTGAGCTGGCGGAGTGCCTTTCCCAAGCCCACCTGTCCTCACTCACCCTGGCTCCCAGCTCTCAGGTACCTGTGTCCCACCTGGAGGTGCCCTGGTTCAGTTGTTCTGCGCTCAGTGCTGCCTCCAGGTGCTGCTGCAGTCACTGCCTGTGTCCAGGCCTCACTCACCTCCAGAGCTGCTGCTTGCACTGGGTGAGGGCAGTGAGCAGCCTGAGCCTCATGGGGTCTTTGTGTGCTGGATTTTGGCTTTCATCCTGGGTGAGCAGGAGCCTTAGGAGGCAGGGCTCATGTTTCTACACAAAGACCTGTGAATCCTTGCCAAGCAGAGCAGGTTGGATTAGAGGTTCTGCATCTTTCAGACTCAGCCTCTTGCCACCTTCTCCAGAAAGCATATGAGTCAGAGTGGCCTCTGACCTCCCACCATGCCCTCCTGGCTTGATTTGTGCTTGGCATGTCTCATGATGTGTCTTAGCCTGCCTCAGGATGCTGTCAGCATCGTGGGACAGGACCCTGTTTTGCCCTCATGCCCTCATGGTCCTTGTGCCTCACAGAGGCCCATATCACTCAGTGGCTCAGTATGGAGGCAGCACCGCTTGGATTAAGCACTGACATTTCAGGGTCTCTGGGAAGGGCTTAGGGAATATGTCCCTCCCAGAGCCTACACTGCTTTGATGTGGTAGTTTTCAGCAATTTCTTGGAACCATCAGGATGCTGACAGACACCATTAAGGTCAGGAGACCCCAGACCTGTCCAGCAGTCTCAGAGGCTTCCTAGTGACCCTGAGGTGTCATGGAGAAGACCACCAGTGACTGCACTATCTCATGCTCATGACTGGGCCTGAGCGGGCAGCATAGGCCTCCAAGGAGCCTGTGGAAATGAGTACCCTGGGGCCCACCCAGACTGCTGAGTCACTGCACATGTTAACAATGTCTTGGGTGATTTGGTTGCCCTTGGAAGATGGAGAAGTTTCTGTCTTAAATCTTTTTTTCTTGTGCAAAGTCCTGGGTCCCTTCCTCAGCACCATAAATAGAAAAAAGTCTCTTAAGCCCTGTCTTTCTACTGCACGCACTGGGCGCTGACTCTCATGAGCCCAGTCAAGAGCATGAGTCAGGCTAGGAGTGCTCTGGGTACCTGGAGGGATTTCGTGGGCATCTGAGCAGTTCTGCAGGAAGGTCAGCTAGGATTCTTGTGGAAGCTGCATAGTGACTCAGAAGATGGCCACACATCCTAGGCACAGATGTACCCAAGTTCTTCCTTTTTCTTGATGGCTTAATGCAAGGAGTGAGGGTCTAGGGCAGGTGCAGGTTCACCCCCAGCTGTCTGGGGTGGCAGGGTGTCCCCACATATAGCCAGGACTCAGGATGTACGAACCACTTGCTTTCAGTGGCCCATTGACACCTCCTCTAGAGCATCATAGCCCTTGGGGCCAGGGTCCCAGTGGCCTGCTCCTCACAAGCTGTGTTACTGGTTTTCAAGGCAGGAACCTTGCCTGGGAGCTGCCTGAGCCTTCAAGAGCTCAGGAGCAGTCTTACTGCTCCTCCACACTCTGCAGTCTTCTCACCTTTATTCTGGTTTTCTTGCTTGTGACACATACTACGAAGAGTGTCACGTGAACAGTACATGAATGTTGTAGTGTCCAAGAGCAATCTTGTAGTGACACCCCCAGCCCCTTTATGCAAGGCTCTGCCTGGCCTCTTGCTCCTTGGTTCCCCTACCCCCCACCCTTGGTTTCTTAATTCAGTTCCACCCATGATAAAGAAGTTGCAGAAATGACCAATGAGAAATTGGGACACAAAAATGGGAGGGAAACGTGGGGCAAGTTGTAGTAAACCTAAGAAGTAAAATTGGTATGTCTCTCCTGTTTAGAACAAAAGAAAGAAAAGGAGGAAGAATCAGGCCACTACTGCTTCCTCAGAACAGGGTTCCTTGTCCCCATCGCCTTCCATTCCCCAGAGTCCAAATTCACCTTCACATCCCTGGTCCCAGGACGCAGCCCTGGCCCAAAGCCAAGCCCCGCATGCTGGTCCATCTGGCCAGTGCAGGGGTGCAGCCACAGGAGATGTGGCTCAGAGCAGGCCAGCACCACAGGACCACACGGAAGAAATGGATCTCCACACTTCCACACCCTCTGGGGCCAGGAGCCTCTCTCAGGAGGTGTCTGGGCCACCCACATCTATCTGCAAAGCCCACCCTAAGCCTGAAGATGCTGCCCAAGGGCTCCCGCTGCCTGAGTCCAAAGGGGATTCTGAGCCTCAGAAAGAAGCACAGAGGGCCAGGCAGCACGTGGAGGTCCCAGCCTCTGGGGTGAGTATAGTGAGTGGCGGCCGGGGGCATGGGACTGGCCCTAGCACCTTTGGTATGCCATGTGGGTGAGACGTTACTTCCCTTTCTGGGAGGGCAGCTGTGGAGGCAAGAAGGGACTATTGACCCTACACTCGGCATTAAGGCCAAAGCTGATCTTAAGCCGTTGGGGCAGAGCAGCCTTTCCATTTGTCTCTGTGGCTCAGACCCCAGTAGTCTGGGGTCTTTATTTCCTCCAGGGAGTTCACACTACAGCTGAGCCAGATATTCCAGTTAACAGGACTGGGAAACAAATGAAAGATAAGGTTCAGTCGCAGCAAATGAGCTGCCGGCAAGTCCCCCTGCTTCCAAGGAACAGTGCCAGGTACAAGTTTCTCTCCAGGTTGGGCTGGGGGACACTGCTTGGCCTTCCCGGCCCCTTCTGCTATAGCCAGTCACTAGCCCATCTTCAGTCTGATTGTGTGGCACGTTATGGAGAGCTAGGGACAGTGCAAAGGAGATCAAGCCTTCCTTTAAGGAGCTCTCATTCTTGATGGGGGAAGACTGAGGCCAAGCCAGGCAACAGGAAATGAGCTGGGAAAAAGAGCACGGTGGGTACCAGGAGGGTCCCCAGGAATGTGATGGTTGGTGCCATGAGGGAAGGTGGCCCCTCAGCCAGGGAAGCTGGCTGAGGCTTCCAGGGAGGTGCTGGGGGAGCAGAGGCTAGAGGGAATGAGGGGTGAGCTTTAGGGTCCCTGGGGACACATTCAGATGAAAGGATTGGCGTGCTAAGGCCTGGGGTTATCTTGTGGCAGCCTGTTCTCAAGGGAAGGAACTAGTGTGCCCAGTAGTGAGAGAGGGAGGAGGGCCCAGGCAAGGTTGGGGAAGGGTCCTCAGAGGCCATGGGAGTAGACTGGAAGGACTGGACAGTCCACCTGGGCTGCTGTGAGATGCATGGCTGAGGGGCAGCCTTTCAGGCTGGGGCTTGGTTGCTCATTTCAGGAGGGTGAGACCAAGGACGGGTTGGCTGCTCCTGGAGAAAAACCAGGTGAAATCAACTCAGAGCCCAAAGACTTGAGGAAGCCAGAAGGGAGTGACAAAAATTACACAGCTGCTGTGACAAAGGAGAAGGAGCAGAAGAACCAGAAGGCCAGCACTCAGGCCATCCCCTCAAGGTACCAGGCTGCCCCGCCCAGGCACAGGGATGCTGTCCGCACCTGTTGAGGGCCCCTGTGACAAGTCCAGCTGTGGGGTTTGCAGGGGAGGTGGGCTGGCCAGGTTGGGGTTTCACACTCTCTTTTCCTCTTCTTGGCCGCTCATGGTGGGCAGTGGCCAGGTGTGAAAATGACCAGTAGAGAAAGAGGAGGTGGGCTGGGCCAGGAGCAGTTGGTGACCAACTGCTTCCTTCCCTCTTCCAGCTGGCTGAACCCGGAGGAGGGGATCACCGTGTATTTCCATGCCATCATTCCCAAGCATGTCACTTTCGACCCCATGCTCCACACTGTGTTCATCAGGGGAGGAGAAGAGCTTGGACAGCCCGAGTGGAGTGACGCTTGCGAGATGTACTACACTGAGTGAGTCCTGGGGCCCCCAGTCCCCTTGGTGTTTGTTAGAGGTGATCAGTGAGTCCCCAGGGTCCCCCTGCTCCCTGGGTGAGTGTGTTTGATACTCCCAGCATGCATTCTTTGTCTCACTTCGCCATGGCTCTTTTTTCTGTTCTAACTAGAAAGGAAGCCCTGCCCTGTTCTAGACATGCCATCTTGGTCAGTGTCCATTCTATAATTTTGGGTCTGTGTTCCTGGGGTGTTTGAGAACAAAATCTTCTGATGTAAGACTTCCGGATAACTGGCCAGTGTCTGTTGATTTCCAGGGACTTACATGAGTACGGGTCCCTCATCGAGGGCAGCATTGTCATTCCCAGGCAGAGCCTGGATAGAGCCATCCCTTACAAGTACGTCCTTCACTGCGGCCAAGGTTCCAACTGCACCGTGGAGTATGAGTACATCTACGAGCAGCCGCAGAAGGCAGGCGAGCACGTGAACCGCTGCCTGTATGTCAAGTCCTCCCTCCTGCGCTCCAGAGGTAAAGGGCTTTTCCCGTGGCACCTGTGTCCTGGCCTGGGTGGGGCTCTGTGGAGCAGAAGGCCTGGTCTGCATGGGTCCTCTGTTGTGCGCTGCCCCTGCTGTGGTTTAACTTAGGTGAGAGAGGAAATGAGAAGGAGAAAGGACGAAGCCAAAGGAAGGGTTGGGGCTGGGTGCAGGGTGGGCCCGGGTACCGGGCAGACTCTGGAACAAAGCAGGGAACAGGGAGCTGCTGGCTGGCCCTTCCTGGAGGCGTCTAGGTGGTGACCAGAAGCAGGACAATGTGTCGAGAGCCTCCCTATGGGCCTCTGTATTTGTCCTCATCACATTTTGCTGGTGGCATTGGGTGGCTTCCACATTCCATCTGCTGAATCTTTGGAAAGAACCCTCTGCACCTCTTCAGTCCCTCAGCAGCTCTTCCTTGGTGACCCTCTCTGCAGATACTGGCTGTCCTGTCCTGCCTGGGCACCTAGCTCTATCCTGAGCGACCTCCGAGACCCAGAATTTTAAAAATATGTTTTCTGGGCTGGCCTCAAGTGTCTGGGCTCCAACTAGAAAGGAAGCCCTCCTGCCTCATCCTCTTGAGTGGCACGCCTCAGCTTTGAGGCGAAACTGGACTTCATCAGATAATTCCACAAGGAAAGATGGAGCTTCTTCTCTGACAATTCCCACAAAGAGAGGGGCTAGAGTGGGCTTAAGGAGAAGCTCGAGAGGAGGCCATGCCCAAATCAGCATATGAACCCTGGCCAACTGTCACCTGGCAGGGTAGGAAAGGACAGAGTAGAGCTGGGATGGCAGGGCCTACCAATGCGACAGTAGTGTGCAGTAGCTTAGGGCCTCCTAATCTGATCTCCATCTTGTAGTCTTCCTGCTTCAACCCTGGAGTTACTAGGATTACAGGCATGTACTATCATGCCCAGCTCTCTGCCCTCTTATAGGTTTTCTCTCTTTTTTTCATTTTCTTTCTTTTTTTTGACAGTGTTGGAGATGGAACCTAGGGCCTTGTTCATGCTAGACAAGTGTTCTGCCTCTGGTCTACCTCTAAGCCAGATCCCTAGCTCCTTTATTCATTTTTAAATTTTGAGTCACGTTTTCCTAAGTTACCCAGGCTGCCCACAAATTTTGGATCCCCCTGGTTCAGCCTCCTAAATTGCCTGGAGTTCAGCCGTGCAACCATGGTGCTTGGCTAACCACTTTTGTTTTCTAATTATTTTACAGTTAATGTCACTGGGTTTTCTTGGTCTATAATTGTGTCGCTTGCAGTTGGTCCTCAGAATAGCCATAAATTCAGCCCTTGCCCTGTACTGGGCACCTGCTAGTGGCTTGTGGCTGTTGGGTGATCTGCGCTGTTCTCTTTGGGGTGGGTGTTGCTGTTCCACTATGCACCCTGTTCATTTACCAGAACAGTACTCAGTTGCTAGTGAGGGATGAAGTTTTGGTATAAAAAATGTTTAACCTGCATATGGTCATGTTTAAAGCTTTTACCAGGCTTGCTGAACTGCATGGCTAAGCAGAGACTTGGTTTTAAGCTCATCACTGTGGATTGTCTAGAATTTCTCTCTGCAGGGGCATGACCTGCCCATGGTAGCTGATGGAGTGAGTTCTGATCACTTCAGTTTACCAGACTTGTTTTCCTTCCTTCCTTTAATCCTCTGACTGTACTCCCCTGTTTCTGTTTATTTTTCAGAAGGGTTCTCTAAGTTGCTAAGGCTGACCTTCAACCTGTGATTCTCCTGCCTCAGCCTCACTGGCATTATAGACATGTGCCACTGTGCCTGGCTGCTCCCCTGTGTTTCTGTCTTCTGGGGTGGTGCCTTGGGTTGGTGGGTTTTGAGATCTTAAGTGTGACATTTGTCTTGCTATCACCCATAGACTGGCATCAATATGATGACATAATTTGCATGAGGCCTCCTGGGACACTGGAGATATTCCAGAACCTCTTCACTAATAAGATAAAGAAGGAGCTGTTGAAAGGGAAGAAGATGGCAGCCGAGATCATGCTGGGCCGCATCTTCAGCATCCTCCAGACCTGGAACCCCATCAACCTGAGGAACTTCTTTACCCAGTTCCGGCAGTTTTACTCTGTTGTCCGAGTGCCTATGATTTATGAAGGGAAAGCACAGCCCTGGCATAGCCTGGGCCTCAGAGAGGAAGAGGTATCAGTCTTCCCCCAATCACCAGTAGCTCTGGTGTGGGTGGTCAGGGTCCCCTGACCTACTGGAGGCATATAGAGACCCTGTGACTAAGTAGGGCAGGTGTAGAGGGGTCAGGAGGACCTTTCCATCCCTTTGTTTCTGCACCACCTCTTGGGAATTCTCTCCTTATCTCTCCTCCTGATTGTATCCATGAGCCTCATTCCCAGCACCAATCTTGCATTCTTTCCGGGCTTAGGCAGAGTTGAAAGAAAAGGTGGAGCCCATCCTTTGCCCTTCAGCCACACTGTGGCTTGGAGACAGAGCTGGCACTCTTTCTCAGTTTGACATTGAGCTCTCATGAGCATCCAGGGGCCTCCCAGACCCCCTCACTACACTGTTTGGGACTGAGCATCGATGTGCTCCTGCTGCTCCAGAAGCCCAAGTGCTGGGGAAGTGGGAAGTGGGGCAGATGGGACCCTCCCCAGAGCTCTCTGTCCTCAGGGCCTTGATACCCTGCCCAAGGGGCCCTCCAGCCTCCAGGGCATGCACTCCATAACCATGCCTCTTCTTTTCTCCCTGCATCAGGTGAAGAAACACCTGTGGAAGTATTTGAAAAAGCAGATGAGACCATTTCTGGAAGGAAAGAGTGGGGATGCCCTGCCTGAAGGATGCCCTGTGAAGAGCAGACTGAGGATGGGTCTGATCATTCTCTTCCTGGTGGAAGATACCAAACTCTGCTTATCCGAGCGTGACCTGACCTCACTGTGCTCCATTCTCTGCCCCAGTCCCTGCTCACCAGATGCCCTGCATAGCGACCTCCACCACATCCTGTTCACATCTGAGAGGTATCCCATGTTTTTTTGTTTTGTTTTGTTTTGTCAGAGGTTTCGTAGGCATTTATCATGATTTTTATCTGACTATAGAGATAAGTGCTAGTCAGAGAAAGGCTGAGCGCACACTGGGGAAAAATAAAACCACAGTCATGTTATCACTTGCTCCTGTCACTTTCCTGGCATGTATGTCATTGCTAGTGTTGTTAAATTCGGTGTTCTCCTGAATACCCTGACTTCAAAAAGCTTCACAGGGCCAGGTACCACGGCAACACTGTCATCCCAGCTACTTGGGAGGTTGAGCCCAAGAGCTTAAGACTAGCCTGGGTAACTTAGTGGAACCCCATCTGGAAAAATAAATGAATAATATAAAGTACATGACAGAAGTGCTCCTTGGAGGACCTTCCTCTTCACGCTCAGCATTCCTTAGCACTGGGGCCCAGGCCTGCCTGCAGGTATCACCTACCTCAGCTGCAGAATCCACAGGGATGCTGTTCCTGCTGTCCCACCTGTGCTGGTGGAAGGACACTGCCCCTGCTGGGTCAGCCATGGCCTTTTATGTGGTAGGGGAGACCTCTTCTGAGCTGCTGTGATTGGAGGATCAGGGTCTCTTCTGCTTCTGTTTGGTTTGAGCTTGGGTAACATCAGGCAGCCTTTCCTGAGCTCTTAGCACCTGTGGGTTTCCTAAGTTTTAAAGACCCAGGCAGTTTCTGTGCCCTCTGTGAAAGAGAGACAGTGGTAAGGAAATCTACAAACAGCTGTACATGGGTGTGAGAGAAGGAAGAAACATCAATTTTTGTGCCCGTGGAACACACATCATGTGCCATTCCTTTTAAAACATAGCTGGGCATGGTGGCATGTGCCTATAATTCCAGTGACTCATGAGACTGAGGCAGGAGGATTACAAGTTTGAGCTTCAGCAACTTAGGGAGGCCCTGTCTCAAAATAAAAAATGTTGGAGATATAGCTTAGTGGTAGAATGTCTCTGGGTTCAATCCCAGTTTAAAAACAAAAACATTTGCTTTGTGTTTAGGTCCACCATCGCCAGACTGCCTGGTTCAAACCCTAGGTCCTATGTGAATTCTTTGGTTTGAAACCGAGCACCTCAATACTTCAGCTGTATGGTGTGGGTGGCAGTGACCTTAGTGGGTGTCTTTTGGCATTTGTGATATCCTGGTGCATTGGGTTGGGGGCCAGGAACTTGTCCCCCTTGCCACCCTTTGACTCTTGGTCTGGGACTCGGTCCATGTGTGTAATGCTCCTTCTGCTGGGTGCAAGTGGCTGTCCCTTCCCTCCTGGGACATCAGACCACAGGGAAGGTTGGACACAGCCATCCATAGCTCATGGTAGGTCTTGGTTCCCTTCCAGATGGCAAGTGTACTTGGTCAACCTGTGCCAAAGATGCATGGTTGCAAGGGTCGTCGACTGGCTGGGCATCCTCCCTGTCCTGCACTACTGTATGCAGCTGGACCCTCCAAGAAAGGACTCTGTGAACCAGTCTGAGGACATCTGGGCTGCCCTCAAGGGAATCTCCTTCTCTCAGTTTCAGAAAGAATTGCTAAATGAGTAAGTTGTAAAGCTGCATTTATGTAAGCACATCTTGGAATGATTCATCAGCACTTTGCCATGGAACTATATCCCCAGTTCTTCTTTAAATTTTTAATTTTTGAAGTTGGGCATGGTGGCACATGCCTGTAATCCCAGTAACTCAGAGGTTGAAGCCGGAGGATCGTGAGTTCAAAGCCAGCCTCAGCAAAAGCAAGGCACTAAGCAACTCAGTGAGACCCTGTCTCTAAATAAAATACAAAATAGGGCTGAGGAGGTGGCTCAGTGGATAAGTGCCCCTGAGTTCAATCCTCAGTACCACCCCCGACCAAAAAAAAAAAAAAAAAAAAAAAAGATTTAATTTTTGAGATGGGTCTTGCTAAGTTGCCTGGTCTGGCCTGAACTCATGATCTTCCTGTCTCTGAAACAACTGGGATCACTGGCGTGGCCAGTGTACTATGCAGTCTTTCTCTTATGACTGTACTAATATGTGTTTACTCATTTGTGTGACAGATACTTAGCAACTCTGTGTATCCCAAGACTTAGCCCTGAGTACCACAAATCTTAGTTTCTGACTTCTAACCTTGCCTTTTACCTGAAGTGGTGGGTGATGAGTGCATTTGGTAGAGCTGGAGCAAGCTTCTCCTTTTGCTAGCCATAAAGCTCAGGCCAGAGAACTGGCCAGGAAAAGCAGAGTACTTCCACATTCTCTGCTGTCTGATTGTGAGGGCATTGTGGTGTCCCTTGGAGTGGAAGTCTTGGGTGGGCAAGGGTACACAGACAATGGCTTGCCCCGATCCCAGGTCTTAAAGGCACAAGTGTATCCAGGCTTTGCCAGGCCCCCCCTGGGTGGGATGGGGGGTGGGCTTGAATACTTCTGTCCCCACTGAGAACTGTGCTTCATCAGGAGAAATGGTACTCACAGATGCAAAACTCCAAACTAAATAAATGATAAACTGGAATACTAAGCAACATGCATTCCACCAATTTAAAAAGCCAGAATAAGGCCAGGGCTGGGGCTGGGGCTTAGTGATAGAGCACTTATCTAGCTTGGCCAAGGCAATGGGTTCCATCCTCAGCACCACCAAAAAGAAAAAAAGAGCAGGAGTCACAGAGGAATCGAGAGCAAAGGTACCAAGTAGAACTGTGTAGGTGGAGAATCAAATCCAATCCCAAACCAAGAGCCTTGAGAGGAGGAGCCAGCAGATCCAGATCCATAGCTCTGTAGAGCTCTGTGCCTCCTCTCCAGCAACTGGTAAAACAAATGGCAGGAGAATGAATATGGTACAGATGTTGGGGACAAAGCTGCAGACCCAGATGGCACCCAGGGACTCCAGCGCCCTGCATGGCAGGTGTGCCCGTGGGCACATGCAACAAAACGGCTGCATTCTGAGCTGAACCACTCTCAGTACCCTGAAGGTGCTGCAGTCCAAGGGTGCAGGTTCCTAACCACAGCTGAGCAGATGGCTCTCTGGAAAATCCTTACATGCCTGGATCTGTTAACAGCATGCTTCTAAATAAGGTCGTCTTAGAGTGAGGAAAGGTTCTTCAAAGAAGACATGGAAAGCACAACTACATAAGAAAAATGAAAGGGGGCTGGGCTGTGCTCAGTGGAAGAGGACTGCCTGGCATTGAGCGAGGCCCTGGGTTGCCTCCCCAACACCACAAAAAAAAGTTTTTGAAATCAAATTTAAGTTCAAAACTTAAAGTAAATCTGAATTAAACATGAAATCATCACTGTACTCATTTCCACATACAGATAACTGCCATGTGTGGAATAACCTATCCCCTTGCCCACCCCATCCACTGGGAGCCAGCTGCCATCATTAGGGATAAAGGCAGTGAGCTCAATTGTTCCCATCTCTTATCTAGTTTTGAAACCTTTGGAAATGAAAGCCAAATGGAAATGATTTTTTAAAATTTATTTTTTTTGGTGCCAGGGATTGAAACCAGGGGTACTCAACTATGGAGCCATATCTCTAGTCCCTTTTAAATTTTTTTTTTTTTTGAGACAGGACCTCACTAAATTGCTGAGGGTGGCCTTGAACTTTTGATCCCCCTGTCTCAGCCTCCTAAGTTGCTGGGACCACAAGTGTGCCATACACTTGGCTATTTTATTCAGTTTTCATTTGATTCCCTCTGTATGTCTGGTTCCAAGATGCATTGATATCTACTTTAAAATCTGAGCATTCTGGGCCTTCCCAGCCTTGCTTTTCCTCGTCTTGAGTCTGTTCAGTACTCTCACTGCTGCCCTCGTCTCTGTCCTGGTTTCTTCATTCAGGAGCCAGTTTCTTGACTTCATGGAGAGCAGGAAGCAGTTGCTGTATATGGATGATTATCTCTTTCGATCCTGGTTCAGTTTGCTGCCTCTGAGAAGCCTGGTTTCCTATATGGAAAACTCCACTGAATATTTGAGTCTCATGCCTGCTAGGGTCCTGGACTGTTTTCTAGGGACTCACTACAGGCTGCAACGGCTTCAGAAGATCTCTAAGATCTCAGAAGATCTCTTGGAGGTTTGTGGTTGGAAGTAGATTGTCAGGTCCTTGCTTAGTAAAAGCAGGTCACACACTGAACATTGAATGCTTGTGGGTCTTCTGTCCTAAAGGGCAGGTTGGGGGAAGTGCTCAGAATTGCTGAAATAAGAAGTCATTATTTCTTAGGGTTAAAGTTTGACTTCCCAGAGTTGATTCTGGTTTAGTATATAGAGGACAAGGGAACAGTAGCCGTTTGTTAATTATGACTGTGAGAAGGCTCTGTGAACATCACATGTGTCATAGTTGCTGTCTTTCCTTTTATGCTTTTTGGGGTAAAGAAAATGGTATAAGAGCTGGGATGCAGCTCAGTGGCAAAGCCCTGGGATTGATCCCCAGTTCCAAAAAAGAAAAAACAAGAAAAAGAACCCCAACCAAAAAAAAAAAAAAAAAAAAAAAAAAGAAGAAGAAAATGGTACAAATTTATAGCCTGCATTTTACCAGTGGAAAATGAAGATTGGCCCTTGAGCCCTTGAAGTCTCATGTGCAGGGAGAACAAGACAAGTCCCCGTGCCCTTCTCTCTTCTCAGCATAACAGCTGTTTTCTGGTTGAAACTTTCATATTTCCTTTTCTCTTCCCTGCCTTAGCATGTCGGGAATGTTTTCAAAATGCTCATGCACCTCGTGAACATCTATCAGGACATGTAAGTAGAACAGCCAATTACTATGGGGCTCCTATGTTGTGTGGGCTGCCTCGTGTCAAAGTGGGAGGGTGGTACACCGGCAAGTGCCCCAGTGTCCTCTGCAGTTGCCAATCCAGCCATCCAGGTTTTTCTTTTTTCTTTTTCTTAAAGAAAATGAATAGGGCTGTGGATGTACCTCAGGGATGGAGCACTTGCCTAGCATGTGCAAGGCCTGGGTTCAGTCTACAGAACTAAAAACAAACAAACAAAAAAGCAAATCACTCTCTTGGGTGCTGAGATTTTGCTTCATTCCCACCCAATCTTTTGGCCTTTGTGTTTTCATTTATTTTTAAATGATCACTTTCATAGTGCAAATGTATGCGTCCTGCATTTTTAAAATATTTGCTTCTATGGTTTTTGTAAGTTGGGCCAGTTTAAAACAAAAATCAAAGGTTGCCTTGCAGAATCATTTACTCCAACCCCTGTGCGTGACCTTTGCCACCTGGAGGAATAGCACATGAAACACAGAACAGGAATGTGCACCAGGGGCCCAGGTGTTCCTGGAGCCTCTCAGCACTGTTGGTCTCCCTCCTCTGAGCCCCTGGAATGTCTGGATGTGGGGCACAGCACAGGGTCTCCCTGCACGACAAGTCCCTGTGACTTTGCAGGGTTCTTTCTCGTATCACCAGGCTGTCAATTAGTAAATGTGAAACCTGTTCACACCAAGTGGAAGAAATTTCGTACACAGTGCACACTCTTCTTCTAGTACCCTCCCTCTCTCCCTTCTGTATCTCTCTGATTTTTTTCTTAAGTTATATTTAAATTATTAGAAAGATTCATCCTTTGCTATTTTTTTGAATAAGGGAAGGTATTTGAAAAATATTTTAACTTGGTTTTGATAGAGTTCCAACTGCTGAGCTAAGTCAAAATGACTGTGTTCCTTTCTTATCTCAGTCACAGCTTTAAGGCTTATTGTAATGATAGCCTAGAGGAGATCAAGTAAATGCCTTACTTGTGGTCATTTATTTTATTTTAAGTAATTAATTTATTTGCAGTACTGGGGATTGAACACAGAGGCTTTTTACCACTGAGCCACACTCCAGCCCTTTTTGTTTCTTATTTTGAGATAAGGTCTTGCTAATTTGCTGAGGCTAACTTTGAATTGGGCCATTCTCCTGCCTCAGCCTCCTGAGGAGCTGTGAGTACAGGCATACTTGTACATCTAAAAAAGGAGAAGGGACTGGTAATTGATTGATAATTGGTATTGTTTTCTCATTTCCCAATGACTTCAATGATCTCTCTGGATCCTGGTGGGGGCAGGATTCTTGAGAAGACCTCATTAGAGTCCTACTTGACTGTGTGCCTGAAGCTCCATGAAGCTGTCTGCAGGATCACCAAACGCCTGAGGTTTTACGAGATCCCTGCCTTGTCTGCTGAGATCATTTGCAGAATCATTGGACTTAGACCTCCAGTGGTGAGTGGGATTTATGTACCAAATGCATGCCCAGGAGAGGTCTGAGATTCCATGCAGTCTGATTTGGAAGGGAACTTGGGGTATTTTGGGAATCCTGGATGAGACAGAGTGGTCAAGTCAGCTGTCAGGTATTTATTTGGCACCTCCTAGATGCTGGGTTCTGTTTTGTGCAGACTACACACTTAGCTCTTAGCCTCACAAAAAAGATGACCCATTCTTTGTCCTTGATTCTATTGTTCACAGAAAACTAGGGCCTGTTTCCCCCTAAAAAAGCATATATCTATGCCTCATCTTCCCTGCCAGAACCCTTCTCTTCATGTTGCAACACAACATGGCAGCAGAGCCCATGTCCTGCTGCCCTGCTCAGGCCCCTGTGCCCCTCAGCCTGAAGTCACCCTCCCCCTCATGCCCCAGAGGGAACCTGACTTTGATTTCTGCCACTGGAGATGCTCTGCCCTTGGCCTTCACACTCAGTTCTCTCACCTGTGTCTCAGGGCAGCTTTCCTGCTGCTGTATTGGGAGCTCTGCGTTGCTATGCAGCGTCTCCACTATGGGTCCTGAGCTTCTGCTGTGGGTGATGCAGAGTGGCATCTCAGGCGACTCTCTTTTTAAACTTTTTCCACTTCAGAACTGTGACATCAGGAATGGAGATGGTTAAGTCTATATTTTCACTTTATTCCTTTCAGCCTTTATTCTTTAAAATACCACAGACACACTCCATTTTTTTTTATGCCAGGGTTGAACCCTGGGGTGCTTAACCACTGGCCACATTCCCAGCCTTTTTTTTTTTTTTTGTATTTTATTTAGAGACAAGGTCTTAGTTGCTTAGAGCCTTACTAAGTTTCTGAGGCTGGCTTTGAACTTGGGATCCTCCTGCCTTGGCCTTCTGAGCCACTGGGATTACAGGCACTAAGAATGATTACTGATAAGGTGTCTGCCTTCTCCCAGGTGGTACTATTTTATCCATCCCAGGTTAGTGCTAGTTCCCAATAGATGATGCTTTGGAAGTTTGTCAGTTATTTAGGATTTACTTTTCTGCAGAAGGAAATGTCCTCATTTGTTGTTTGGGGTCCCAGATCTGTGGTCACAAATGTTCTACCTGTGCTGCAAAAAAAAAAAAAATGCAGTATTAAAATTGACCAAAACAGAAACATACCCGGGCAAGTGGGAGCCTCTTGTCGGATGGTCATCTGGGCGGCTGCCATGAGGACCAGAGCACAGTTCAGGGCCCTGCTGCTTGTTCAGCCTCAGGGTTGTTCCTGCAGTTCATTTATTGACCACCTCTGTACAGCCCTAGATGACACTAGGATGGGTCAGTATGGGACTGGGGCCACTTTTGGAGTTGGTGGAATGCTCGAGGCCTAGTACCAGGGAAATGCATGCCCTGCTGAGGCATCCAGATTGTCCTGGAAGGTGCTGTGCTGTTCAAGGACATTGTGTAAGGGCCCCTGTTTCAGTTTCCCTTGAGACCCCTCAGTGCTCTCCTTGCCCTGCTCTCACCTGTGCCCTGTGCTCTGGTTACCCTGCCTGGAGCCCTGTTGTTGGTATGCCTCCCCAGCTCCTTGTGTTTCTCCACCTTGGCGCTTACTGTGGCTGAGGACCATGCTCTTCCCGCTGTCTGAATGGGTCATCTCTTCTACTCTGGTTGGTTCCTTCCTGTAGGAATGGTATCTGCTTGGTCACCTCATCAGTTTGCCCAGATGGAGGCACCAGGTTAGTTCTGTGAGCCTCGAAGGGGGCAGGAGGTGGCAGACCCAGGTTTTGTGGGCTCTGTAAGAGCACAAGCTGTGCAGCCCTCAGGGGCTCAGGAGAGGCCTCTCTAAAGAGGGGCCTGATGCTGGAGTTGCATGTGCTCCCTGGCAGATACCTCTGGAGTGCAAAGAGGGGCTGAGGGAGTGATAGGTCACCAGAGGCCTTGAGCCCCCAAAGGGGGTGGTTCTGTTGGTGTGGTGGTAGAGGAGAGGAGGAGAGAAAGTGGCTGTCCCCACAGAGTTGCCAAGGGAAAGGACTGGCTGGCCTCAGGCCAGAGAGGGTCTACTTCACATCCCTGAGGAGTGGTTGCCAGGAGTTTGCATGGTCCACTGGCCCTGGGTTCTCTGGAAGCTCTCTGCTCATGGGTCCATTCTTCTCATCTGATCTGGAGAAAGCACAGGGCTCTTGTGTGTGCTCCCGCTGCTGGAGGCTCTTGTTGAGGTGGAGTCTGTTCAGGGACCAATAACAGCCATGCCTTCTCCTCTCCTCTCCCATGTGGCCCCTTTTAGGGGAGCCCAGGGTTTTGGAGAAATGACAGTGCTTGTGTCAGTTGGGCTTCCAACAAGGACAGAGCTAGGAGGTGGCTTGGGTGTGGGGAGGAGCAGAGCAGAGCTGGTAAACCTTCTTTTATGTGCCCACAGGACATGGTAGAGGACCTGGGAGCCACAGCCAGGAAAGACTTGCTGACAGTTGTCCTCCAGGGTGTCCTGGCCATCACAAGATCCTGGCTGCACACAGTGTTAGCAAAGAACATGTTCTGGAAGGGTTCAACTGTCCTGTTCACATACCCTGAGGAAATCCAGGTAAGCTTTGCCTAAGGCTGGAGAGTCTCCACAGGCACCAGGGTGGGGAATCACAGAGCTCTGGCCCATCACCAATTATTTGGTCCCAAGGCCTGAAGGCTTGGGCTCATCATGTACCTTGCCTCTGGCCCTGGCCCCTACTCTGAGGACAGGACATTGCCCTTTGCCTGGCAGGAAGTCGGTAGGATGGGGTGCAGTCACGCTGAGGCAGGGGTTGCCAGGAGGACCATCTGCTTCAGGTCTGAGGCTGCAAGCCAGCAGTGTGGCACTGGAAAAAAGAAGGCCAATATGATAGGAAGTGCCTTTAGCTGGCAACTGAGTGGAGCCATTTGACAGGATGAACTCTATCCCCAAAGCCTGGGACATGGGAAGGACTCCACAATAGGCACCCCAGTGATGGTAAGGATGACTAGAGGGCTGCAGTGGAAGGAGGTGGAGGCAGGAGGTCCTGCCCGCCCCAGGCCTGCTCTTCAGCCTGGCTTCCTTATTCCCTGTCCTGGAAGTGAAAGGTTGTTCCCCTTCAGACACGGTCTTCCAGGGAGACTGTGGAACCTGCTCATGGTCTTCACACAGAGTTGGAAGCAGGACTCATTGTGATGTGAGGCAGGGGTACCCCAACTGTATAGATTAGGATGGGCACAGGGCCAGAGAGTTGTTCATTTCAATCAAGGACAAAAAAAAAAAAAAAAATCCTCCCCCAACTACTTTGTGAAGTTTGATACCAACAGACTGAAATTCCAGGAAAACACAATTGGATTATTAAATATTATTCCAGGATTCTAAGTGGTATAATCCCTAGGCATTAAACATGAGTGAAGGATAGCTATGGAGCCACTGACAAGAAAGAATGTTTCTAAGTACAGTAGTAATGATAAAAATAAATGAAATTAATTAAACATCTACTCTGAGGTGGTTGCTGCTGTTATTGCTGTTTATAAGTGAATTTACCAAGGTCTGGGGAGATGAACATGCTGTTGGTATTGTTGGAAGTCAAGGCTCTTTCTCACCAGGAGAAGGAAAATACAGAGTAAGGGGGAAAAGAGCTCTGTGGTATGGAAGGAGCTAGAGATAGCAATAGGAACTCATGATTTAGATAGTTGCCAGCTCTGTCCATCAAGAGTCCTGTGGCAAAGGCACCTGGGACCATGAGCACCTACAGAAATAATGATGCCCTGGGACCTGAGCACAACATATCACATCATGGGTTTTCTTTTTTTTTAATTTGTACTGGGGACTGACCCACAAGAACTTTACCACAGAGCTATATTCCCTGCCCTTTTTATTTTTTATTTTGAGGCAGGGTCTCACTAAGTTGCCCAGGATGGCCTGGAACTTGTGACCCTTCTACATCAGCTTCCTGAGTAGCTGAGATTTCAGGCATGTTCCACCCCACATGGCCCAGTCATATCTTCTAACTGCCATTTCCCACCACACAATGCTATTCCTGGAAGAAGAGCCACCTCCATGAGTCAGCAGGAGATGCATAGGTGGACCAAGAGCTCCTTGTGCTAGAGTGTCAGGAAGTGCTGAGGCTGCAGGCCCATCACAGGGATAGAGTTAAACACATGTGGTGATCCAGACATCTCCATCTCGGTTTAGCAAGAGGACTCCATGTGAAGTCTGTGGTTGCCATGGTGGTCTGCTGTTGCCAGGTTTTTACTTTTGATGCCTGAATGGTAGTCATGTTCATGATTGCAAAAATGGGGCCAAAAAAGCATAGAAATTATCTGGGCTATCTTTGCAGTGTTTTGGAAGTCTGAAGTTACTCTGTACTTTTTAAGAAAACTGTTGAAGATGCTTATGTTAGCCTAATCTGGTACAATTTGATTATTAAAAGGCAAAATGATAGGAACAGATTAAAATTCATTGATAAACATACAGAAAAAAAGAACTAAGAAATGTAGAATAAATAATTACAATAGAAGACTATCACTTTGTAACCAAGGTACAGTAGCTGATGCAGGCAGGTATCACCTAGGAATCCTGAGATCAGTGGGGGCTCCAAGAGGAAACAGGATTTCCAGTGCCCCACTGCGGATGCCTTTATGGAGGAGGAAAGACGACTTTCACAGTGAAGAATTCTGGAAGACAAACCTTAATCAAGGGCTAACCTCTCTGTCAGCCCCGATAGCACCAACAGGTCTCATGGGCTGCTTGTTAAGGCTAGAGGTGTTTGATTGGGCAGCTGTGGCAAGTGCAGACATTTGGCCACATCTGACCTATACCAAGTGCATTTTTATGTGGCTTGACTTAGTAGTGTTCCAACCAAGCCTATTGTAATCATGGGAAAACTGTTAGTCAATTGAGTCAAGAAAAAGTCTACAGAATGGCCTGACCTTTTCAAAATTGTCAACATCAGGAAAAGATAATGCCAGAGAACTTCTCTAGAAAAGAGACATGATCAGTAAATGCATTATGTGTCCCAAGGTGGACCCTGGATCCAGATGTCAGGTAGACATATAGAGGCACATGGGTAGGGCAGCTGCTCCAAGGCTCCTGTCCTCCTAATGCTGCCTGTCCTGAGGGCCTCTCTAAGTTGCTGAGGCTGGCTTTGAACTCAAAATCCTCCTGAGCAGCTGGGACCACAGGTGCCCCCCACACCTGGCTATTGCTATCTTTTCTGTAAGATATCCCTGTGATGTTTACTTGTCCCTGTGGCTGTCACTTAATACATGGGTTTTGCAGGTCTGGCGGCGGCTGGTGGGAATAAACTTTCCTGCAGAGCATGGCTGGAAGGAGTCGCTGCTGGGGGACATGGAAGGGAGGCTCAAGCAGGTAACAGACATGAGGGACACCCTCAGAGTGGTGATGAGCCCAGACCATTGGCAGGACCTTGGGCTACGAGCAGTGCAGTGTGTGCAAGCCCTGGGATCCACCCCAGCTTTGCATTTTTCTTTCGGATCAGGCCTCTGCAGTTTGACTTCAGAAACATTTCAGAGTTCTAGTGTGATGTTCTTGAGAAGAGCCAGGGAATGGGATTGTGCTGTCACTGGGCCCCTAGACATGTGTCATAAAGCACTTCATGTGCAGATGCTCCAAGGGACCTGCAGGTGGCAGCAGCCTTATTAAACACAATGACATGGAGAAAACACACACAATCAAAAATGCCCTTCATTTTGAATGAAACCCAGGAAAATTGGTTTCTACATGACTGTTTTATAAGGACCTGATCAAATGGATCTTTTTAGCAAGACAAAAGCGAGGAACAATGGCTCATTTTTCAAAATTTGCATGTTTTTGCAAGCTGCTGTTCTGGATGCTTTTTTGTAGCATGGGAAGAGACTAACTTGGTTTCATCTTTGCTCCTCTGGTGACAGGCAGGGAGGACATGCTTAGTGTAGGGCAGGGAGGAGGGGAGTCAGAATAACGACTCACACCCCACCCACCTCTGTGTTTGCAGGAGAGGCCTCTCTCCCAGATCTCTGCCTTCTGCAGCCCTCACTGGGATGCCGCTGGCCTCAAGGACAGTGTGGCCAGGAGCTTTGAGAAGTGTGTCATCGAAGCTGTGAGCTCTGCATGCCAGGTGACCAATCTCTTCTTGAGAAACATGCTTGGGTTCACAGATGCTTGTTGACATGGCCAGCTCCAGGACCTAAGTGCTTGCCAGATCCAAGGCCTGTGCTGATCAGGATTGGGTCCTAGGTGTCCCCTCCCTGGCTTGGGCCTCATGTGATCCAGTGCTCTCTACCCACTCCTTGAGATTAAACTTGGCTTCCTGCTGCAGAGGCAGCCATGCTTGCTATAAAAAAAACCACAACCATGCTCACATGCCTTGGTGCAGGTTATCTGGTGGGCTATGCCTCCAACTGCCCATTGTGATTGTTGCTGCTGGTTTATTATGGTTTGTTAACTCCTGCCCAACAGGTATACAGGAAAGGACCCCAAAGGTTGATAAAGCATCTATGGAAGGAAGCTTATGAAGATAAATAGACTCCATCCTTGTTGGTGTAGAGCGCTTGCCCAGCATGTGCAAGGCCCTGGATTTTATTCCCAAAACTGCAGAAAAAGGGTGAAAAGATACTATCAGTTCACTTAGCTTTTTTCTGCAAAGTGGTATAGGTTCTGTCTTACCTCGTGACAGGAGCAGTCCCCACACAATACAACTGTGGCTCCCTGATGGCCCCAGCACCCTGCTCTGTTTCCTACAGGACACCTCATGCCCTGCACAGGCCTCACCTTCATTGTTGGCCAGTGGATTCCCAAGAATTAGAAGTCCCTTCTTCCAAGGAAACAGATTCTCATCTTTTTACATGAATAATACTTTCTAAGGCTTTCATTTGCTCTTTGCTCAGTGATTTAGTAACATGATAGTCACGTGTCCTGTCGCTCACCCTTGGAAGCCACACTTAGGTGGTGGGATGTGTTTGCAGGTGTGGGTACCACCAGCACAGTCTACCTGGCAACATTCTCATCAGCTCAGAAAGAAAGCACAGCTCTTCAGCTGCCATGTCCACCCTCCACCATGCTGACTCAGACCCCTCCCCAGCAGCACCTAATCCCCCTTCGTCCTCCACAGACTGCTCAGGAATGAAATCACATAGGCTGTGGCCTTAAGCACATGGCTTCATTGAGTGTGTGTTTAAGGTCCTCCATGCTGGAGCACCTGTCAGTACTTTGTCCTTTTTCATGGCTACATGTTGCTCATCATATGGACGCAGTGTGCTTTTATGTTCCGTTTGTCCCAAGTTCTCCCTGACTGATGTCTGTTATAAATCTGCTGCTGTGAACCACCATGCACAGGTTCTTGTGGACATGCTATTCATGCTGTCTATGCTTATGGTGAAGTGGCTGGATCACTTAGTACCTGTGTGATTTGAAGGACTGTCTGGCCCATTCCCACACTGGCAGGACCATTTCCATGTCAGTTGCCGGCTTCAGAGGGTCCTGACTTCTCCACACCCCACAGCCTTTGCTCTCAGACCTGGGAAGTACAGTCTGGTGGTCTGGAGTGGTTTCTCTAATGACTCTGATATCTATGACCTCGGGTACCTTCTCATATGTTTATTGGCTATTTCTTTTTGCGATGTCTTTGGAAAAATGTCTGTTCAGATCTTTAGCCCATTTTGTTCATTGGGCTGTAGTCTTTCCTTTATTGTGGCTTAAAGAGTTCTTTGGATAATCAGGTGCAGATCTCCTGTCAGATATGTGATCTGCCAGTATTTTCTCCCATTCTCTGGATTGTTTTCACTCTTGGTGGTTTTTTTAGAAGCACACGGATTTTTAAATTTTTTTTCTCTCTTTCTCTTTGTGATAGTAGAGATTGAAACCAGGGGTGATCTATCACTCAGCTACATCTCTAGCCCTTTTTGTTTCTTATTTTGAGACACAGTCTTACAAAGTTGCCCAGGTTGACCTCAAACTTGGAACCTTCCTGCCTCAGCTTCCTGAGTAGCTGGGATTACAGGTGTGCTCCACCACTCCTAGGAAGGTTTTAACTTTTGGTGAAATTCAATGTATCTAAATTCTTTTTTCTTTTGTTGCTAGTACTTTTGACATCAAAGAATCTAATGCTAAATTCTAGGTCATCAAGATTTACCTGTGTCTTCCTCTAAAAGGTTTTTGTTTTGTTTTGCTTTTGGCACCAGTGTTAAACCTAGGACCATATACTAAGCATGTGCTCTGTCATGGAGCAACCCCCTCTGAAAGCTCTAGTGTGTTAGTTCTTAACATTAATTCCTTTTTCTATGTGGTATGAGGTAAGGGTCCAGGTACATTCTCTTGCATGTGGAGATCCAGGTGTTTCAGACCATTTGAGGAAGGCACTGTACTTCACCCCTTGAGTGATCTTGGCACTCTTATCAAAAAGTCTGTTGACCGCAGCTGTGAGGGTTCACCTCACATCTGTCCATGTCTCCACTGCCATTTCGTTCAAGTAGGTCGTAAAATTTAGAAGCATGTATTTTCCTGATTCATTATCCTCTTTGACATTGTTTGCTCTTCTGGATCCCTTGGGATTCCATATGAATTTTGGAATCAGTTTGTCAATTTCTGCAAGGAAAGCAGCTGGGATTCTGACAGGGATGGCTTTGAATCTGTAGGTCAGTTTGGGGAGTGTTGACCTCTTAAAAATGTCACATCTCATGGTCTCTGAACCTAGAATGTCTCCCCATTTATATTGGTCTTTAATTTCTTTCAACAATGGTTTGCGGTTTGCAAATAGTGAGGTCTGCATTTCTTTTGTGAAATTTATTCCTAAGTTCTTTATTCCTTTGCTATTGTGACCAATTATATTCTCAGGGCTGAGGTTGTGATGCAGTGGTAGAGCGCTTGCCTAGCACATACGAGACACTGGGTTTGATCCTCAGCACCACATAAAAAAATAAAAAAAGTAAAGATATTAGGGCTCTATCTGAAGTGTGAGGAGTAAAGATTTGTTCCCATGATGTAGGCTCCCTATTTACCTCTCTTATTGTTTCTTTTGCTGAGAAAAAACTTTTTAGTTTGAGTAAGTCCCATTTGTTGATTGTGTTCATCTACAACTAAAAAATTTTTTTTAAAATTATTTTCTCAATTTTGTTTTCAGATTGTTCATCACTAGCACTTGGAAACAGGGCTACACCTCATCTCTGTGACCTGCAGCTTGGCAGGCTTGTTTCTTGGCTCTAGCAGAGCATACATGGGAGAATAGTTTCTTTGAGGTTTCAATGTAGGTGAACATGTTATCTGCCTTTGAGGATAGTACTTCCTTTCCAATCCCAATACATTTTTTTTTTCCTTTTTCATGCCTAATTGCCCCGGATAGCAACTCTGGGACTGACAAAGGAGTGAAATTGGTCATCCTGGTCTTGTTCTTGGAATTTTGTCTGATACGTGTTCTGCATCTATTAAAATGATTGTGTCACTTTTTTTCTATTGGTGTGATGTATTCATGTTTTTAAGTCTGTATATGTGACACTAGAGATTGGACCCAGGGGTGCTTTATCTCTGAGCCACATTGTCAGCACTTTTTGTTTTTCATTTTGAGACAGAGCCTCACTAAATTGCTGAATCTAGCCTCCAACTTTTGATCCTCCTGCCTCAGCCTAGCCAGCTTCTGGGATTACAGGCATGTGTCACCACACCAGGCTTATTAACTGATTTTTGATGCTAAAACATGGTTTTATTCCTGGGATAAATCTCACTTCCCCATGGTCTATAACTTTTTATTTATTGCTAGTTAATGTTTTCTTTTATCCTTTTAAATGTCAAAAAGTATCTGTTGTTAGTTCACCCAGTGTTTTGTACTGATTACTGAAACTTTTTTTTTTTTTTTGTAAAAATGTGAACCCAAAGAAGAAAAGTGTTTTGTTTCTTGGTGAAGCATCAGAAGGAGAATTGAAGTGTCAGTGGTGTTTGAGGGCAGCTCAGGATATAAAACGTACAACGTAGTAAAGTTTTCCTCATCTTGCTTTTGGTATTTTTCTTTGCAGGCAAGTCTAAGAGAAATATAGAAGCTGGCAGTGAGCTGGGAGGGCATGTGACTTGGGGTTGTTGGGGTATGTTCATTCGTATGTGTGCATCTTCAAATCTCTGGCACCTCACATATGGAACCAGGCCACAGGGGAATGGATATGCTCTAGGAAACATTAAGTATTTTACATTTTCTGTTCTTTTTCTTTTTGCAGTATGAGGATGAAACCTAGGGCCTCTGATAAGCTAAACTCCCCCTTTATCAGGGGGATATCCCAAGCCTCTCTTCTGTGTGTTTTTTTTTTTTTTTTTTGGAGGCACTATAAAGCTAGCTTCAGTAGATTTCTGAAATGCTATTGGGTGCTAACTTATGTCATTAAAAAATAAATCAGTAAAATCTTCTAAATTCTCTCTTTTTAATTCATTTTCTTTTAGTCTCGGATCAGTGTCCTAGAGGGAGTCTCTTGTCATGATTTGCAGAAATTTGGCAGCCTTGTGTCTGCTGTGATCACCAAGTCCTGGCCCAGCAACAACAGAGAAGGCCTGGATGAGATTCTTGAATACCTGCTTACGGGGCCAGATGTGAAGCAGCTCTTCAAATTGTACGGTGCGTGCAGGGCTGGTTGGAGTTGCTGTCCTTCCTTGGGCAATAGAACAGGGCAAGGTACTTGACCTGATCCTCAGCCTGCATGTGCTGAGGTTTGGTAAAGGCAGGATGGGCAGAGATGCCCAGGCAGGTGATAGGCATAAAGAGCATCTAGCACCAGAGCCATTTTCTGCTGAGTGCCTGCTGAATACCTGCTCCTGGGGGGACACACTGTCCTTGAAGCAGCCCCTTGAAAGTCCCCAAGGCCCATGATTTCCAGTTGAGGGAATGGAAGTGCCCAGGGCAGGTTGCTTACCCAGGGTGTTGGAGACTTACTATTTCAAAGATAACAAGTGTTTGGAACTCAAATCCAAGCCCAGCTTGCCTCCCTGTGAAGCCCATCTGTCACAGGTTGAGACTAATATTGATAACTAACAAAACATGAAGTGACTCTTCAGCCATTGCCTTCCCAGGTGTTGTGCATTGATTGCCCTGGAAATGATGGTGCAGGTTTATGCATAAAATTGCTAGATTCAGATCTTGTAGTGGAAAAACTCTGGGTGTGGCAATAAAAACCCAGGGCAGATGATTGTTTGAGCCAAACCAGTTGTGTCCTTCCATGCCAGGAGACAAATAGGAGTAGCATGTGGTCCTGAAGGTGGCTGCTGTGTGCACGGGCCATAGCAGTCTGCTGGGGAAGACTATATCGTGTTACACTCCACATACTCAGCAGTATGCATCTAAGGCTCCTCCTTGTCTTTTCCTGGCTTCATTGTTCTGTTACTTTTATAACTGAGCAAAGCTCCCTTGTCTGGATGTGCCTGGGTTGGTCCATTCTCCCCTGAAGTTCATCTCAGCTGTGTCCATGTTTTTGTAATTATGAATGAAAGTCTGTATGTGTGAAGCTGGGGACTGAACCAGGGCCTCATGCCTACGAGCCTAGCACCCCACCATCAAGCTGCATCCCAGCTCTCTGCTGTCTTTGTTTTTAATGGTAAAGATAAACTTGCTCTTCTCATACTACTCTATGGGCCTCATATTACTGTGAGATAAATAGTCTGGCAGTTAAACTAAGCACATTTTAAATTGTTGCCCTCTAAGTTGTTCCAAAAGCTCATGTTCCAGGTTTTGATCCTCAGACAGGCATAGGCAGAGCATGAAGCTTCAGCGAGGATCTGTCTCCTTCCTTGGTGTTATGCAGATGCTTCACTGCACCCATGGAGTGGCCTCTTATGTATGAGCTTGTCCTGTTGCAGTTTATTTTTGTACTACTGCAGGGATTCCCAAGACAGGTGAATTTCAAAGGACATCATGTGCAGTCCAAGAAATATGTTCACTGTAGCATGGACTCAGGCCTTCAACCTTGAGCACTGTGGTTCTCCTGGCTGACTTTGGCCATTGGGAGGGTCTTGTCCTCCCAGTCAGGAGATGCACTAGGGTAAGACCTGAACCTCACAGGTACATGCACAGATGAATGAGGCATCAGCACATCTGGAAACAAAACTCACTGCTGCCGGAGCCACGTGGGCATGGGGCTGGTGTGAGGTTCTAAAAACAAGGAGAGGGGGCTGCCCCCTCTCCTTGTTTTTAGAACCTCACACCAGCCGTGGACCATGACTATTCCACGGTTTTGGTACAAGGTTTCTGTAGCTGGTGGAATTGCATTTCTTGTCTTGTCATTAACTTTTCCCCCTTTTCCATTGTGTTTAGTTTGAATTCAACCAGCTCACTGTACTCCTTATCTTCTCAGGGACAGATGAGATGCTCTTAGCCAACATCACAGAGGACGCCAAGAGGTTGATGGCTGCTGCCAGCTCTGTCTTCGCAGAGGTTGCTGGTGATGTCCTGGATGGGTCCATATTGGTTGGACGGTTGGAGCTGATCCTGAAGCACAAAAGTCAGTTTCTGGACCTGTGGCAGTTAGGTGAGCTGAGGCCAGGCTGGTAAGAAGCCCATGTTCACATGTGTGCTGGTTGTCCTTATCCATGCCACTGAGTGGAGGCCTCTCTGTCCTTCTGGTGGTGACTGTGGGGGCACTCCTAGGAAGAGAAAGGGGTGCCATGAAGTTTGTTTCCTTTGGCTGATTTTGTCATTATTTTCCAGAGAGAAAAAATTTTTCATTGCAAGAGAAAAAATGTGACATGGAAGAGACACTGGACTGGAGGATGGATGAAGTCATGTTTCTGAAGAGAGAGAAGAGACAGGTGGACAGCCTCCTGAGGCTGTGTGGGAAGGTGAAGCACCTCGTCCAAGGTACTGCTCCCGCAGTCACGCTGGGCCACCCTCGAGAGCTATGATGGGGACAGAAGCAGGCCACAAATAGTGCGGCCTTATTTGGCAGGGAGAAGCTTTTAAAACATGTTCTTAGCCCAGTTTTCAATGCATTTGCCCAGGGAAGCAGCTTCAGCTTGTACATTCTTGTTGTGTACCTCCACGCCCATAGACATCTGCAATTTCCTAGTGTCACTGTCCTGTTCTGGCTACCCATGGAGGAGAGGCGTAGATCTTTCTCCAGTCTGTACCCTGCACATGAGGCTTCTTGCTGCTCTGTCACTCCCAGTGGTGTCCTGAGTTACTGGCTCATTCTTTAGTGTTAGGCCTTCGCCATGGTGTGAACACAGGATTCACAAGCGGACCGTGCCATGGACCATGACTAATCCACGGTTTTGGCACAAGATTTCTGTAGCTGGTGGAATTGCATTTCTTGTCTTGTCATTAACTTTTCCCCCTTTTTCATTGTGTTTAGTTTGAATTCAACCCCGAACTATATCAGCTATATGAGTGGATGTCTCTGAAAAGTCTCCCAGACTAAGGGCTTATTTTCCCTGGTGGGGAGGTGGCCCTCAATCTCCCCTTGCCTCGCAGGGTTGCCTTGTGCCTCCGGGCTGGTAGGACAAGTCCTGCATCCATGGCCTGCACTTGAATCCTGTTTGACAGAGGGTGGCATCTGCTGCTTGCTGGGATGGGGGCACAGGAGGCCAGATATAGAACTGTGCCCCTGCTGTAGGTTGATCATTTGGCTGGGGACAGAGTTTCCTTCAGAGTGCTGCTTGAGTGCTGCATTGGGCCATCAGATGCAGCCTCACTACTGATCCTCTGTGTGAGGTTTACTGTCCTTCCCGGGATGCTCTGGAGAGCTCTCTGGCCCTGGTGTCCTGAAAATGTCATAAAACTGTGCTTGACTGTTGATCCCTTTTCCATCTCCAGGACTGGGCACTGGCAGATCTTTGTCAGCTGGAGATCTAGTCTTAGAACTCTAGGGAGTTCTCATGAATTGGTTTATTGTGGTTTCCTTCTTGCTGGGTTCACATCATCAGCTGCTGGGCCTCCTGGAACAGTTGCCTGATTCTCATAACAACTCTCCTGTTTGGGCTTTGCTTCCTGAGCCTTCTCCTCAACCTTCTTGTGCAGCCTTGGCATTGAACTCTTCATTTCAGCTCTCACATATATTTAATTTGAAGACACTCCCTTTTTTATTTTTATTTTTCTTTCTTTCTTTTTTTTTTTTTTTTTGGTACCAGGTATTGGTACCAAAAACCCTCTGAACTCTGAATTCAAGTGCACTTAAACACTGAGCCACATCCCCAGCCCTATTTTGTATTTTATTTATTTAGAAATAAAGAAATAAAAAAATAAAAGAAAAAAATTCTTTTTATTGGTTCTTTTTAGTTATACATAGAAATAGAATATACTGGCATAATTTTAAAAGCATGGAATATAATTTGTTCTAATTCATCCCCAGTATTTTTCTTTACCTTAATTTCCTCCCATTCCCTGTTCCCTTCCCTCTACTCTACTGATCATTTTGCTATTTACTTAAGAGTTTTTTAAAATTAGTTTCTTGTGGATATACATGATGGTGAGATTCACTGTGGTATATTCATGGTATATACACACAGGTATATAGGAAATTTAGGTTGCATTCATTCCACTGACTTTTCCTATCCCTTCTCTCCTCCCTTATATTCTTTCATCTTTGTCTACTCTTCTGATCTTACTTTTATTATTTTTAATGACCCCCCCCCCTGATTTTGGATTACTTTCCACATATCAGACATAATATTCAACCTTTAACTTTTGGACTGTGGCTTATTTAACTTATGATAGTCTCCATTTTCACTCATTAACCAAAAAAATACCATAAAACCATTTTTCTTTATAACTGAGTAATTGTAACACTCCATTGTGTACATTTACCACATTTTTGAGAGAGAGAGAGAGAGAGAGAGAGATTTTTTTTTGTAGATGGACACAACACAATGCCTTTATTTTATTTTTTTATATGGTGCTGAGAATCGAACCTGGTCCCACCGGTGCTAGGGGAGTGCTCTACCGCTGAGCTACAATCCCAGCCCCCCACATTTTCTTTATTCATTTGTCCAAGGGCACTGAGGTTGGCTCCATTGCTTATCTATTGTGAATTGAGCTACTATAAACATAGATGTGGTTGAATCACTGTAGTATGCTGATTTTTTTTTTGAGATTGCATTTTGTTGGTTCTTTTTAGTTACACATGAGAGTAGAATTCACTTTGATGTAATTGTATAAGCATGGATTATATCTTTTATTGGTGGGCTGAGTAATTTCTTTTTTATTATTATATTCATTTTTTTATTCTACTTAGTTATATATGGTAGCAGAATGCATTTCAATTTATCATACACAACTGGAGTACAACATTTCAATTCTCTGGTTGTATATTTTGTAGAGATGCATCATTTGTGCAATCATACATGTACATAGGGTAATGATGCCCATCTCATTCTACCGTCTTTTCTACCCTCATAACCTCTCCCCAGCCTCCCCTTTGCCCAATCCAAAGATCCTTCATTCTTCCCACGCCCCCCCCCCATCATAGATCAGCATCCTCTAAAGGGAGAAAACATTCCACCTTTAGTTTTTTGGGATTGGCTTACTTTGCTTAGCATTATATTCTCCAACTCCATCCATTTACCTACAAATGCTACAATTTTATTCTCTTTTGATGCTGAGTAATATTCCATTGTGTGTGTGTGTGTGTGTGTGTGTGTGTGTGTGTATGTGTATACCACAGTTTCTTTATTCATTCATCTTTTGATGGGCCTCTAGGTTGGTTCCACAGTTTAGCTATTGGGAATTCAGCTGCTATAAACATTTTTGTGGCTATGTCACTATACTATGCTGATTCTAAGTCCTTTGGGTGTAGACTGAGGAATAGAATAGCTGGATCAAATGGTGATTCCATTCCAAATTTTCAGAGGAATCTCCTTACTGCTTTCCAAAGTGGATACACCAATTTGCAGTCCCACCAGCAATGTATGAGTGTACCTTTTTCCCCACATCCTTGCCAACACTCATTATTGCTTATATTCTTGATAACTGTCATTTTGATTGGGGTAAGATGAAATCTTAGAGTAGTTTTGATTTGCATTTTTCTAATTACTAAAGATGTTGAACAGTTTTTTTTTATATATTTGTTGATCGATTGTATATCTTCTTCTGAGAAGTGTCTGTTCAGTTCCTTATCCCATTAATTGACTGGGTTGTTTAGGTTTTCTTTCTTTCTTTTTTTCTTTTCTTTCTTTCTTTTTTTTTTGGTATTGAGGTTTTTGAATTATTTCTATATCTTGGAAATTAGTGTTCTATCTGGCGTGTGTGTGGTAAAATTCTGCTCCCATACCTCACTGATTGTTTCTTTTGCTGAGAACAAGTTTTTGAGTTTGAATCCATTCCATTTATTGATTCTTGATTTTATTTCTCATGCCTTAAGAGTCTTGTTAAGGAAGTCGGGGCCTAATCTGACATGATGATTTGGGCCTACTTTTTTGTCTGTTAGGTACAGTGTCTCTGGTATAATTCCTAGGTCCTTGATACACTTTGAGTTGAGTTTTATGCATGGTAAGAAATAGAAGTTTAATTTCATTTTGCTACAGAGGATTTCCAGCTTTCCCAGCACCATTTGTTGAAGAGGCTATCCTTTCTGCAGTGTATGTCTTTGGTACCTTTGTCTAGCATGAGAAACCTGTATTTATATGGGTTGGTCTATGTATCTTCTATTCTGTACCATTGGTCTACATGTCTATTTTGGTGCCAATACTAACCTGTTTTTGTTATTATTTTTCTGCAGTATGGTTTAAGGTCTGGTATTGTGATGCCCCCTGCTTCACTTTTCTTGCTAAGGATTGCTTTGGCTATTCTGGGTCTCTTATTTTTTCAAGTGAATTTCATGATTGCTTTTTCTACTTCTATGAAGAATGTCATTGGGATTTTAATAGGAATTGCATTAAAACTATGTAACAGTTTGAGTAGTATGCCCTTTTGACAATATTAACTCTGCCTATCCAAGAGCATGGGAGATCTATCCATCTTCTAAGGTCTTCTCCAATTTCCTTCTTTAGTGTTCTGTAGTTTTCAGGTCTTTCACCTCTTTTGTTAGGTTGATTCACAAGTATTTTGTATTTTTTGAGGCTATTTTGAATGGGGTAGTTTTTCTAATTTCTCTTTAAGTGGGTTAATCACTTATGTATAGAAATGCATTTGATTTATGGGTATTGATTTTATATTCTGCTACTTTGCTGAATTAATTTATTAGTTCTCGGAGTTTTCTGGTGGAATTTTTTGGATCTTCTATATATAGAATCATGTTGTTGGGGAAATAGTTTGCGTTTTTCTTTTCTTATGCATATCCCTTTAATTACTTCTGTTTTTTCTGATTGTTCTGCCTAGAATTTCAAGGACTATGTTAAATAGAAGTGGTAAAAGAGGGCATCCCTGTCCTGTTCCAGTTTTTAGAGGGAATGCTTTTATTTATTTATTTATTTTCATTTAGAATGATGCTGGCCTTGGGCTAAACATAGATAGCTTTTACAATGTTGAGGTATGATCCTAATATTCCCAGTTTTTCTAGTGTTTTGAACATGAAAGTGTGCTGTATTTTGTCAAATGCTTTTTCTGCATCTATCGAGATGATCATATGATTCTTGTCTTTAAGTTTATTTATGTAATGTATTACATTTACTGATTCCATATGTTGAACCAACCTTGCGTCCCTGGGGTGAACCCCATTTGATCGTGGTGCACTATATTTTTAATATGTTTTTGTATGAGATTGGGCAGGATTTTATTGAGAATTTTTGTATCTGTTCATCAGGGATATCGGTCTGAAGTTTTCTTTCCTTGATGTGTCTTTGTCTGGTTTTGGTATTAGGGTGATGTTAGCCTCATAGAATGAGTTTGGAAGGGTTTCCTCCCTTTCTGTTTCATGGAATAATTTGAGGAGCACTAATATTATTTCTTCTTAGAAGGTCTTGTAGAACTCGACTGAAAATTCATCTGGTCCTGGGCTTTTCTTGATTGGTAGGCTTTTGATGGTGTTTTCTATTTCCTTGCTTGAAATTGATCTATTTAAATTGTGTATGTCCTCCCGATTCAGATAGAATAGATCATATGTTTCTAGAAATTTTTTGGTGTCATCAAGATCTTCTATTTTATTGGAGTATAAATTTCAAAATAGTTTCTAATAATCTTCTGTATTTCAATAATGTCCATCATGATATTTCCTTTTTCATCAGGAATTTTAGTAAATTGAATTTTCTTTCTCTTTCTCTTTGTTATCCTGGCTAAGGGTTTATTAATTTCATTTATATTTTAGAAGAACCAGCATTTCATTTTGTCAACTTTTTGAATTCTCTCTTCTGTTTTAATTTCATTGTTTTCAGCTCTGATTTTAATTATTTCATGTCTTCTACTACTTTGGGTGTTGAATTGTTCTTCTTTTTCAAGGGCTTTGAGATGTAATGTTAGGTCATTTATTTGTTGACTTTTTATTCTTTTAATGAATGAGCTTACTGCAATCAACTTTCCTCTTAGCACTGCCTTCATAGTGTCCGAGAGATTTTGATATGATGTGTTGATATTCTCATTTACCTCTAAGAATTTTTTTAACTGATCTTTGATGTCTTCTGCTACCCATTTATCTTCTAATATCATATTATTTAGTCTCCAAGTGTTGGAGTAGCTTTTATTTTTTATTTTATTATTGATTTCTGCTTTCATTTCCTTATGATATGATAGAATACAGAGTAGTATCTGTATTTTTTTTTTTTGCATTTGCTGAGAGTTGCTTTGTGGCCTAATATATGGTCTATATTAGAGATGGGTCTGTGTGCTTCTGAGAAGAAGATGTATTTACTCGATGATTGATGAAATACTCTATATATGTCTGTTATATATAAATCATTTAATTGTATTATTGAGTTCTGTAGTTTCTTTGTTTAGTTTTTGTTTGGAATATCTATCCAGAGGTGAGACAGGTGTGCTAAAGTCACCCAGTATGATTGTGTTGTGATCAATTTCTTCTTGAAATTGAGAAGGGTTTGTTTGATATACATAGAACTTCCATCGTTTGCGGCATAGACATTTATGATTGTTATGTTTTGTTGATATATGGTCCCCTTAAGCTGTGTCAAATGTCCTTCTTCACCTCTTCTGACTACCTTTGGTTTCATGTCCACTTTATCCTTTATTAGAATGGAAACCCCTGCTTGTTTACATGGCCTATGTGAGTGGTATGTTTTTTCCCCATCCTTTCACCTTTCACCTGTGAATGTCTTTTCCTATGAGATGAGTCTCTTGAAAGCAGCATGGTTTTGGATTTTTTAATCCAATCTGTAAATCTATGTCTTTTGATTGATGAGTTTAGACCATTCACATTCAGGATTATTATTGAGATATGGTTTGTATTCCTGGTCATTTTGGTTTATTTTTGGTTTTTAAGTTGACTTGGTTTCTCCTTTGATTGGATTTTCCTTTAGTGTGGTTCCTCCTTTTACTGATTTTTATTGTTATTTTTCATTTCTTCCTCATGGAACATTTTGTCAAGAATATTCTGTAGTGTAGGCTTTCTCATTGTAAATTCTTTTAATTTTTATCATGGAAGATTTTTATTCCATCATCAAATCTGAAGCTTAATTTTGCTGGGTAGAAGATTCTTGGTTGGCATCCATTTTCTTTCAGAGCTTGATATACGTTGTTCCAGGATCTCCTAGCTTTGAAGGTCTCAGCTGAGATATCTGCTGAGATCCAAATTGTTTTCCCCCTATATGTAATCTGAAACTTTAATCTTGTGGCTTTTAAAATTCTATCCTTTTTCTATATGCTAGGCATTTTCATTATAATGTGCCTTGGTGTGGATCTGTTGTAATTTTGTATATTTGCTGTCCTGTAAGCCTCTTGTTTTTGATTTTTCCAATTCATTCTTCATGCTTGGGAGATTTCCTGTTATTACTTCATTGAAGAGATTGTGCATTCCTTTGGTTTGTATCTCAGTGCCTTCCCCTATCCCAGTAATTCTTATATTTGGCCTTTTCATGTTTTCCCATAATTCTTGAAGGTTCTCTTTACAGTTTCTCACCATCATCACTATATGGTCAACTTTATTTTCAAGATTATATATTTTGTCTTCATTGCCTAAGGTTCTGTCTTCCAAGTGATTTAGTCTACTGGTGCTTTCTATTAAATTTTTTATTTGGTTTATTGTTTTCCTTCATTTCAAGGATTTCCGTTTTTTTTTTTTTTTTTCACAGTCTCTATGATTTTCTTGAAGTAACTTTTTGTTACCTGTATTTCCTCTCAATCTCTTTGGTGGAGCAGTCAATTGTTGCTTGTATTTGCTCTTTTAATTCATTCTTTGCTCTGCAGATCATTTTAATTATGTACATTTGGAATGGAATGTCAATGGAATCTATTATTGTATCAGCTTGGTGTGTTTCAAGCACTTTCTTCCCTTGTTTCTTCATGTCGTCCATGTGTCTTCCTCTCTAGCATTGCGGATTCGAGGTATTATAATTTCTAACTTATAATCTTGTAGTGATTACCAATTCCTTGCCTGCAGGAACCTGAAATATGGTCTTGTTGGTCCTGCCTGTTGTCACTAAATGGAAGCCAGGGGAAAAGCCACTGCATGCATCAGCAGATGGAGACATAGCATGGTCGCTCTCCTCCTACCATAGAGTGGGCTGGGGTCGCTGTTGTCTGCTCCACTTCCTTCTGTGTGGCAGAAAGGCTGAGGTCGCTGTCATCTGCTCCTTGTATTTTATTCAGAGACAGAGTCTCACTGAGTTGCTTTGCATCTCGCTTTTGTTGAAGCTGGGTTTGAACTCATGATCCTCCCGCCTCAGCCTCTCAAGCTGCTGGAATTACAGGCATATGCCACCACACCAGCACTTTTTTTTTTCTAATTTTTTTTAGTTGTAAACGAACACAATACCTTTATTTATTTATCTTTATGTATTGCTGAGGTTCAAATCAAGTGCCTCACGCACTAGGTGAGCTTTCTACCACTGAGCCACAACTGCAGCCCCTCCCTTTTTTCTTTAAAGATCCATTTATATACTATGCTGTTGTCATGGATCATGGTTGAAGTATCTTATCTTTTGGAGATTATTGGTATTTTTAAAGATTTTTCTTTTCCTTGCATAGTTTTCCACTTCATTCAATTTGCTTCTCTCTGTTGGTTTTTCCCCCTTTCTTTTCTTTATTGCATGCTGAGGATGAAACAAACCTAGCCTTTTCTTTTTGTTTTTTTTATTTGGCACTGAGCATCAAACTCCATGCCTCACACATGCTAGAATACTAGGCAAGCATTCTACCACTGAGCTACATCAGCCCTATTGGGTTTTTGGTATGTTCCCCCTGTTAAAGCTTTTTCTATTCTGGCTGGAGATTTTTGTTTGTCTGTGTCTATAAAGACAGTCACCACAAGTGGATTGACAGGCTAAGGGCTTCTGGGCCATGGCCCCTGAGGCTCTGTGGCTGCCCTTGAATTGACTTGGTCCTTGAGGGCTTCTCTTGTGGGCTGGTCACTTTTGCAGCCCCCTGCCTGCTGCCATGTTTCTGGATCCAAGAGGGAGTGTAGGAGGGTGAGCTCCTCTACTCCAGTTCTCCTGCCCTGGTGGCTGTGTGGTCCTCTTGGTTCTTAAATTGAATACTCCCTGTCCTTTGTAACTGCCCAAGACAGGTGTGTGTCTAGAAGTGGCCTCCAGGCCTGAGAGCCCTGCAGGTGGTCCTTCCTGTCCCTTGCCAGGCAGAGGGCAGCCTCCATGGTGGGGATGGACTCTTACCAACTGCTTCTTAAACAGACTTTGAACTCACTTCCTGTTCCCTCTCTGCCTCCTCCAGTCTAGGGTGACCTTAGAAACTAGTGTCCTTGCCTACCAGGAGCTTGTGCTTGGCCTGGCTGAGCTCATGTCTACTGTGGCCTCAGGGTCTGTGTTTTCAGGCCCCAGGAGTATCATTTGGTGTGGTCATCTTTCTACTTCCCAGTGTATGTTGCTATTGGGCTCCTTTTCTACTCTCCTCATTCCTGGTGGTTATGATCTTTGAAAAAGCAATTTCTAATCTGTCACTGGAGACAGATTTGGGAGGAAAGGAGATGGATATGTGTTTCCAATTGTCCTTTCCACACAAGAGCTTACAATCTGTTATTTATCTTGAAAACTGATGAATGAGCCACAGCAGGGTGGAGGGGAGGAGGGATGAATTCTTCCTGTGACAAAAATCCCAGCAATGGTGTTCACTTAGTTTTCTTAAGGCAGTGATTAGAAATACTGGGAAAGTAAAATAAGATGCTACCATGACTAGCAGTTTAACTTCCATGTTTCCTTGTGGTTTCCAAAGTGGATTTTGGAGAGATTGAAGCAAGACACATGGAAGACCTGAATTGCAAAAGACTGAATGAAATCATGAGTTTGAGCCAGCCATTGTCTTCGGCCTGTAAGCAGATGACACACTACAACCTAGGCCCCAAGATCCAGAAAATGGCTGAAAGGATAGACTTACTGACAGACAGCCACATCTTCCAGATCTTCTGGGAAGAAGCAGCAGAGTCATTGAACGATCCCAAAGGGGAATATAAAAGTCAACCCCTTGCACTTACAGAGGCCTATCAGTACTTGTACTCGCCTTGTTACCAAAGGTTCATGAAACTATATGAGGATCTGAAGTCAGGAGATGTCACCTTTGCAGAAATTGATGTCATCTTCAAAGACTTTGTAGATAAATACAATGACCTGACTTTGGACCTCCAGATCATGTGTGAAGTAGACCCCCAGGCCCAGAGGGGCTGGATCTCAGAGCGTGTTGAGCAGATCAAGGAGTACCATAGCCTGCACCAGGCAATCAGCTCAGCCAAAGTCATCTGCAAGGTCAAAAAGGATTTTGGATTGACTGGTGACTTCAGTGTTCTTTACACTTTAATAAACTTTGTAAGTTATTTTCTGGGGACTCCTGTGAGGTGGGGGCCTACCTCAGACTCCTTGGAAGCCCCAGGGATTCTGGGACGGGCAGTGTGGCAGCCCCCCTGAAAGGCTCTGTCTGGGCTGCACTGAGGCTGGAACATTCCATGGCCTGCATTTTTACCTTTGCTTGAGATAGTGTAACTGTTCCTTAGCTAGTGAGTTTTCTTGGCTCGATCTGAGAACCAAAAATTCAGGATAGAGAAACCATACTCTTTCCAGAGGAATCTTATTTCATTAGGTTATAAAAGCACAAAAGGAAATATTTTGTCAATTGTCCAGGTACCTTTCCTAGTTCCAGCAGGAAGTACCAAATGATACATTACTCCTGTCGTAGGTCAGGCCTGAGTTTCTCCTTCCTGTTTTTAGCCTCACATTTTTAAAGTGTGTGTGGCCTATGTTTCAATAGAGACAGGCATGATAGTGCTTAAAATTTAGCAGAGTGTGGAATTGTCTATACCTAATCTTGAAACTTTTAGCACATCTGTTACTCTCACAAACAGAGAAGCCCAGAACTGGCAGGGCTGCTGTGCAGAACAGGTTTCAAAGTCCTTGAAGGCTTCCTCATGGCACTGGGTAACTGTGGACAGTAGCTTCTGCAGTGTAGCAAAGAGGGCCATGGAGGTCATACTATTTTTGGTGCACGAGTGTGTCACACTCTTGCTGTAGCGTCTTCTTGTCCAGGCATGTGGGAAGGCAGGCATGCTTGGTCTCTGGTATAGCCCTCAGCAGAGCTTCATCTTTCAGACTGATGACTTCGAGGCCACCCGTCATGAGAGACTGGACCAGATCAGCCCACAGCTCATCCAGGCCAAGAAGCTGCTACAGGATATCAGTGAGCCCCACTGCCAGTGTCTAGAAGAGCTGGCCCTGCAGAAGGAGCTGGTCAGCTGGCTGCACGAGGCTCTGGGAGGTATGCGGGTAGCTCGGTTTCAAGTGTTTGCCAAGTTTTGTTCCTGAACTTGAGGACATCCTGCCTTAATCACTTGCGTGTGTTAGGTGGGGGGCAGCGTCTGCTTCCAGGAGTTTACATCAGGGCGGCTTTTCAGAGTTCTGGTTAAAACTGTTTTCTTTTCTGCTCTCTCCATCTTTGGATGCTGGTGTCATTTTCTTCAGTATCTTGACTCCTTTTGTGCCTTCCAACTCATTCTGCTAGAGGACTAGGCAAGCTCTTGCACATAAGGGGATGTTGCTGCAGCAAGCTTTCGGAAGCTGTGCATTTCTCTCCAAGTCTAGGGCTGGGCAGCCTATGTGGTTGTACAGATTAGATAGAGGGTGGGGGAGGGGAGATAAGAAAGGCCAAGTAGATGGAGCAGGAGCAGCACTGGTGCACCACAGAGGCCTGGCAGGACACCTCCTGATAGCATCCAGAACTGTACTGCTTGTACTCCTGAGTCTCCTTTGATGTACAATCTTTGATTGGTAATTAACTCAAGAGAATTATCTCAATTTTTTAAAATAATTAATCATCTACATATTTTTTTTACCAACTGAACCTGTTTTTGTTTAAGTGATGATGTTTGTGGATTAAAGGAAATAAGGTACACACAAGCCTAGTACAGTGCCTGGGAATTGTTTGGTAAAGGTTAGATGTTGGTCAGCGGTGTCATCATATCCTACAAAAGAAAAGGTGTCCTGGAGTCCTAACTGAAGGCAGGAAGTGGAGCAGGCCCTAGATGTTTACTTAGTGTCTATTGATGGCCTCACTAAGGATCATGCCCCAGGTATGAGTTGTGCAGCTTCGTGGAGTTGTTCTGTGCTAGCCCCGTTTCTGTCTCAGGCATCACCGAGCTCCAAGTGTTTGTGGACCTCGCCTCCATCTTGGCTGGAGAAAATGACATTGATGTGGACCGGGTGGCCTGCTTCCATGATGCTGTGCAGGGCTATGCGTCCCTGCTGTATAAGCTGGACAAGAAGGCAGGCTTCAGCGAGTTCATGGAACTGCTGAAAGAACTCTGGAAGGCTCTGCAAAACGACCCTCACCTGCCCAGTAAGCTGGTGAGTCTTGTTCCCGGTTCCAAGGCATGGTGATCTTGCAGCCCAAGGGAACTGCTCTGCTTTGAGGGCACATGGGCAGCCATTTAAACTGATGTTGAAAACCAGGTTTTCTTCATAAATGGAAATGCCTTTTTTGTCTTGGGTTTGAAGAGAGCTATGGAACTGCATGTCAAGAGTACTCTCCACCCTACAAGACAGGAGTGGAAGGGGCACAATAGGAAGTGTAAAAGAGAGTGTACAGTGGTTTTCTCTGAATGGTAGTAATTGTCCTTTATTTTATTACTTTTGGGTATTTTTCGCAATTGATATTAATTTTTTATCAGAAAAAATAAACATTTAAGTAAATTGCCTGTACCAGAGTCTTAGTTAACCAGCACTACACAACTCACCCAATGAGCAGAGATGTCCAGAGGCCTGCACCCTACTCAGGACAGCTGGTCCTACATGTGATTGGAGGGTGGGGAGATAGACAGTTTTCCTGCTAGAAGCTCACATTCTCTTAAAATTTTCCTAAGTTGTTCTGGCCATGCTCAGGGTCCATGGCAGGACATTAAGAACTTAGGGCTCCTGTTCAGTCAGGCATCTTTCCTCAGAGGGCCTTTGTTCTGAGAACACAGCAGGATGGTGGCCTCCCACCTGGCTGCATGTCCTGTGGCCATCCACCCAATCACCCATAAGTGCAGGCCACGTGCACTCCATGTGTCAGCTAGGAACCAGGCACCAGTGCATCTACACTGAGTGGCCAGGGTCCTTGGGGACCAAGCAGGGTCCTGAGGGATCAGGCAGAGGCACCTGACAGCCTTAGGCATTGGGTGAGCAGCTACACCCAGAGCCCTGGAGGAGAGTGGCTGGAGTTTGCCCAGCAAGGGCAGAGGCAGGAGGAGGACATCCAGGAAGATAGTCATTCGAACCCTGGCCCATGTTCTCTACTTTTGTCCCAATAGCGAGATTCTGCCAGGAACTTGGAGTGGCTGAAGACAGTGAAGGAAAGCCATGGATCCATTGAGCTCTCGTCCCTGTCCTTGGCCACAGCAATCAACAGCAGAGGCATCTATGAGATCAGGGCACCCACAGGTGACCAGAAGGTGAGCCCTCCCAGATTCCAGGTGCACTGTTGGTGGCACGCACTGGCCTGCTGCAGAGTCAGGGTTTCAGCCACTAGAAAATGACCTCTAAACATGTTGTGCCTCCCAGATCTCCCCAGATGCCATCTTGCACCTGATCCTCCCTGGGGGTCACAGTGGCCTAGAGCCAGATCGCTCCTACACTTTGGAAGAGCTGAGGGATCTTTTAAACAAGCTGATGCTGATGTCTGGCAAGAAAGACCACAAGAATATGGAAGTGGAGAGGTTTTCTGAGGTGAGCAGGTGCCCTGTTGCCTCAGGCTGGGCATGCAAACGGAAATAGGCAGGGGTTGGCCTCTGGTGGACAGAGTGGTTCCAGAGAGTGGAGCTTGTGGGTCTGCAGGGTGCACCTTGCGTGGAGTCACATCTGAGATGGGACAGGCCCTGGGGCCATCAGCTCCTCCAAAAGAGCTGATGGATTAACCATCTGTCACCAACCAGTGGTGACAGATGGTTAATCCACTGCATTTAACAGGAGGTGACCAGGTAGATAGTTCTTAGGAAGAAGTATGAATGGCTTCATTTACTTTGTAAACTGGCAAAATCAAAAATCTCAAGATTCTAATGGGCACTCTTCATCAAAACTAAAGTAACCAGGGCTGGGATTGTGGCTCAGTGGTAGAGCATTGGCCTAGCACGGGCGGAACCCTGGTGCGATTCTCAACACCACATAAAAATAAAGGCATTGTGTTGTGTCCATCTACACCTAAAAAATAAATATTAAAAAAAAAGTAATCAAGCCAGGTGTGGTGGCACATGCTTGTAACACCAGTGACTCAGGAGGTTGACACAGGAGGATTGCAAGTTAAAGGCCAGCCTCAGCAGCTTAGTGAGATCTTGTCTCAAAATAAAAAGGGCTGGGGACATAGCTCAGTGGTAGACTACCCTGGATTCAATCCCCAGTACTGAAAAAAATCTGAAGTAATTGTTGACACAGGTTATTGATTTATATAATAGTCTCTCTCATGTAAAGTTTCTTTTCTTACAGTTTATTTGTACTTCACAATTGACATTTTTTTTTCCCCAGTGCTGGATACAGGGCCAGGGCCTGGCACATACTAGGCAAGTGCTCTACCACTGAGCACAGCCCGGCCCACAGTGGACATTCTTATCTGCCACTTGATCACTTCCCAAAGATGGGAGCCCACTCCTTAGGCTGATCGTGTTTCCCAGTGACCCTAAGGGAGGAGTGAACCCAAGCCCCTTCAATTAGAACCTGTGTGTGTCTAGATCGGCACGTCCCCCTCCAGTAGTTCACTGTGACATCTGCCTTATGCCCCTGTTTCCCCCAGTTATTCTGCCACGTGCAGCGGCTTGTGCAAGCCTTCCTGAACCTGTACTCTGCGGGAAACATGCTGTTCCGGACCTGGACTGCCGAGGTCTACTGCTGCCCCAGGAATGGCGTCTCCATCTGCATGGACTTCCACTTGGAGTTGGTAAGCCAGCTGACAGAGAGTGGGGACATCACCCAGCTCCTGGAAGCCCTCTGCAGGCAGATGGAGCACTTCTTGGATGACTGGAAGGAGTTCGTGAGCAGTAAGCGCAGAGAGCACTTCTACCTCAACTTCTACACAGCCGAGCAGCTGGTCCTCCTGAGCACCGAGCTCAGGAAGCAGAGTCCCAGCGAAGCTGCCCTCATGATGCTGTCCTTCATCAAAGACAATTGCACCCCAGCTGACATCTTAAGGGTCACCGAGGGGTTCAATGAGGCCCCCAGACACCACATGAGGACAGTGATGGAAGAATTACCACCATTGCAATCCGCTGAGATCAGCCTGGTGACCAAGCTGAGGGTCATCATGAAACAGTCCCTGGAGTGCATGAGTGTCTTTCTGCCTGGCTGCCTGGACCTGGAGGCTTTGGGCCATTGTCTGGCTCACCTGGCCAGGATGGGCGGGCCTCCTGTGGAGCGGTCTCTTCCTGTGGGCCTGCAGGCTGGCCAGCCCAACCTGGTCATATGTGGCCACTCTGAGGTGCTGTTGGCTGCCCTGGCTATCTACATGCAGGCCCCAGGCCAGCCCCTGCCCACCTTCGATGAGGTGCTACTCTGTACCCCAGGGACCACGGTTGAGGAGGTGGCCCTGCTCTTGCACCGCTGCCTGGCCCCGGTTTCCCAGGGGCACAAGGTCTACAGCCTGCTGTTTGCGGACCAGCTGAGCTATGAGGTGGCCTGCCAGGCAGAGGCCCTCTTCCACAGCCTGTGCACACAGTGTCCCCGGGAGGACTACCAGCTAGTACTGGTCTGTGATGCAGCACGGGAGTGCTGTTACCTGCCCTCAGCCTTCAGCCAGCACAAAGTCCACGTCATCCCCCAGGCGCCCCTCCATGCCATCCAGGCCTACTTGGCACATCACTACCGGGTCCCAGCACAGACCTTGTCAGCGGCAGCTGTGTTCAGAGACCGGATGTGTGTGGGGATCGTGGCCTCAGAGAGAGCAGGACTTGGTAATGAGAGTGCTGGGATGGGCAGGCAGTCCCTGAGGGCTTCCTAGTGTCCCCTTTCTCTGTAGCAGAGGGCACCTCAGCTGACAACCCTCTGCAGGTGGGAAAGTGAGTCTCAGGAGGGTCTGACTCCCTGCGGTCAGTGCTTCCCCTAGAAGGAGCCCCCTTTCCATCCAGGTTGCAGTTCCTGGAAGCCCTGATCCTCTCCTTGCATGGACTTCTCTGCAGGTCACTTTTTTCCTGCATAACCTCCTTTGACCTATTCCGGGTTGTGTTGGTGTGAGCAGAAGAGGCACAGCTGCTCTAGCTCCAGGAGAAGAGTGCCTTTGCACCTTCCCTTTAGTCACTGTCATGTTTCCTTGGAAAGAGGTGGTGACTTCAATTCTGTTGACTTCAACCTGTGAGCATCACTGTGCCCTGTCCAGATACAACCTGTTCTCTCCCCCACTGGGGGACATGCCTCTGCTTTTACTTTATTACACTTCCACCATTGTCATCATGGGGAATTTGAGGATGCTGGGTGGGTGACAGCTAGGGACTCTGACTTCATGGTGGAGTTGTGCTCTAATATGATGTTCCGTTGCATCAGTTTTGAATTTTATATAGAGAAGTAACTTTTTAATTTTTTTTAGCTGAGGATTTACCCCAAGGGTGCCCTACCCCAGCATTTTTCATTTTTAATTTTGAGATATGGTCTCACTAAGTTGTTTAGGGCCTTACTAGGTTACTGAGGCTGACCTTGAACTTAAAATCATCCTATCTTGGCCTTCCAAGCTCCTGGGATTATAGGCATGTGCCACTGCTCCTGGCTGAGAAGTAATTTCTAATCTCTCTGGAATCTGTTCCTCTTGATCCATAGGCTTAGGATCTAATTTCCTTGTTTTAACGTTCTAGGAAAATCTCTCTATGTGAAGAGATTGCATGAAAAATTGAAAAAGAAGTTAAACAGTGAAGAGGTGCCTTTAAAGATTGTTCGGTTGACTGACGCTCAGGTGGATGAGGGCCGCATCCTGGGCTCCCTCCTGTCTTTCTGGGATGTTCAGTATTGGAAAACGCCCATGATATTCCACTTTGATGTGACTGCTTCGGTAAGTGCCCACATGGCAACTGAATGGCCACATCAGAAGGCTCACATTCCCAGGGCCCCATCTGCTTCTCCTTGAATGAAGAGTCCCTTCCTTCTATACTTGCCTGTAGTCAGTACTCTTCTCCCAAGGAAGAAGTCAGGAGGGTCCTGTGGGTTGGGAGGAATGGTTGGCAATTGTGTATTTTCAAACCCATGCTTCTCTGTCTTTAGGTACAGACTGGAACTTGGGTCTTTCTTTTCAAGATCCTCATTTTACAATACCTAATGGATATAAGTGGGAAAATGTGGCTTCGGAACCCATGCCATTTATATATCATTGAAATTACAGAAGGAAATTCAGTACTGCCAAAGAGGTCTACAAAGCTGGTATGTAGACAGGGCATTTTCAGGTGGTCATGGCACACCTTTGATTCTGTGGCTTGAAGCCTGGTTGACACATCTTGGTTGTTTTGCACTTTCACCTTAGGGTAGCTGTGAGTACATGTTAGGGGAAATACATGCTTGGACTTAGATCTTAATGATGTCTAGAATGAGAATACTCTCATGTTGATTGGTAGCATCTTGGATTCATCTGGATATGTCAGATTGGTTCCTATGTCTGGGGTTGAATTCCAGGGGTGCTGAGTGTGGAGCATTTCTCTGTTGATGGCCACTGTCTCCCTTACTGCCAGTGAAGAAGACAGTGAGACGTCATTCATGGAAACCTGTTAGCTGGTGGGAGTTCTATTGTTACAAATGTGTTCATGCTTGGCGAAGAGATCAAGTCACAGGACTGGATATAGCTTTATGGTTCATAATGCAGATGCCATAGTTGAGCTTCTGTAATGCTCTAACATGCAGATGCCAGCCTCTGTGAACAAGAGGCTGCAGAAAGCCACATGCATTCAAGTGATTGTTTTCATAAAGGTCTATCCACAGGAGACCACGTGGAAGGTTAACACATATGGGCATCTTTCAGGAAATCAAATTCTAACTTCTATTTATGTCTCTTCTTTGCAGAATCCACATGCCCCCCAGTTTAGTTTTCTTGACATCTTCCCCAGAGTCACCTGCAGACCTCCAAAAGAAGTGATAGCCATGGAGCTGAGCCCTGAGAGGAGCTTCATAGAGCCTGGAATGGATGAGAGAGAGTTCTGCAGTGCTACTTTCCAAAGACCTTACCAATATTTAAAAAGATTCCATAAAAAACAAAACCTAGACACATTTCAATACCAAGCAGGCTCTGTTGAAGGTACCCCAGGGGAGTGCATCCAGCACCTCCTCATATATTGTGGGGTCATCAACCCCTCCTGGTCTGAGCTCCAGAACTTTGCTCGGTTCCTCAACTCTCAGCTCAAGGACTGTGAGGCCTCTGTGTTCTGCAATCCAGACTTTACTGGAGATATACTACAGGGCTTCAAGAACTTCGTGGTCACCTTCATGATTGTCATGGCAAGAGACTTTGCCACACCAACACTTCATACCTCTGACCAAAGTCAAGGGAAGCACATGGTCACCATGGATGGGGTTGATGAGGCAGAGCTCGCCCCCTTCACTCTCCGGAGGAGGTGGGAGTCAGAGCCTCACCCATATGTGTTCTTCAATGGTGACCGTGAGACCATGACATTCATAGGCTTCCATCTCCAGCCCAATGAGAATGGCAGCATTGATGCCATCAACCATCTCAATGGGGAGATAATCAGGAAAGATGTCATGACAGAAGAACTGTACAGGGGGCTATTGCTTCAAGGCGTGCCCTTCAATGTTGACTTTGATAACCTGCCCAGACACGAGAAACTCTTGAGACTCTGCCAGCCACTAGGAATTCCTCAGGCCTTTGACCCTGATGAAACATATGAGCTTACAATGGACAACATGCTCAAGATTCTGGCCATTGAAATGCGGTTCAGGTGTGGGATCCCAGTTATCATCATGGGAGAAACTGGCTGTGGGAAAACCAGGCTCATTAAATTCCTTAGTGATCTGCGGCGTGCTGGTACCCAGGCTGAGACCATGAAGTTGGTCAAGGTTCATGGAGGAACAACCACAGCCATGATTCATTCCAAAGTCTTAGAGACTGAGAAAACTGCCTTATCCAATAAGGACTCACACCAGTTGGACACCATCTTGTTTTTTGATGAAGCCAACACAACAGAAGCCATAAGCTGTATTAAGGAAGTCTTGTGTGACCAGACTGTGGATGGCCAGCCCCTGGAGGAGGACTCAGGCTTGCACATCATAGCTGCCTGCAACCCTTACAGGAAGCACTCCCAGGAGACCATCTGCTGTTTGGAGTCAGCTGGTTTGGGGTACAGGGTCAGTGCAGAGGAGACAGCAGACAGGCTGGGCTCCATTCCCCTCAGGCAGCTGGTGTACCGTGTCCATGCCCTGCCCCCGAGCCTGATTCCTCTGGTGTGGGACTTTGGGCAACTGAATGACACTACTGAAAAGCTCTACATCCAGCAGATTGTGCAGAGACTGGTGGACCATGTCAGGATCAGCGAGGACGAGACTCATGTAATCACAGAAGTGCTCTCTGCCTCTCAGAGGTTCATGAGGAACACTGAAAGTGAGTGCAGTTTCGTCAGCCTCCGGGATGTGGAGCGCTGTGTGAAGGTGTTCACATGGTTTCATGGCCGCAGTGAGATGCTCTTGGTGAAGCTGAACACCTTTCTCTGCGAGACCAGTGTCAGCAAAAATAACTTCAGGAGAGACCCCGTCCTCTGGTCCCTGGTACTAGCTGTGGGGGTCTGTTACCATGCCTCCCTAAAAGACAAGGAGTCCTACCGCAGAGCCATTTGCAGGTATTTCCCAGAACTATATGACAATAGCGGGGTCATCCTGGACGAGATCACACACGCACAGGATCTTTTCCTGAGTGGGGTGCCTCTGAGGAAAACCATAGCCAGGAACTTGGCTCTGAAGGAGAATGTCTTCATGATGATCATCTGCATTGAGCTAAAGATACCCCTCTTCCTGGTAGGAAAGCCTGGCAGCACCAAATCTCTTGCCAAGACCATCGTGGCAGATGCCATGCAAGGCCAGGCTGCACATTCCGCTCTCTTCCGCAGCCTGAAGCAAGTCCACCTGGTGTCATTCCAGTGTAGCCCCCACTGCACCCCACAGGGCATCATAAACACCTTCAAGCAGTGTGCTCGCTTCCAGCAGGGGAAGGACCTGCAGCAGTACGTGTCTGTGGTGGTGTTGGATGAGGTCGGCTTGGCAGAAGATTCCCCCAAAATGCCCCTGAAGGCTCTGCACCCACTGCTAGAAGATGGGTGCATTGAAGGTGATCCTGCCCCCCACCAAAAAGTCGGCTTCATAGGTATTTCCAACTGGGCCCTCGACCCTGCCAAGATGAACCGGGGCATCTTTGTGTCCCGCGGCAGCCCCAGTGAGAAGGAGCTCATAGAGAGTGCCAGAGGGATCTGTTCTTCAGACAGCCTGGTGCAGGACAGGGTCCAAGGGTACTTCGCTCCTTTTGCCAAGGCCTATGAAACAGTGTGCAGCAGGCAGAACAAGGAATTCTTCGGGCTTCGCGACTACTATAGCCTCATCAAGATGGTCTTCGCCACCGCCAGAGCATCTAACAAGAAGCCTTCTCCACAGGATATTGCACATGCAGTCCTTCGGAACTTCAGTGGCAAAGATGACATCCCCGCTTTGGACATCTTCATGGCCAATTTACCTGAGGCCGGGTGTGTGGAAGAGGTCAGCACCCTGGAGCTCATCAAGCAGAACATTTGTGGGAGTATGCAGAACATACTCCCAGCAGTGGGGGAACTGGAAGAAGCTGAATCCCGCTACTTGCTCATACTGACCAAAAACTACATGGCCCTGCAGATCCTGCAGCAGTCATTCTTCAGTGAGGACCAGCAGCCTGAGATCATCTTTGGTTCCAGTTTTCCCCGGGACCAGGAGTACACCCAGATCTGCAGAAACATCAATCGGGTGAAGAGCTGCATGGAGACTGGCAAGATGGTGGTGCTGCTGAACCTGCAGCACTTATATGAGAGCCTGTACGATGCGCTCAACCAGTACTACGTCTACCTCGGGGGCCAGAAGTACGTGGACCTCGGGCTCGGCACCCATCGAGTCAAGTGTCGGGTCCACCCTGACTTCCGCCTGATTGTCATCGAGGAGAAAAATGTGGTGTATGAGCAGTTCCCTGTGCCCCTCATTAACCGGCTAGAGAAGCACTACCTGGACATCAGCTCGGTGCTACAGGGGTGGCAGAAGAGCATTGTGCAGGAGCTCATGCAGTGGGCAGAGCAGTTTGCTGACGTGAAGGCCCATCAGTTCCTGGCTGGGCACAAGTACAGCCCTGCTGATGTCTTCATCGGCTACCACTCTGACGCCTGTGCCTCTGTGGTGCTGCAGGCTGTGGAGAGGCAGGGCCCCGGGGACCTGACAGAGGAGCTATACCACAGGGTGTCTGAGGAAGCCAAGCTGATCCTGCTGGACTGTGCCACACCAGATGCTGTGGTGCGGCTGAGCAACTCTGCACTGGGCTCATTTGCTGCGCAGGTGCTGTCGCAGGAATACTGGTACAAGCAGCAGCATCAGTCCTTTGCAGATTTCCTCCAGGCCCAACTTCGCAATGGGGACTCGGAGTGCCATGCCATCTTCACAGAGGTGACTGCCCCACAGCCTTTCCCTTTCCTCTTTCACCCAAGAGCCCTGGTCCCTGGGGCCCAGAGGTTTTGACTCTCTTCAAGATAGTGTGCAGTCTAGGAAACGGGTGTGTTTCATACAGGCACAAGGAGGATAAGTTCAGTGAGGCCTCTTTTTGACTGTGAGTAGAGCTCTGCTCTGAGAGCAGCATTGGGCACAACATTCAGGTCCCAGAGTGCTGGGTCCACCTGGGATGTAAGTGAATTGGTCTGCTTCCCATCCTTTGACAGAGTAAGAGTAATGGATGAGAATGTCTCCCATGCAGGTGCCCTTAGTGTGTGTCATAGGTGAAAGGTACACTCCAGGTAGGAACATGGATCTTAGGTGGTTCTCCTTAAGAGAGGCTTTTTGCACTGAAAGAGAGGGCTGGCTGGGCCAGTGTCAGAGGCAGAGGCCTCTGTGGGACACAGGTGTTGAGTCTGAATCTGCATCTGTGCAAGAGACCTGGAGGAGATCACTGACAGATAGTAAAGTTCAAGCTTTGAGTGCTGGGTCTCACAGGGATGGAATAGGTGGAGAGACATGTGGAGGGCCTTGTCAGCAGCCTTGAGCTTTGTCTTACCTGCACAGAGAGGAGCTATGAAGCAATATGTATGTGGACATACCCCACTGCCCCAGTGATGGGAATACAGTGGAGCAAGAGACTAACATTGAGAGGATAGAGCTGTCAGGAGGCTGCTGGCATGGTGCAAACTGCAGAAAGTTAGCAGGCAGTAAGGGGAGGAAGGAGGTGGAAGACACCCTTCCTGAGCTCACTGCAGCTTTGTGCAATCACCATGGAGAATTCAGGAATAGCAGTGGGTTTGGCAGCTAGTGGTGGTGACATCCGTTTGGGATAGGTTTGGATGTCTGCTCTATGGTTGGATGTGGGAACCTGAAGCCTATTCATAAGGACAGGCCCAGAGAAGGGGTCTGGAACTGAGTGCAATAGCTACCACTCTGATGCCTGTGCCTCTGTGGTGCTGCAGGCTGTGGAGAGGCCTATAATCCCAGTGGCTTGGGAGGCTGTGGCAGGAGGATGGGAAGTTCAAAGCCAGCCAGCCTCAGCAACTTATGGAGGCCCTAAATTACTTAGTGGGACTCTGTCTCAAAATGAAAATTAAAAGGGCTAAAGGGGTTGGCTTGTAGCACAGTGGTAGAATGCTAGCATGTGTGAGACTCTGGGTTCGACCCTCAGCACCACATAAAAATAAATAAAAAATAAAGGTCCATTAACAACTAAAACATTAATAAATTTTAAAAAAGGGCTGGGGTTGTTGTTCAGTGGTTAAACACCCCTACATCTCATCTCTGGTACTAAAAAAAAAAAAAAAAATAGAAGGGGTCTGGAGAGCTGAGGTCCTACAGGCCTAGGAACATCTGGGTTTGCACCATGGGGTGTGGTCCATGGCAGAGACTTGGGAACTACTGAGGGGAGGAAGAGTTGCCAGTGGCTAACTCCATCTGATAGCAGGAAGCCAGATTACAAGAAGAAATGGCATTGTGCTGAGCCCTAAAGGATCAGGAGGCTCTCAGGTAGGGACCAAAATAGGAAAAGAGACATTGGCTTCTCAGAAGACATCCGAGGCATCTTCTGGCCGGGGCAAGTCTTCTCTCTGTCATCTGTTGACCCTGGAGGTTCTGCTTGCCTCAGCCATTCCTTGTATGTAAAACCTGCTCGGGGTCGGGCTTCTTTTTGTCCCAGTGCCCCCTGGTCCTGGGTTCTAACCCACCATTCTGTGCCCCCGCTTGAATTCTGGCTGATGGCTTGCGCACCCACATTGCAGGTCACCACCTTCTCCAGACTGCTGACGAGCCGTGATTGCGAGGCCCTAGGGGAGGAAGTGAAGGGCTTGGCCCCGAAGCCCATGATCCTGTCACTGCAGCAGTTCGACACCGAGTACTCATTCCTCAAGGAAGTCCGGTGAGGTGTCCTGCCTGCCCATCACCCTCAGCCCCCATCCTAGGTATATGGTATCCCATACTGGGGCATGGTAGCCACTCGAAAGGAACTCTGAGCACTGGACACTGTGAGAAGGTCATTGCTCAGCCTCATGGTATGCCCTTCCAGCCCCTGTCATAAGTGGCCTTCTCCACAGCTGTGTCATCTGTCTCTTGATATTTGTGTAGCCCTTTCCTTCTCCAGTGGATTGCCTCTTCACCTTGTGGAAGGAGACCCTACTGGATGCTGGATTATTCTGCATGGCCTGTGTTTCCCTTCACTTTGTGGAGTGTTGTGATCCATGTTTATGTTTTGTTTTGTTTCACTTATGCTAGGAACTGAACTCATGGCTGCTCTACCACTGAGCCACATCTCCAGCCCTTTTATTATTATTATTATTAATTTGCAGACAGGGTCTTGATGAGTTGCTGAGGCTAGCCTGGAACTTGTGACCCTTGTGCCTCAGCCTACGGAGCCATGGCTGCCTGTGTTTTAGGACAGAGGATTCACTTGGGTGATTCAATTTTTCTTTCAGAAGCAGCTTAATGAAGACAGCCAGACGTAAAATCCTCATTGTCCAGATGGATTTTGATGATGGCGCTCACAGTGCTCAGCTCATTGCATCAGCTAAGTATGTTCTTAGTATTTTTTCTCAGGAAACACAGGAAGCCAAAATCTACCCAGGACCTCCTGAAGAATTTATTTCCTGAAAGCAGTGTGAAAATAAGAATGACTCTCCCTCCCAGCTCCTGACATGGGCTAGGGAAGCTAGAGAGGAAAGGATGAAGGAAAAGGCCAGTAATGGCACAGAATTGGTGAAATGCAAGAAGTGTCAATAATGGAATATTTGTAGTGTGTAGAAGAATGTGTTAAAGCTATGTTTGCAGTCATTTTTTGGTCATTTTAATTTTTAATCACACAATTAGGATTAAAGTTTAGTCTGGGATGTAGCCTTGTGGTACAGCACTTACCTAGCATGTCTGAGGCCCTGGGTTTAATCCGCAGCACTGCATAAAAAGAAAAAAAAAAGTACTTATCATAAGTTTAAGGGCAGTAAAACTATGTAAATAAATTAATATTTATTGGACATTTTTTATGATGACTATAAATCTGTTGCTTTCATAATTGCTGTGTTCTATTACTCATGTAATGTAAGAGTGACTTCTGCCCCTTTAAAGTACTGGGAGCCTAGTACAAAGTTAAGGCTAGCCAGATCCTGCTAGGAGGTGGTCTGACGCCACTGGGGGTGCAAGGGGTGCAAGGGGCACTGTACCTCACTGTACTCTCTCAAAATGGGAAGGCCAACAAGCCCCACCCTCTGGCATGTGAGGGCCCTGAGACATGCCGAGTGGGAGTTCTGATCAGCAGTGAGAGGTAGAAAGTGACCCCACCAACAAGAAGCCATCCTCCTCTCACAAGAGATGTGGTGGCCCCTGGCATTGTGTGGAATGTGGTAAAGCCCCTGACAGCTCCAGGGACACCCAGCAGCCATCTTACACCTTGGCTTTTGCTCAATTGTTTGCTTTGTTTTGATTTTTGTTTTCTAAATAGATACTCTGCTATCAATGAAATCAACAAAATACAAGGAACTCAGGGCTGCATCTTTGTCTATTTCATCACAAAACTGTCCCGGATGGGGAGCAGAGCATCCTATGTGGGATTTCATGGAGGTAGGGCCAAAGATAAGTGACTGTCTTTAAGTATGTCTGGGTTGATTCTCAGGGGTCCCATGCTGCCTACATGTCTAAGTCAGACACCAACTCCAGCTGTCTCTGGGCTTCTTTGGCTCACTGTTCACAGCCATCACCCTGGGACTTGCTGCTGCTCTGTCAGCATGGCCTGGGCTATCTCAGGTGTGCACAGGATAAGCTCCTGCTCCAACTTTTCATTGTACAAATGACTCAGAGATCTTCTCCTTGCAACCAGCCCTAGTGCTGACTCCTTGTGCCTGACTCCTTGATTTGCCTTCAAATCAGCCCAACTCTTTTTCTGTGGAATGATCACAAACTGGATTATGTAAGACAACTGGTATTCTGAGAAGAGGGAAATAAGTTTAATAATTTCACAGATGGAAAGACAACCTGTCAGTATCTTGAAGCACTTTCTAACTAAGTGACAGTATGTATGCTAAGATGCATGTAAAGAACCATAGACAGGATCCAGGTAGCCTTTGCACACCAGTTAATCAGTCTCAACACACAGGTTGATGGTGAGCATGCTGATATGATGTAGTGGAACTGATGGGTTTTGGTGTGTTCAGGGACATAGACTTTGAGGTACTGATCATTCCTCTGTCAGTAGTGTGATTAAACATCTGGACACAGGTGTGTCCCTGCTCATGGCTGCAAGAAGAAAGTGAAAAGACTTGAGAAGACGTGGTAGCTTTGTTCTTCACAGGGCTATGGCGGTCTGTGCACATCGATGACCTCCGGAGGTTCCCAGTCATGTCCTCTGATGTGACTAAGCTGCAGAGTGTTACCATCAGCCAGCTGTTCATGCCAGGAGACAGCCCTGAGCGTGAGTTGCAAGGTTTCAGTCTGGGAAAGTGGGGGCAGAGAGGCAGATGGAAGGTGTCAAGTTAGACAGCTTCCTGTGGGGCTGGAGTCAGGGTTGCCACACTTGAGTTACCTTTGAGTCTTGGCACCTGGCCTCAGCCGGAACTCAGGATGTGACACTGAACTGCCCGGCTCATGGTCAAGATCACCAGGGCCATGGGAAGGCCAAGGAGCAACACCCAGTGTATCAACTGGTGTGCTGTGGGTGATGTGCCCCAGGCTGTGGGACACCTGAACAGTAGATTTTGTGCTAAACTGGGTGACAAATGTCCCCATGACTGGGGCTGCCACTGAAGCTTGGGACAGGAAACCTTGGTGAAGCTCTCAGCCTAGGCACAGACTTGGTGCCACCCTATCCTTTTCCTTCTCCAAGTGGTGACTTGATTGTGTTCCCTTTGCTTGCATCAAAAGGCAACCAGGAGGAGGCGATGGAGGCAGAGACTAGCATGTCAGGGGAGGTGGCAGAAATGGAAATGGAAGAGGAAGGTCCTGAGGAGATGGAATGGGAGGCCGTGGACCTGAGGGGCGGTGATGTGAGTTCTCTGTTCCCCTGTTGGCTGCAGGTGGCTGAGCTGGAGGAGCCCAGGCAGCTGTGCCAGGGTCAGGCTGAGCCCTGCCTTCTCTTTATGCTGGAAGTATGAGGGACTTACCAGGACAAGATCTGTCATTCCCTTCTTTATGAAGACTCCTAGTTAGCTCTGCCCTGTCCCCCAACCACTGACCAAATCCTTGATGTCAGCCACCACCTTGCCAGTGGTCCTCAGGGTGGTTGGGCAGCACACAGGGATCAGCTGGGAGAGGTCTGTAGGTCAGCTTCACCATGGATACTGGCCACTGATGCTTTGGGCACATGGACACGAGGCCACCTTCTTGTGTGGGTAGCGTAGCTTTCACCCACCCTGGACATGACAGCAGCAGATGATGTGCTGTCTCCCTTGGCAGGCACAAGTCCTGGACACCACCAGACTGCTGAGGAGCTGTGTGCAAAGTGCCGTGGGGATGCTCAGGGACCAGGAGAGCAGCACACGCAACATGAGGAGAGTCACCATCCTCCTCAGCCTCTTGAATGGGGACAGTGTGTGCAGTGGTATGAGTCATGTCCTTGCTTCTCATCAGGGAATCAGGTGACTGAGTGTGGCGAGCTGCCCTTCTGGGTTTCTGTGGCTTGGCAGAGGCAGCTGGCATAGTGGGAATCTCAGGACATCTCATGAATTCTGCTCTAGAGTTGGCCTGGCCAGAGGACCTGTGGCTTCCCTCTGTGGGGGAACTGGTCAAGCAGCACAGTGGAGTCTCCAACTTGGTGCTCACAGGTGGACCAAATTATGTCCTTTCTGCCTTTTCACAGCCGCGTTCTTGCGGATATCCAAGATGCGCCTCTCCGTCCTTCTAAAGAAGCAAGAAGAGAACCAGCTCTGCAGTCTGAAGGAGTGGGTGGGGCGAGAGGCTGCGAACCAGGATGCACTCCAGGAGGCCGGCACTTTCAGGTACTGTGAGCAGCAGGCAGTGCAGGGACCTGCTATACTGTCCCAGGGGAAGGAGCACACCAGGTGTTTCTTTCTCCACCTCTGAGGAGGGCAGAACTATGTTTTTGCTCCCTGGATGGTCTCCCTTTCCTAGCACATATCCAAGCCATGCTCCCATTGCCCCTTTGCCACTGTTGCTCTGTCCTTGCTGGGTTTGCCAGCCTCCCTTTTCACTACCCCATGGTCTCCACAGTACTCGGGACCAGTTTTTTCCCCGTGGTCACAAGCAACACCCAGGAACAACTGGACCTGCTTGCACTGCACCCTCAATGCCCATTTCTGGGGCTAGCAGAGCCTTAGGACCCTGCTGGATGTTATGAGTCTTCACTAACACTGTGTGTCTGGGACTTAACATCACATATCCTTGGGGCTAGACAGCCAGCCTCCTTGAAGTCCTTTACACCAGAAGTCCTCTGCTTTTTAGTTAACTGTGTTAAGTAGCCTTGTCTTAATATTCTTTTTGATTCTCAAGTTGTTTAAATTTGGTCTCTTGGAACCCCTTTGAGGTGACTGCATTACTCTGAGAGCACTTCCCAGGGCTCTCAGCTCCTCCAGCCCAGAACCTCTTTCACGACCACCCCTTCCCCATCCTCTGTGCATGTTCTAGTTTGGGGTCTTAAGTCAAGTGATGTCCTTGACTAGTGGGATGTTTGTTTTCTCAGTAGATGTTTTTAAGTTCTCTCTAGAATCCTGTGTACTATATATTCAGGAAAAAAAATTCATACAAAAGGCCTTACTTTATTTTCCAACACAATTACCTAGTAATTCTTGTCCTTTACCATAAGAAATTATAGAATTTTTGTTATTATGTAAAAAACATATCTTTGCAACATGAAAGTGAGATGTAGTTAATTCAACCAATTAAACGCTGTCACTCTAAAGTACTCAGGGTTATTTACAGAAACACCCACAATGAAAGCTGAATTCTAGATGAACATGTTTTCTTACTTAACTTCATCTAGATCAAATTTACGTTCATCTCTTCATCTTTATTATATGGTATCCACAGCTAATTTTTTTTCTTGCAAAGTTTATTTATTTAGTGAAGTTCATTATTATTTGATTTGTTTATAGAACCTAGTTGGCTTGTTCTAAAAAAACATTATATACAAAAACAGCAAATATTTCTTCATCTTTTCAAGGCACTAGTTGCTGTTACTAGATGTAGAATTAAGTTCCATCCAGTCCTGCTTCTAATCTAAGACAATCGCATTTGTGAGTCTCTTACACTTAAAAGTGATGAGAACTTCAACTTGCGGCCCTGGCTTGTAGGCTAGAAGGCTTGTTGACACAGAGGAAGGAGGCATCAAGATCATAGTACTGACTGTGGTGCTGAGCCATTGTCCCCTGTCCTCTGTCCCACCCCTGCTGCAGGCATACCCTTTGGAAGCGGGTCCAAAGCGTAGTCACCCCTCTGCTGGCCAGCATGATCTCCCTCATCGACAGAGATGGCAACCTCGAGCTTCTGATCAGACCAGACTCACCAGCCTGGGCCCGGGACCTGTGGATGTTTATTTTTAGTAACACTAAGTTGCTGAACATTCCGCTTATGATGAATAACATAAGGTGAATGAAAATCCTCACAGCACCCTCAGGAGCTCTCCTGGGCTTGAGAATGTAGGCTCTGCTTTCCAAGGAATGTTTCTCCAGCTTCTTCTATAGCCTAGCGGTCATGGCATCCTGGCAGGTTTTTGTTCCATTTCCTTTTTCCTCATTTTCTTCTCTGAGGGCATCTGTGATAGTTCAGAAAGCCAGGCTGGATTCTGTGTGCAGTGGGGACACCGCCCTTTGGAGAGACTGTCCTTAATCATGCTTGTGTTCCCTTATGCTGTTCCCCTGTTCTGTCAGGGAACCTCCCCAAGTTTTCTGTTCAGATTACAGGGACTTCAGTTCTGGAATGTAGGCCAATAAGATGCAGGAGAGGGGCAGGCACAGGCACTGGAGACTTGGTCCTGCCTGAAGCTTTGGGCCCTTTCTAGGCCCTGCACAGGTGGCCTGCTTTCATTCTGCCTGTAAACAAGGGTTATGAGGTAGCCCTCCAGTTTCTGTGCACTGGGAGCCCTGGCCAGGAAGGCAGACAGCAGCTGTCTATGCAGCCTCAGCACCTTGTCTTGTTTTGATGTGGTGTGGGGGATGGAACCTGAGGCCTCACACTTGCCAGGAAAGCACTCTACCTCAGAGCTACCCCCTCACCCCTGACCCACAGCACCTTCTGAGAATTGTGGCACATGTCCTCTGGTGTTTGGAGCACCATCTCAGGAACTGATTCTCACTAACCTCACCTCACTGCAGATCCAAGAGTGAGATATCCTTTATCGTGGTACAGAACCATATGAGCCTTCCCGAGGGTGCTTGCAACAGTGTCCCCTTCAGCTGGAGAATCAGGGACTATCTGGAAGACCTCTGGGTCCAGGCCCAGTACATCACAGATGCAAAAGGTGAGTCCTACTCAAGATGGGCCAGATACAGCCCTGGTGAAGCAGCCTTTACCCACAAAGACACTGCCTGACTATCAGCGGGCAGACAGCAGCTAGCACCTGGTAAATTCTGGGACTTGTAGTTCTCACACTTTGCATGTGGAATAGACTCAAGTTCATGTCTTACCTTCATTTTGAAATGTCTGCTGAAGAAATGAGTCTCCAGGAGATCAGAAGCCTTTAAGTCATGCCGTGAAGGGAGGCTGTGAGGTGATTTCTAGTGGCTCACTTGCTGGCAGTCTGGTGAACTAGAGCATGTTCCAGCAGGGATGAAGCTTACTTCCTGCTGCAAGTTGACCATTCCTGTTCTGAGGCTTAGACCCAGGAAACAGCCCCTTTAAGCTTTCTCAGCAAATGCTAGCAATGAAAGGAACATGACCCTTTTCCCCATGCTGAGCCATTGTTTCCTCCTGCGTCATAGCTGGGGGCTGAGTTTGGCCATAGTCATTTCAGAAAAGCCAGTGGCAGTGCTATGTTTTTTGAAAAGTCACTTTTCAGATACATGTGAAATCATCTTTTCTTTTTTCTTTTTTTTTCTTCTTTATAAAAAAAAGTGTGTTTATTTGAACACTGTTGACATTATGATGAAGAAATATCACTTGAAAAGAAGCCATTTGTCATTTACTGTGTCAGCCCCTCTGTTCAGGAGCTATGTCATCTTTCATCTGTAGAGGCAGAAAATACATTAAAGGAAACATCATGGTTTATCATCGATGTCACTTTTGCATGGTGGTCTTGAATGTTTGGTCTCTAATATCATAAGGCAGAATATATAAATACTAGCTTGTAAAGGGGGAAGAAATATTCTAATTCTCTACTGCCCTCACCTATAACGATTTTAGTTTAAAACCTTTCATTTACCTGCTTGAGTTTATTTTTTTGTTCATAAAACTGAAAATTATTGCTTGTTAAAAGAGATAAGTGTATTGTAAAAAAAGCAAATGATAGGTTTTATGTCATTGTATCTCTGTTGTTATTGTCTGATATTTACTTTTTTTTTTTTATTGGTTGTTCAAAACATTACAAAGCTCTTGACATATCATGTTTCATACATTAGATTCAAGTTGGTTATGAACTCCCAATTTTACCCCAAATGCAGATGGCAGAATCACATCTGTTACACATCCACATTTTTACATGTACTTAGAGAACCAGTATGCTCAATGTGAACTTGCTTTCTTGGGCTTGCATTCTGCCACTTGTCCTAAACCAAAGTGAAGCAGTTGGTCTCCTGCTGAGAGAGTGTTTCTTCCCCTGGGGGAATGCCCTGCCTGGACCTGCTTGTCCAGCTGAGTTTGAAGTAGGTAGCCAACTCCCCATCTGCTGGAAGGCAAATCTCTCTGATTGGTGTAGTCTCTGACCCCAGCCCTAAAGAGAAGCCCACTCAGTCGTGATTCCCTGGCTTACTTACTTGGGCCCATTACACTGAACAGACTTGCAGCACAAAACTTAGGCTACCTCATATGTTTTTTCCTGTTGGAGTTAGTGTGGATTTTGTGACCTAAATTGAATGTTGATCCTGCCTTCCTTTCTATGTCACCTAGGCTACACATCCACCATACTCTATTCCAATAATGGAACTTTGTCTTTGAAATGCCCCAGGGTGCTACACTAGCCTGTGGCTCCTTACTGGGGAGCAAGTTTCTCTCAGCTATGGCTTCACTTGTCTCAAGCCGCTCTGGCTTCCTCCCTGCAGGACGGTCAGAGAAGTTAGTGGAAATCTTCCAGCAGACTCCCCTGGGCGTGTTTCTTGCCAAGCTCCCTGGAGATCACCAGCAGGAGCTGGTTCAGTGCTACTTGAGAGACTTCCTGCTCTTAACCATGAAAGTGTCCACCTGGGAGGAGATGAAGGTAGGTATCCACTCAAGGTCAAGTGTGAAAATTGCATGGTATAGACTGGGGACAAACACAGGAACTCAACTTCTGAGAGCTGGTGCTGCCATGTGGGGGAACAAAATGAAGCCACACAGGATGCTAGTCTGAGAATGTCCCCCAAGGTGCTCAGAACACAGGGCCAGTCCTCATCACTCCCCAAGGCCTCCTGGAATGGGATGTTCTAGTACCTTGAGAAGCTCTCCAGGTTCCTTGTAGCACCCTCTTGAAATTGTTGAGTTTCTCTTGACAAATTTAAGATAAATAGGTAACTGATGTCTTACGGTAAGAATAATAAGTGAAATTCAATGGGAAAGTTGATACTTTTTTTGTTTCTGGAGCTGGGGAGAAAATCAAGAGCCTCAGGCATGCTAGGCAAGTGCTGACTGCAGAGTAGCAGCCCAGCCCAAGATGGAAACTTAAAGAACATTGAAGAACATACTCTAGCCAGCATGAGGGAAGGTTAGCGAGATCTTTTGGGGAATGAGCAGAATTATCCTGATTTCAAAAATGGGTATAATTTATAAGCCAGCTACACAGGGCATAATTGTGCAGGAATCTAGAAAGCTTTGCTCACATGCTCAGCCCCACCAGGCAGTCAAAAGATAAACAGTCTCCAGATGCCAGTTGTACCTGCTCATCTGGAAAAACTGAGTTTTCAAAAAGAAGGGCAGGCTCACAGGCTTCCTGGGCAGGTACTGAGCAGTGGTCACATGGCAGGGTGGTTGGACAGTGCTCACAGCAAGGCTTTCCAGCCTTGTTTCTGATCACAAAGAATTAAAAACAATTTAAGTGTTCAAATAAATGAAGGAGGGACAAATTAAAGTAGGACCATTTTAAAATAGTTGTTTGCAACCATTGAAAACAATATTTTCACAGATAATGAGTGGTAGAGGAATTCTTATAACCTAATCTTGAGTGGAAAAAATCAGGAACACAGTGATTCTGATTTGAGGATGATTCTGAGGAAAGGAACAGTTAGGAAAATGGCTAGAGACTCTACTAAAAAGCAGTCAGGAAATAGGAAGTCTGATTTGTAATTTTATTTTTTTGTGGTTTTTGAATAGTTCTGAATTCCTACAGGAAAACATCTCTTTATGATTCAAAAATACATACTGAAAACCCTTGAAAACCCCAGTTTCTGCAGATGGCCCTGTGGTCCTGTGTCTGTGAGCTGCAAGGAGCCTCAGGGAGTCCTGTGGATGTGCTCTGCCTGCCGTGGGTGCACCTGGCCTATCAGCATTTCAGGACCCGGCTGCACAACTTCTCCAGAATCTTGACCATCCACCCACAGATTCTGCAGAGCCTCACTGAAGCTGCACAAAAGCACCACATGGCTGGCAGTGAGATGGTACAACCCTTCGGGAGGCTCAGGCCCTTGGCCTGTCCCTGGGAGCAGAAGGAGAAACCCTTTAGGGGTGTGTGAATCAGCATAGCCCAGAGGTTTTGGGAACAGCTGTGCTTCCTGTATCCCGAGACCCAAAGGAGCAGGTTAAGAGCCTGGAATACAAGGACACACTGCCTCTGCTGGGACCTCTGGCCTAAGGAAGCCTCAGCCAAAGAAGAGGGTGGGTGGAAGGGCAAGGGCCCTGTGGGGTCATGTGACTGTTCTCCTCTTCCCAGACACTGGATGCATTTGCTGCAATGGCCTGTGCTGAAATGCTGACAAGAGACATCTTGAAGCCAAGTCCCCAGGCCTGGCTGCAGCTGGTGAAGAAGCTGTCCATACCGCTGGAGCTCGTCTGCTCTGATGGGTACTTTCAAGGAAGTGGGAGCACAGCCAGAGCTGTCACTGCAGAGGTCAGGTGAGATCCAGAGTCGGCTCTCCCTGGCATGCTCAGCCTGTGCTCACCAGTGGACTCCAGGTCCTGGAACACCTGGCAGCAGGGAGAGCAGGTGCTCCTGCCATGGGAGGGGCTCTTTGTGCACTCAATCTGCCCTCGATGAACCCTGTCAAGTGCCAGGCATCTCGTTAGACACTGGAGAAAGAGGAAAACCACATGCAGGGAGGCCATGGTGCGCCAGAGCCACAGAAAGGCAGGCAGGTTATTAAGCTGCACCTTGAGAACCACTGTGGTGGCAGGGAGCCATCAGAAAGGACAAGGTTGGGCAGGGCAAGCAGAGGGGCAGGCCTTCAGTGTTGGGGAGAGTCCCAATCCATGCTGGGCTGTGAGAGTCAAGAGGGATTTACTGTATGCAGGATTGTCAGAGAGTAGGCACAGTGGCAGTGCATGCTGAGGTAGCAAAGTGAGACTCCAAGTCCTGCCTGCACAGAGCACTGGGGGAGTGCTGAGGGCAGGGCTGGTGGATAACCCCTCCTGTCAGCTCACCTTCCCATGCTGCCTTACATCCGCCCTCTCGTCCCCTCCTCCTGTCTCACAGTCCTCTGTTAGAGCTGAGTGTGTAACACCCTCTTTTGACAGAACCCAGTGGAATCGTGTTTTCCCCATTGCACTCTTTGTGGAGCACGTGCTCCTGGGGACTGAGAGCCAGATTCCTGAGCTGTGTCAGCTGGTGACCAAGTACGTCTTTTCACTAGACAAGGTGAGCACTGGGCACTTCTCTTGGTCAAATGCAGAGTTTGGGAGCCCACTCTGCCCTCATCTGCAGGTCAATGCTGGGCTCTCACTCAGTCGCACAGGGGAATGTGGCTCCTCAGCCAGCCATTGCATGGATAAGCTCAGTTGTTCAAGAGTTTGCCCTCCCTGATTGCCGAGTTGGGGCATGTCACTTAGGAATGATTGTACAGAATTGGACTTCTTCAGGGAACTTGCTTGTGGATGCTTTGCAAGAGCTGAATGGTTAGGTTCTACCCACCTCTAGGATGACCTAGAGCAGGCCAGCAGCCTAGCCCTTAGGGGCAAATTCACCACCATCCTCGGCAGGATGATAGCAATGCAGGAGAATGCCACTGGAGGTGGGACTTCAAAATACATGATGTCCATGGGACCATGGGAACAGGAAACCATTGAGCCTCTGCCCCCAACACCAGATAAAGCTGATGATGTTGCAACCAGTACCCCTCAGAGAAAGCCACCATCTCTGTGGCTTTCCACCAAAAACAGCCACTCAGCACAACACGGTTCCTACCTGTGTCACCCTGTGACCTTGGGCTAGGGTAACTAGCTCATGAGCACATCCTGTGGGTGTACAGCCATTGGCCTCCAGTGTACCCACTGTCAGGGTGTCTGAGAAAGACCACTTAGGTGTGCAGTCTTTGAAATGCAGGTAGGTGCACCAGAAGGAGATTGGCATAGATGCCAGGTGCCAGCGTATTCAGACTTAATCAGAATGTCACAGGACTTGTGCAGGATGGCCTATACGGGCCAGAGCTTGCTAACACTCCTAGGGTGCCAGGGGCCCACACTGCTTCTCGCTTACTCTTCTGTCCTCCTCAGCAGCTACCTTCCAGCTACTTGTCTTCAAAGTCTATTCCTGCTGTCATAGCCTGGGGAGCAAAAGAAGGGAGTGGCAGTGCCAGGGATGGAACCAGGGCCTCACATATGCTAGGCTGGAATCCTGCCACTGAGCCACACCCCAGCCCCTGCACACAATGCCTTTAAGAACACAGCCCAGGCTGGGCATGGAAGCACCTGCCTGTAACCCTAGCAGCCCGGGAGGCTGAGGCAGGAGGATTGTGAATACAAAATCAGCCTTAGCAACAGCAAGGCACTGAGCAACTCAGTAAGACTGTCTCTTAATAAAATACAAAATAGGGCTGGGGATGAGGTTTAGTAGTTAAGTGCCCCTGAGTTTAATTCCCAGTACCAAAAATTTTTAAAAAAGAACACAGCCCAGGACACACACACACACACACACACACACACACACACACACACACACACAGTACAGCTCATATTTCATTGTCCTAAACTAAGTCCCTTGGCCTCATCTAGGTGAAAGAAGATGGGAAACCTTTCTCAGAGTATGCTTATGTGCCATGTAACTTAGAGGGTTTTTTAAATATTTTTTTTTTGGCTTTTTGTTGTTGTTTTGAGAAAAAGGAAAAAGAAATTTTATTGCTTGGCTAGCAAAGGAGAAACACAAGGGACTCCTGTCCCAGAGGCTGTGATTCCTCTATCAGGGGGAACAGAGAGTTTTTTAAAGAGGCTATTCAAAGGAATTCTGTTTTCCAGGATTAGGAAGGAGATATTAGATAGATCAGGGAGGAGAGAAAAACAGGTATACTTTAGAGCAGCAAAGCTATGTTCAAAGTATGAACTGGACCACTCTTGTGGAGGTTCTTAAAGGAAAAGTAGAGAAAAAAATGGTGAGAAGGAGCATGTATCTGCCCTATGGCCACAGGCATCCTGGACCACCTTCCCACATGGCCTGGACACAGCTCTCTCCAAGTCTTTCCTGTACCATCCAGGACCCTCAGACCCTGGGGATGCACTGGGTACTCAGCCAGGTCCAGTGTGGTCTCTGGTGGTCAGGTAGCCTGCTAGCTGAGAGATGGGTTTTCTGGCCCTGAGAGCTGGCATGCACCTGTTCATGGGAGACTTTTTCCCCAATGTAATGACCTCAAAAACTTCACAGGTTTCTGGTTCATTTCCTTCTAATCAGATCCCTGTGCAACTAACCATAGCCACAGATGCTACCCAGTTAGTTCCCGAGCTTGAAGCCTGTGTTGTACACTGGTCTGTGCTCTGTGCATTTCCTCCAGCTACAGGGAATCCCTACAGCTCCATTCATTGGCTACCTGAGCCTGGAAAGGGTGCTGCCCTGGATTGATGTTTGCTGTTCTCCTCCTATGGTTAGAAGTTTAAGTGAAACTGTGGGGGATGTCTGGGGCCTGAGTCTTACCTCCTGCAGACTGCCACTTCAGAGCTGACTCCTACACCCCTGGATATTGGTAAAAGCTGAAAGTAGCCAGCACATGATGGGTATTCGAGTCTTGTCCATCAGCTCTGACAGGAGGGTTAGACATGGCAGACACAGTTAGGTCTTAGGTGGGTAGGTAGTCTGCAGAGAAAGATGCAAGGGAGATCAATTCTCATGGCTCATGTCTGTAATGCATATTTTTCCACAAGTTTCAGGAAACTGGGTTTCCCTTCTGCCCTAACATTAGTCTCCCCAACCAGCACCCCACCACTGGGCCACTGCTGCTTTTTTTTAAGTGTGCTAAAATATACATAACACAGAATGCACCATGTAAACACTTTTAAACATATAGTCAGCGACATCAAGCACAGGGTGTTGTGCTGCCACCAGATCATGCTCCAGAGTGTCCTTACCTCCCTCCACACACACATGGACTCCCCAGCCATGTAGATCCTTGATCTACTTTCTATCTGTCACTCTGATTACCACAGGCAACTCACATAAGTAGAGTTGTTTAGCATTTGTCTTTGGTTTCTGGTTTGTGTCACCTAGCATGATGTTTTCAAGGTTCATCTGTATGGTGGCAAGTTTCAGCATTCAACCTTCTTAGGGCTGGATAATGAATGCCACTGTATGGGTGACACTGAATCTGTCCACTCATCTGTTAATGGGCACTCAGGCTGTTTCCACCTTCTGGCTGTTGTGATTGCTGTGAACTTATTTGAGGCCTGCTTTTACTTCTTTTGGATGTGTACCTAGAAGGGGACTTACTGTGTCAATTTATTACATTTCTCTCTAGCTGGGGATGCTCCACCACTAAACTACATCTCAGCCTATTGTTTTACTTTAGGACAGAATCTGGCTTAGTTGCTAAGGCTAACCTTAAATATGTGATCCTTCTGCCTCAGCCTCTGACCTCACTAGGTATATACTACTGTGCCCAGCTCAGAGAGTTTTGATGTGCATTGCCATGATAATTAATGATGCTGAACATTTTTTCATGTTCTTCTCAGGTATGTATGCATCTTTGGAGAAATGTCTAAGTCCTTTGCCCTTTGCTGAGTGGGTTGTTAATTAACGAATCAAATTTATCAGGATATTAAACACACATCATTTCCAAGTATTATCAACCTTGGGAATTCAAGGATGGCTCAAAAAATATCTACAAATGTCATCAGTTATATAAATGAAAAAATAAACTCTAAATGATAATTTCAAAAGGTAGAGAGAACATTTGACAAAAATTTATGATTTAGAAAAAAATGCCCTAGGCAAAGTAGAAATAGGGAACTGTCCTTACTTGTATAATGCAGAGTGGACATTTGTGCTAACATCTGTACTAACATTTATGCCTGACGACAAACTTTCAGAAACAGCATTAAATCACTAAATTCACTATCCTGTTCAGGTCCTTGGCCCATTTATTGATTGGGTTGCTTGTCTTTTTGGTGCTTAGCTTTTTGAGTTCTTTATATACCCTAGAGATTAATGATGTGTGAGTGGTAAAGATTTGTTCCCAAGATGTAGGCTCTCTATTCACCTCACAGATTGTTTCATTTGCTGAGAAGAAACTTTTTAGTTTGACTCCATCCCATTTATTGATTCTTGATTTTAATTCTTGCACCAAAGGAATCTTATTAAGGAAGTTGGGGCCTAATTCCACATGATGCAGATTAGGGCCTACTTTTTCTTCTGTTAGACACAGGGTCTCTGGTTTCATTCCTAGGTCCTTGATCCATTTGGGGTTGAGTTTTGTGCATGGTGAGAAATACAAGTTTAATTTCATTTTGTTGCATATGGATTTCCAGTTTTCCCAGAACCATTTGTTGAAGAGGCTATCTTTTCTCCAACACATGTTTTTGGTGCCTTTGTCTAATATAAGATAATTGTAATTTTGTGGGTTAGTCTCTGTTCCTCTATTCTGTACCATTGGTCTACCAGTCTGTTTAGGTGCTGATACCATTCTTTTTTTTTTTTTTTTTTTTGTTACTGTCGCTCTATAGTATAGTTTAAGTTGTGGTATAATGATGCCACCTGCTTCACTCTTCCTGCTAAAAATTGCTTAGACACTTCTTAGACGATGATATACAATCAATCAAAAAATATATGGAAAATGTTCATCATCATTAGCAATTAGAGAAATGCAAACCAAAACTACTCTAAGATTTCATCTCACTCCAGTCAGAATGGCAGCTATTATAAATACAAACAACAATAAGTGTTGGCGATGATGTAAGAAAAAAGGTACATTCATACACTGCTGGTGGGGCTGCAAATTGGTGCAGCCATTATGGAAAGCAGTATGGAGATTTATTGGAAAATTGGGAATGAAACTACCATTTGACCCAGCTATCCCTCTCCTCAGTCTATATCCAAACGACTTAAAAACAGCATATTACAGGGACACAGCCATATCAATGTTTATAGCAGCACAATTCACAATAGCTAAACTGTGGAAACAACCTAGATGCCCTTCAGTAGATGAATGGATAAAAAAAAATGTGGCATATATACACAATGGAATATTACTCATCAATAAAAGAGAATAAAATCATGGCATTTGCAGCTAAATGGATGGAGTTAGAGAAGATAATGCTAAGTGAAGTTAGCCAATCCCAAAATATCAAATGTCAAATGTTTCCTCTGATATAAGAAGGCTGGTTCATAGTGAGGTAGGGATGGGGAATGTGGGAGGAATAGATTAACTCTAGATAGGGCAGAGGGGTGGAAGGGAAAGGGAGAAGGTATGGTATTAGAAATGATTGTGGAATGTGATGGACATTATTATCCAAAAGACAAAGACAAGAATTGGTGTGAATATACTTTATATACAGTGAGAGATATGAAAACTTGTCCTCTATTTGTGTAATAAGAATTGTAATGCATTCCACTGTCATATATACATAGAAAAATTAATTAAAAAATAAAATAATTTGAGAAAAAATAAATTCTCCATGAATTGCTGGGGATGTGCATTTCTATGGTGCTCTGGTGGAACTCAGGGCCTCACGCATGCCAGAAAAGTGTTGTACCACCCAGCTGCTTCCCAGCCCAACCTTTTGTTTTTACTGAAGCAGACATATGCTAGATTGTTTGTACAGGACTGTTCAGAATCACAAAAACTCAAGTACACACTAAATACTGGTTACTGGAAACAGGTATCTGGAAGAATATTCATTTGGACTGCTATACAGTGGTTAAAGCAGCTGAGCTGTTTACCAGGAAGTCACTGAAGGGGCCTGCAGTGAGGCCTCCCAGGCCTGAGGGCAGAATGGTGCAGGACAATGGCAGGGTGTTTACACAGGTGCACACAAGTCCTCAGAGAAGCTTAGGAATGTGGGGAGGGGACTTGACCAAAAAGGGTTGCCCATGTTGCCACAACTGGATGTATATATGTTGTTCCTGTAAAATAGGATCTAGCCAGCGGTGGTGGTACACCCCTATAGTCCCAGCTCCTTGGGAGGCTGAGGCAGGTGGACTGCTTGAGTTCAGGAATTTGAGAGCAGCTTGGACAACATAGTAATACCCTCTCTCTAAGTAAATAAAGAAAACAAGATCTAAAGCAAATATTCCAAAAATGCTCAAGTCTCTTAGAGCTTAATGGTGTGTACACAATGGTCATTACATTATCATCATTTAAAGTTTGAAATACCTCATGATGAGGAAAGGGGGTAGACCTGAAAAGGAGGAGGAAGATGGAAAATGACATTGGGAATTCAGTCCTTCTCTTCAAAAAGCAGTGGGGCCACAAGGATTTGAAAGGATGGGAAACTGCTAAGAATTCCCCAGGCCTTGGGCTGCCCCAGGGCACAGCTGATCCCTGTCCCTCCTGGATGGGTGCCACCCCTCACCAGGCCTTTCCCCTCCAGTGTCTTCAAGAAAACTCTGACCTCAAGACCCACAGGCCTTTTGTGGCTGTGATGACCACTCTCTGTGAATGCAAGGAGCAAGCCAGCAAGAGTCTGGCCAGGTGAGAGGGGTCTGGGAGGAGGGAGCACTGGGAGGAGGGAGTGCTGCCCCTGGGGTGCACTGGCACCTCCAAACCAGTGTCTGCCTTGAACCCCATCACCTGCTTGGATTCCAGGTGTGGAGTGCAGCTGTGCCCCACCTGCCTGGGAGACGCTCATGATCCTGTGTGTCTGCCCTGTGACCATGTGTACTGCCTGATGTGCATCAAGAGCTGGCTTGTCCCTGGGCAGATGATTTGCCCCTCCTGTTTAACTGACCTGCCAGATAATTTCTCTGTGACAGTTTCCCAAGAGCACAGGTAAAACACTCTTTTTCTTTAAAAGTCTTCCTCTTTTCTCTTTTTTTCCAGATATAATATTCAGAAATTTAATTTCTATTAACCTTTGTGTGATTAAAGCCTGGCTTCAGAGAACTGTCTGAAGTAAGACTTGGGCACTTCTTAGATGATGGGTGTCTCTGAATTCCTCTCTCCCCAACACACACACACACCTGACAAGATTTTGAGACTGCAAAATTCAGAAATAAATGAAGCCCTTGAAAGAGATCCAAGAAACTTAGATACAGCTTCTCCATCCTCCTTTTCGCATAGGTGGCAGGTGCAGGGGTGAATCCCATGCCTTTTGCATAGGCAAGCAAACCCTCTACCATTGAGCCACACACCAGCTCTCTCCCAGCCTCTGGGAGGTCAGGAAGGGGAGCTGTGGGCTTCAGACAATGGTCATGCTTCATCAGTGATTGCTTTTTCTTCTGTTTCCTCCCAATGGAGAGGATCTATGACAAGCTTAGGCAGGTTAAATGATTGAGGTGTTCCTGGAAGAGATGTGTGTAGATGCTGCTGCAGTTTTTAAGACCAGCTAATCAACAAAAGTAGATATTTGAATCTCTTGATGTAAAACAACATGCTGTCCAAATCTCAAATCATTCTTCTTGCAGGGATTTGGGAACACGGTCTCTGAGTCTTCTGACTGGGTTTTCGCTGTTTCCTTAGGGTGGCCATTGGGAAACACGCCCAGTTCCGGCAGATGTGCAACAGTTTCTTCATGGACCTGATTTCTACCATGTGCTTCAAAGACAATAACCCTCCTGAGAAGAACGTGATTGATGGGCTTCTGTCTCTACTCTTCGTGCAGAAGGAGCTCTTGAGAGATGCTCCCCAACGTGAGTTGCTTTCTTCTTTCAAATCTTGATTCAGTTCCTCTCTGTTTTGTGCCATGATATGAGCAATAGCACCTTTCTCTTTCTGGCTAAGGATACCAGGAACACACGAAGTCTCTCTCACCATTTGATGATGCTGTGGATAAGACTCCTGTCGTCCGCTCTGTGGTGCTGAAGCTGCTCCTGAAATACAGGTAGGAGCAGCTCCCTGAAGGCACACTTCTCTGAGGCCTTGGCTTCTCTGGCCTGTGTTGTGCTTAGTCTTTGTGCCAACACATATCCTTATGCATAATTGGGGAAAGTTTCTTCAGTGTGTTTAGACATGTCTCTGTGGGCATATTGTTATGCTCGAATTCGGGACCCCTAAAAGACCACCAGAGACCAAGATCGATGTAAGAAGCAAAGAGGTGTTTATTGCAAGCTAGCTCAGTCCTCTGCGCACACAGCAACTTGTGGCACTGAGAGGCCCCAAGCCCAGGGGTTGCAGCAGTTTTATACACTCTTTGGGGAAGACAGGGACTTCACATACATCATAGCATCTCTTAGCAAATCATCACACACTGCGGGAAAATCAAACAACAACTCTTAACATTGATTAGCACATTCACTGGTGGGAACAAGTGGGGTAAGGGTGATTGGTTAGTACCAGAGGGGAATTCATTTGAATGGATTCATTTAAGCCACAAGGAGTGTACATGCTGAACTACATGGTTTCCCAACATGTTATCAACCACCATAAACTACCAGAAGGGTCATCTGGCATCCCAGGTATTTTTCCTGTCTCATGCTGATTGGTGGTTGCTAGGGGGTTGCTATGGGTCCTCACCTAGCCTGACTGAGTCAGGGACACCTGGCATAGCAGATCTCTCCTGTTATTTGTAGATAAACAACTCAGCAGGGTGGGTATGTGCCTAGGAGTACTCTGTGGGTCTTTCCAAGGCCAAGGGTCACGCCCCCTTCCTTGGACAGGCTTTGCTCTGAGGTAGAGGCTGGCCAGGCATGGGTATGAAGTGAAAATACAGAGTGCTGGGAAAGGACCCTTGGTGTGGTGATGCATGCAGAACCCAGGAATGGTTGTTCTCACCCTAGCTCCATGGCCACCCCAGAGTGTGATTTTTGGTGTGGTAATTCAGAGTCTCCCTCACCCTCAATGTCCTCCAAGTCCAGATTCCACAACATGTGGACTCTGTGTTTTCTCGAATTAGATAGTCAGTGATGTCCAAGCATGGTGTCCTCTGGCTGATCCTTGTGTTCATTGAGCTTCAGTTCTCAGAGTGCTGGCAAGGACCCTTTGGTGGGGAGTTGGTTCCTGAACTCTGAATTTTTAAAAATAATACTGAGATAGTAATTTGCCTGTTCAAAGTGTCCATATTGGCAATAATATTGCCAAAGCTTTTCTGCATGAAGGAAATAGCAACCACAGTTATGGTATTCTTCTCCACTGTGCATATGTACTTTTTAAAGTGCCAGTTTCACTATGAGCTTTACTAAATCTCAACCATTGAGTTTGAAATTTAAAAAAAAAATGTTTTAGTTATAGTTGGACACAATATCTTTATTTCGTTTATTTATTTTTATGTGGTGCTGAGGATTGAACCCAGTGTCTCACACCTAAGGGGCAAGCGATCCACCATTGAGCTACAACCTCAGCCCGAGGTTGTGATTTTTAACGTTGTATAGAAGCAAGAAATTGACCCAGAACACTGCAAAACATAAGACAGTGCTTATCTCAAAGAATGCTTCTCCTAAAAGTCTCCAGATAACAACTGGCTGCTTGTCTCAGGCCTTGCCATTTTGCCTGAACCAGTGACCACCAGACTACAGATCTGTGGTGATGTTAATGCATGTAAGTAGGTATCTACAACAAGAGATTGCAGACTAAAAGGATGCCAACATCTCAAGATTTGCCTTGCCCAGAAAACCAAGGCTTTTCCAAATGACCAATGCCTAATGTCACAGAATCATGTGTGTCAAAAAATGATCCAGTAGCTGGAGATGCAGCTCAGTGGTAGAGGTTTTGACTATCACACAGTGAGGCCCTGAGTTTGATCCATAGCACTGGGAAAAATCCATAACAGAGTAGACTATGTGATTGTAATATACTTGATGAAAACAACTGACATGGTATCAGGTTCTATAACCAGTCTTCAGAAATGATCACTTTAAAAGTGTTGTTACGGTATTGAAAAAGAATAACCCCCAATATATGCAAGAACTATTAAAGATTTCTCCCTTTTCCAACTATATCATGTGTAAGGCCAGATTTTCTTCAAATGCTTCAAAGTAGTATCAGAAGCAGATGTAGGAAGTCAGCTGACTTCTGTTAAACAGGCTTCCAAGAATTATAGGAAAGCCACTCTTCTAAACATCATTAACACATGTGGGTTTATTCTGTTTATCTTAAATGAACTGATACACTCTTGAAACTTTTCAGTTTCTAATACTATAAGCATTGATAGATTTGACCCACATAAACAAATCAATAAGTTTTAAGACTGTAAAAGGGCCTGAATCCAAAATGTTTGAGAACAACTGGTCTGCAATATGGAACTTAATATTCCTTCAAGCCTCTGCAAACATATTTTTAATAAAAAGCTGTTAAGGAATCTCTATATTGCTTTCTAGATTAGTGGCACCAATTTGCAGTCCCACCAGCAATGTATGAGTAAGTGTGCCTTTCCCCCCGTATCCTCAACAAAACTTGTTGTTTGTATTCTTATAAGCTGCCATTCTGATTGGAATGAGATGAAATATTAGATTAGTTTTGATTTACATTTCTCTAATTGCTAGAGATGTTGAACATTTTTTCATATATTGTTGATTGATTGTATATCATCTTCTGAGAAGTTCTGTTCATTTCCTTGGCCCATTTTTTGATTGGGTTATTTGTTGTTTCTTTTTTTTTTTTTTTTGGTGTCAAGTTTTTGAGTTCTTTATATATCCTAGAAATTAGTGCTCTGATGTCCATGTGGTAAAAATTTACTTCCATCCTGTAGGCTCTCTCTGTACCTCACTGATTGTTTCTTTTGCTGAGAAAAAGCTTTTGAGTTTGAATCCATTCCATTTATTTATTCTTTTTTTTAATTAGTTACACATGACTGTACAATGATCTTGACATGTCATACATTTGAATTAAATGGGACATAATTTCTTATTTTTCTGAGTGTACAGGTTGCAGAATTACATTGGTCATGCAGTCACATATATATCCACAGCAAAATAATAATAATTTTATTCTTAAAAAATAAATTTATTCTTAATTTTATTTCTTGTGCTATAGGAGTCTTGTTAAGAAATTGGGACCTAATCTGATATGATGAAGATTTAGGCCTATATTTTCTTCTATTAAGCACAGGGTCTCTGGTCTAATTCCTAGGTCCTTGATCCATTTTGAGTTGAGTTTTGTGCATGGTGAGACATAGGGGCTTAATTTCATTTTGGTGGATATGGGTTTCCAGTTTTCCCAGCAGCATTTGTTGAAGAGGCTATCTTTTCTCCAATATATGTTTTTGACACCTTTGTCTAGTATGAGATAACTGTATTTTGTGGGTTGGTCTCTGTGTCTCTGTACTATTGGTCTACAAGTCTAATTTGGTGCCAATACCATGGTTTTTTTGGTTACTATTGCTCTGTAGTATAGTTTAAAGTCTGGCACACTGATGCCACCTGCTTCACTGTTCTATCCAACTCCCTGGTTTATACCCAAAGGACTTAAAATCAGCAGACTACAGTGACACATCCACATCAATGTGTATAGCAGCACAATTAGCAATAGCTAAATTGTACAACCAATCTAGATGCCCTTCAATAGATAAATGGATAAAGAAACTATGGTGTGTGTATATATATATATATATATATATATATACACACACACACACACACACACACACAGACACAAAGTGGAATATTACTCATCATTAAAAGAGAATAAAACCATGACATTTTCAGGTAAATGGATGGAGTTGGAGAATATCATGCTAAATGAAAAAAGCCAAATCCTAAAAAACCAAAGTCTGAATGTTTTCTCTGATATGTGGATGCTGATCCAGAATGGAGGTCGGGGGGAGCATGGAAGGAATGGAGGAATTTTAGATAGGGCAAAGGGGAGGGAGGGAATGGGAGGGTGCATGGGGATAGGAAAGATGGTAGAATGAGATCGACATCATTACACTAAGTACATGTATGAAGACACAAATGGTGTGACACTACTTTGTGTACAACCAGAAACATGAAAAAATTGTACTCTGTATGTGTACTATGAATTGAAATGCACTCTGCTGTCATGTATAACAAATTAGATTGAATGAATTAATTAAAAGAGCTGTCAAATCTATCTATCTATCTATCTATTTATATGTATTATACCTTTATACACACAGAGAAATAGATGGGAAGATGATTGGTTAATAGATGCTCTTTTGTATAAGGTGATTCTGCCATTCTAACGTCATGAGGAATAATATTTATCTTTCCACAGCTTCCATGCAGTGAAAGATTACATCCAGGCCTACTTGTCCCTATTAGAGAAGAAGGCATTCATCATTAAAGATAAGACTGAACCCTACATGCTCTTCATCAACTGCCTGGAAGTAAGCCAGCTGCCACTTTGTTGCTTTTCTTCTACAAACTCTCTGAACCATATGGTTTACACAGTAGCAGAGTTTCTGAAAACTGAAAAAATGCAGCTTTATTCAGTACAATTAATAGAGGTTTCTTTTCCATGTGAAAAAAGAAAAAAGTTTCAAAGACTTTGCTCTGCTCTTAGATGTCCCACACACAGTCACGAGTCACTTGGTGATGTTTCCATCACTGCGGTTCTGATGTTGGTCTCATGAGATCCTCACCTAGCATCTGAAAATGTCTGATGTTTGCACAGCAGTGAAATCCCCTTCAGATGCGTTTTTTGAAAGTGTCCCTGTTGTTAAGCAGTGTACAGAGTACAAATGAAATGCTAAATGAAAAAAGCCAATCCTAAAAAACGAAAGTCTGAATGTTTTCTCTGATATGTGGATGCTGATCCAGAATGGAGGTCGCGGGGAGCATGGAAGGAATGGAGGAACTTTAGATAGGGCAAAGGGGAGGGAGTCATGTGCATGTGTGTGCAAAGCAGAAGAAACCACAGCCTGGATGAGTACACAACAGGTTTAGCAATGGTCATCCCCACCTGGCGAGATCCTGAATCCTTTTTATTTTTATTGTCTTCATATTTTTATACCCAAAACTTGTATAATGCATATTATAAAAAATAGATTATACACTTTTTTCCTTATCAGTTTGCTTTTTCTGGTTGTTTTCTATAATTTTAGAAGTTTGGGGAGTTGCCTGTTGAAAAGTATAATATTCTTTTCTTTCTTGTTCTTTGCTCCTTAGGATTCAATTCAGGAGAAGACCAGTGCTTACTGTACAAGGAGTGAACTCGACTGCCTGAGGGAGGAAGGCCATTTCCTACGGACCTGCTCCTCAGGGAGACAAGGCCAAGGACCTGCCACTACAGTGTCTGTTGAGTACCTTCAGGAGGTGGCCAGGACCCGCTTGTGTCTCGACAGGGCTTCTGATCTCCTTTTGGAGCTTCAGGAGGGCTCAGGCAGGTCTTCTTTACGTTGGTGAAATTAGCTACAAGTTCAGAAGAACAGGAACTCTCCTTAGGGTCTTGCTGGCCCTTACCATGTTCCCCTGTTCTGGATGTTTTTTTTTTTTTTTTTTTTTTTTTTTACTGAGTTCCCCAGAAGCAGGCCCTCAGTCCCCAGTCACTGACCAGCTTTCTCCTTGCACTGTCAGAACTGGCTGTGGAGGAGCAGTACTACCTGCGATGTGTCGAGCAGTTCTGCACCCAGGCAGGGAACGACTGGCACCGCGTGTATCTGGTCCGGAGGCTCGCGAGCCTGCGAGGGATGGAATTTGTGCAGAGCCTCTCCAGGCAGGGCCATCCATGCCAGTGGGTGTTTCCCAAGGGAGTCATTGCACAGCAGGTGAGACACAGGTCCCTGGCAGAGCAGGAAAGCTGTGGGAACCACTCCTCTCTCTCCCTTCCCTCATAATAGGCAGGACACAGGCAGGTATCTGGTCCTTGGTCTCTGCTTCAGGGTGGGTTTAGGCCACCTGCCATAGAGCAAAGGTAGGTATGGGCATGTTTGGTGTGCACATTTGTGTGTGTTTCTGGTTTGAAGTTCACCTGCATTTTATCGAGGCTTAATTTCTAATTGAATTCTACACAGGAAAAGTGAATGAATGTTTCTTTTAATATTTGCTTCCAGCAAAGTAAAAGGTTACTCAGCTTGCAAGCTGTGTCTTGTGCTCTCTGCCAGGCAGAGGTGGGTAAGAATTGAGAGACAGTGCAATGAGTTTGGCTTTCAGGCTTCTCCATTCCCAGTGCTCAGAAATTGTTAAATTCTTAGTGTCCTGGGGTTAAAAAATGGCACTGAAACCTTGGCATCTTTAAGATGACTATCTGGGACTCAAAGATGACATGTTTTTGTCACTTTGCTTGGTGTGTTGCTGTGTGTAGAAAAAGCAAGAAGCTCCAGGGTCAGCCTCCCTTCTCCCCAGGCTCTCCATCTCTGTGGAGGCCATGCTCCTGAAGACCTCCAGGATTGTCATGGCTGGAACTCACAGGGAGTTCCAGCTGAGTTGCCTCTCACCTCCAACAGTGTCTACTGTCTTTCTTTGCCTATGGAGAAGGGTCTTTGCAGAACACCCTACCCTGCCCCACCATGACTAACCCTCTTCTCCTGGGCTGCAGAAGGACCACACGGGCCAGATGGACCAATACCTGGTGCATGGGGATGAATACAAGGCACTTCGTGATGCAGTGGGCAAAGCCATGCTTGAGGGCAAGGCCTCCGGCCTCGAGACTGCTCTGATGGTAGGATGGGCTCGCAGCTTCTCCCTGATTCCGGGTGGTATCCCTCACACCTGCATCTTCCCTGTCAAAAGATGCAGATGTAATGGAGAAGGTCTCTGAACAGCCCCAAGAGTGACACTAATGCCAGGAGGCAGATGCCTGTTGTCTTCATATTGAGTAAGAGATATTAACAATTAGCAAAATCCATTGCTATGTAGATTCATAGTCCACATACATACTATATGTCTATTTTGATGTTACAGGGTTTTAGGGTTCTAATAATTTAAAAAATATTTTGAGTTGTAGAGGAACACAATGCCTTAATTAATTAATTAATTAATTTTTTATGTGGTTCTGAGGATTGACATCCAGTGCCTCACATATACTAAGCAAGCATTCTACCACTGAGCTACAACCCCAGCCCCAGGATTCTAATCTTTAAATTGTTCTGGTCTTGCATCTTTTTTGAGTCCCTGTTTATCCTTGCCTTACACCAGGAAGAGGAAGTAGAAAATCCTGTCTCTTCCCAGGACACATTTCTAAGACCAGTAAAGTAGTCACAGGAGAACAGGTGCTGACTTCTGTTTCTCCATCATGACTGCCTGTGCACTGAGGTTAACCTGAGCTTGTCTCATGACCTTATAGCCCCAGTAATGTGCATGGAGGCCCATAGTGCATAGCCCAGGGAAGGTTGCTCTGGGGAGTGCTGTATCTTCTGAATACTTGCTCCACACCCCACCCACAGTCCTTCAAGAGCCCCAGAGCTCAACAGGCAGTCTACCTGCTGCTGGCGCTCTTCCGAGAAGTGGCTGCTCTCCACTGTTCCCAAAATGCAGACCTCCGCCCTAAGCCAGAGGTGAGTGACACGCTGGGGCTTTCATTCAGCCTCATGATTGGGAAGGACTTTCTAAGCACAGAACTCACAAATTTTATTTCCTATTTACGGTAATAGGAATTATGACCTTCCATAATTTTCTACGTAGGATAGAGGGTGTACCCTTATTATGTGGAAGGATTATTTTGTTTAATCCAAACCTTACAGACTCAGGAACCTTACTTAATGTTTACCAAAACAGAGTATTGAGATCTGTACTGAAGAATGTGGTTGCTGTGTTTCTATATGAAAATTTTCTTTCCTGAAGCATTTCCCCTCCATTGGTGATCATTTAACTATGTTTACCTAGATATTTGATGTGTACTCAGTATCATAATGTGTGACTTTCAAAGAGGTAACCCTAAATTCACAGTATTCCTTTTTGAAATATCCTAACATGAAAAACATCTTTCGTGCCAGCAATGCGAGGCTGTGAGCAGGTTCGTTGAAAACAGCAGGATCCTGTCTCCGACGGGGGTCAGGCCTTTCGCAGCATCCCTCGTGGCCAACACTCTGCCTTTGCTGAGCACGGGCCCTGGTGCCGACAGTCTTGAAAGAACAGTGACAGAAATGGCCATTCACACTGCAGCTGTCCTTCTGTGTGGACAGAGTGAAGTCTTGGTGCCCCTGAGGAACTTAGCTTTCTCTCCCGCCAGCATGTCGGTAAGCTGCATGATGATAACTTTGATTTTACAGTGAAACTTCAGTGTATTTTTTTCATGTTGAGACCTGGCCGGTGGCCATGGGAACTCTCAAACCTGTCCACCTTTTAGATTCTCTGCCCTGTTGACCCACTTGATCCTTCAGCACAGTGCTGGTGAAAACATGCTCTGCCCTTTGCAGGTTCACACAGAGCTGTTGTACATCCTCTGTAAACAGCTCTGGAGCTGAGAAGAAACTGCCTCACTCTGTGACTCTTGCTGGGCAGCAGCTGCAGCCCAGAGGCCCTCTCAGCAGGGCCATTTCTGCTCTTGGTCTTTCAGAATGCTTTTCTTCCAACAATGCCTGAAGACCTGCTGGCTCAAGCCCAGAAGTGGGAGGGTCTGGAAGGCGTCCAATGGTATAGTGAGTACCAGTGTATGGGGAGGGGTCACACTCTTCTCAGCTTGTAAGGTCAGCCTGCGGCCATGCCATACCTGAGGCTGGACCTGGGCTTCACTAGGTTCTGCTGAAAGCCCATGTTACTTGCCTCCTCCTGCCTTTGGCTTGAGGGCCACAGAGTTAATTCACCAGATGACCAAATAATTTCCCTGTGTAGTCATGGGATAAGAGCCATTGGGCTACACTGGTGCTCTCTAGAAATGTCACTTGGAATAAGGGGGACCTGGAGACCACACTGAGGCTCAATCAAAGGCCAGTCACAATCCAGAGGTTTTTGACCCAGAGACAGCTTCCCGCAGCCTACACCTGGGAGACAGCCACATAACCCATGACTTTTATATGAGTTGTGCTGTTGCCTTAAGTAAATAATCTTCTAAAACTAGTTTTTAAAGTTGTACTGAAACATGCTTTTGCCAAAAAAGTAAAATTCCAAGAGAACAGAAAGATATATATACAGTGCTACCACCAAGTTACCCCTGGTTTGTGTCTGGAATCCAACTTCTCTCTGCTGTGTAAACCAGACTATTTTCATGGGTGATATGTGTTCACTGAGCTCCAGGAACACGCAAGTAATTTAGCTGATGGCATGGCTCGAGGCTTCTGGTGAGGTGCTTAGGACATGGGCTCTGTGTCCTGTTGGTCAGGGCCAGAGAGGAGGGCAGCAACTTCCCCTTCCCACATTTGGTAATTTGATGGAGACTTGCTAACATGTGTCCTGTTGTTCTTTGAACAGTTTGTCCCAATGGTCATCCGTGCACTGTAGGAGAGGTGAGTCTTGGTGTTTGGGGGAGGCTCAAAATGTGCATTCACATCTGGGGTGGTGGGGAAAGACTTGGGAATAAGGGTCTTCACCTTCTGGGAGGCACAGGTGCATTCTGAGGACTACTCAGTGTGTTCCAACTGAGTCTCATTTAGAGATACCAAGGACATGATTCTTTCCTGCAGGTCATCTGTGCATTGTAGGATATTTAGCAGCATACCTAGCCTCAGCTCACTGGGTGCCAGTAGCAGTACCCCCCAGCCCAGTATGATGTCCAAGAATGTCTGCAGGCATCACCCAAGTCTCCTGGGATGCCATAATGCTGCTGGCTGAGAGCACTGTAGCAGGGCTCAGCCACACAGACCCTCAGCTGGATCACTAGCCAGAGAGAAATGTGGGCTGAATACCAGAGAACAGGAGAGGACAAGAAAGACTCATGGCTAATGAGCCCTGGGGGACAAGCAGATGCTGCTCATCTGGGACTCTGGGGCATCTCCCTGGTTGTTCACAACATCTGCACTTGCTGAGCAACAGGCTGCTGGACTAGACCTATGCATGCTTCTCCATAAAGTGAATAGGAGACAGGGATGGAGCCCTGATGTGACACTTCACCTTCCTGAATCCCGCTTGCTTCCTTGTCCATGAAGTGAAATAGGAACAGATTCTAGGGCCCCTCTTAGTGCTGAGTTCTGTGGTCTGAATGCCTGTAGCTGTAGGGGCCTGGTGTGGCTGTGATTCATAGCATGCAGTGGGATGCCATTTGACTTGAAAACCTGGGCCCATCAGTGATGGCAAATCTTATGGTTGGGTTTTTGTTTTTGTCCAGTGGGTGTTAGAAGGTCTATTTGGAAGCTATTAACACCATAATTCCTGGTGTTAGATAATGAAGCTCTAGAGGCTGGCATGCCAGTCACAGGGATGGAGGAGGCAGTGAATATGAGAAAGGAAGATGGGGCTGTACACACTTGTCACTCTACATGAGAGTAAAAAAACCTTACTTTGGGAAAATAAAGCCACCTTTGCTCATGGACGGCACACTTGATTAAGTGCCTACTCTGTCCCCAGAGCTCCTGCTGCTTACTGATGCACGCATGCACCAGATGCAGTCCATGGCACATGCCACCTCCTATGCAAGGTGGCTTCTCCACATGTAGAAATGCTGGCTGCAGTGCTGACTGTGGGTCCCCTCTTTGTCCCAGTGTGGCAAGCCGATGGAGCTGAGTTCCTGTGTTGACTGTGGTGCTGTAATTGGAGGTGTCAACCATAGACCTCAAGACGGCTTCCAAAGCATCGGGTATGTGGGCTCAGCTTCTTTCCCTTGGAGCCTGGGGTTCCAGGCTGTCTATTCCCGCAGATGAATCATACCAACTATAGGATCACTAACACCACAGCTGTACATCTGGACCTGTGTCATGTTGGGGACCCACATCAAACACACCTGTAGTCATGTGGCACTGAAACTTTTTGGTTGTTGTTGTTTTGCTTTGTTTTGTTTTTGTGGTGCTGGGGATGGAACCTGGGCCTCACACATGCTAGGCAAGTGCTCTGTCATTGGGCTGCCCCCCAGCCCTCTTTTTTTTTTTTAATATGAGAAAAGTTAAAGATACATATAATCAGTCTTATCAAGTACATCCATCCCTCCATATCTGCAGGGACTGTTCCCAGGACACTGCCCTCCACAGATACTCAGATTCAGATGTTCTGTTCTTTTATATGTCATGAAACAATCTTGTTTGTGACCTACAAATAGGTAGGTCACAAAATTTTAATATTATTATTAAAAAATAATAAAAATTATTTTAAAAAATATCTTTTCCTTTTGGTGAGGATTGAGCATAGGGGTCACATCCCCATCACCAGCCCATTTTTATCTATTTTTTAGAGACAGGGTCTGGATAAGTTGCTTAGGGTCTTGCTAAGTTGCTGAGGCTGAATTTGAAACTGCAATTTTCCTGCCTTAGCCTACCAAGGCACTGGAATTACAGGTGTGCACTACTGTACCCAGCCTTCCATGGACTTTTAAAAAATTATCTCTAGGTTTCTCATGCAATGTAAATGCTACAAAAATATTTATTTATCATATTTTTTAGGAAATAGTGACAAGAAAAAAGCTGCTATTCAATATAGATGCAGTTATTTCTGAATATTTTTATTCCACAGTTGCTTGAATCCACAGGTGAAGAACTGCAGATACAGAAGGCCCAATGTATCAGATTCAGAAACCAGATAAAAATTTGGCCTCCAGCTAGACACAGTACATTCCTATAATCCCAGCTACTTGGGAGGCAGGAGGATGGAAAGTTTGAAGCCAGCCTGGGAAACTTTGTGAGACCATCTCAAAATAAAAATAGAAAGGATAGGGGGCATAGTTCAGAGGTAGGGTGCTTTCTTAGCATATGTGAGGCCCCAGCTCAATTCCCAAAACTGAAAATATAAATAAAAATAAAAATCTGATCTCACAGTCCCATGCTTGATTCTAAGATAAGTGTGGCTGTCAGTGTTCCCTTAAGATGAAAGGCAGGACTTTCTACCATCATCATACATCTGGTTATTCTGTTACAAAATTTAAAATTGTGTAGCCTGTTATCTCCATAAACTATCAATGTCATTAAATCTTAAAAAATTTTTGCCAGACTGTGTATCTCAGTTTTTAATTTGGGAATATTGAGAAAAACATGGACAAACCCCATGAGGATGCAAAAATGCTCCAAACTTACTGTCCTGATGCAGGTGTTGGCCTCCATCCCGACACCCTGCACTAATGGCCACATTAATGATCTGTAATGATCAGATCATAAAGTCTACTTGGCCCACTGCAGCCACTTAACACTGGGAATGTTGCAGGGTTTGGCCAGTCAGCAGGGTGGGTCTAAAGAGAAGGACTTGGAGGCAGGTGGTCTAGGCTCGGAATAACCAGTACTTTTAGAGTTTTCCTCAAAACTGGGTATGGTGGTGCACACCTATAATCCCAGTGACTCAGTAGGCTGAGGCAGGATAATCAAAGCCAGCTTCAGCAACTTAGCAAGACTGTCTCAAAATAAAAACTAAAAAAGTGGGGGTTGAGAATGTAGCTCAGTGGTTGAGCCCCTGGGTTCAATCCCCAATACCAAAACAAAAAGAAAAGAAAACAAAACAAAACAAATTAAAAAAAAAAAAAACTGGGAACATAGTCATTAAGGTGTGAGACCCTGGCTGAGGAGAAACAGACATCTCCAATCTTCACCCTGTTTCCTCTCATCCTTTCCAGAGCCAGCACAGATAGAACCAAGACTGGCCATGTGCTGGGCCACCCGCAACCCAGAGATGTCATAGTGGTGTCTGACCGAGACCTGTCCCCAGTCGTCTTCATTCTCATCCGGCTACTCACTCATTTGGCTATGCTTTTAGGAGCCACTCAAAATCCTCAGGTATAAGATGCTACCGCTAGACTCTCTTATGTTGCCATAGGAAGAACCTGCTGTGTTTGCATCCAGTCCTTTTGTCTACAAAGTCCTAGACACCTAGGGATTTTACCTAGTCACAGGGTAATACAAAAGTTATAGATCCTGCTTTTTCCACTGTGACATATGATGCAATGGGGTAACTATTCATCAGATTATGGAAAATCCTTTTCATTTTTTAATTTTAAAATCTGTTTTAACTGACACAAAGCAATTACACATACAGTGTGACATCTTAGCATGTGTATACAAGGTGTAATAATCAGCTCATAAAGTCTACTTGGCATGTACAACTCTTGTCCTCAGCCCAAACCTGGGCATGGGGAGGTGGTAGGACCCTGTCACCCTCTCATGGTGGTGGCTATTTGAGGTATAGGGAAGCATTCCCTGCTGCACCAGGATGACATGAGAGCCAGCAGTCTCTGGCTCCAACCACCTGCCTCCCTTCCTCTGCTGCCTGCATCATGAGATGCATGTGATTCCATCTGCTGCCTGAGAGCACCCTGACCTCACCTAGAAACCACCTTCTCCCCAGCGCAGGTGCTTTGCTCCCTTGGCCTCTCACTGTGTCCTCTACACACAGATCCCACTGCACATCTTATTTTCTTGCTCTCTCAGGATTTGATAAACATCATCAAGCCTCCAGTGAGTGACCCAAAAAGATTCCTGCAGCAGCACATCCAGAGAGACTTGGAGCAGTTAACGAAGATGCTGGGGAAGAGTGCCGATGAGACCACCCATGTGGTCCACCTCATGCTGCGCTGCCTTCTCAAAGAGCAGCACCTACTCCCTAACCAGAGTAAGGGGGGTGAGGGCTGCACATGACTGCCAAGAGGTCAGGCTCCCTCAGCTCCTGGTGAATGGCATGACAAGAGTGGGAGCAAGCACTCTGCTCTCCTTGCTGGGGCTGCTGCACTCCTCCACATATCACCTGCCTGGCAGGGGCCTGCAGCACTGATACCTGTTGCTTGTTCATGCAGCATTAACCTGTACCCTAAGACCACATGGCACCCCACCAGGTGATATGTGTTCCACTTCTGCTTTCCAGAGATGTCACACTTGTACCCTGACTTAATATGTACATATCCACATTACCCGAACAAAGGAGGCTGCAGAACACTGTCTGCCAAGCTAACTCTTCTACTCTTTAACATTTAAACCATGCCAAAAGCAAAGGTCTGTGAGGGGACTCTGTAAGTGGTTATCTGAGTGGCATTAGGAGGGATTTCAGTTTCTTTTTGCTTACCTGCAAAAATCTTTTAAAATGACCATTGCAGAACAATGTTATTTAAAAGCATACAGATAATACAATAGCAATGAAAAGTCTGTTCCCACAACCAAAGAATCTCTTTCCCTTCAGGGATATCTTTGCCAGAAACCAACATTAACATGTGCTTCCCATTTTATCAAGACTGATTTTGCCGAATGCCTCTTGTTCTGGTGTGGTTTCCACAGCACACGGACTCAGGAGCCCAACAGGCAGCAGTGAGGTGGCTCTGGGTAGCTGTCAGCATCTCTGTGTCCCTAGGCTTTTGAGTTCATGTCCTGTCCTTAACCATTTGTTTAGAATGCCTTTAAGACCACAGCTTTGGGTTGGAAGGTTGTCAGAGACTCAAGTATCTTCACAAGGTCTGGAGGCTGGTGTTGGCAGTACCTGGCTAACTTAGGAAGTTATCACCTCAAAAGGAGGACTATCTTTATTAACATTCTTCAGTGTTTTCTGTATGGAGATTGCCGTTTTTTGTTTGTTGGATAACACACAAACGTTTTGGTTTTCTTTGTAGGGCATTTAAATTTTGATGTAAAATTGTCAACCAAAGGACAGAGAAACAATTGGGAAAAACATGTTGAAGCTCTTCTTCTACCTGAACTGGAGGTAAGTGGTGAGTGGTGACTACTCCTTAGCCCTGTGTCTAGGAGGGGGTCCCATTCATCTGTAGAGCACTGTTGGACCACTGTACTCAGGAAGGTCATTAGAGGCCTCACCTGGAGAAACCGCTCCTTCTGCTATCCCCAGGTGTCCCTCCTATACTGCTCATAAGTTAGGCCAACGATTATCAGGAGTTCTCACAGGGCAGGTGGCCGCTTGTTCGCTATTGCTTTTTACAGCAGAATGTGAAAGTAAGAGGCAGAGACCCTCCAGAAATACATCGATATCTGTAGAAATACATCGATATCTGTATTCATGACTGCTCTGGTGAGAACATCACAGAGCTGACTATCCACAGCAGGTCAGGAAAGTCAGGAAGCAAAAGGGAGGTGAAATAAAGGCCCCTAAAATAGTTTGCTCTGTTTGGGGAGGCAAAAACCCTATAAACAAAGAACCCCCCCAATCACCGTGAAAGACAGCAAAATCATGCATCCAGTGTGTGCAGGCAGATTCCTAAAGAGCCACTGGGGGGCCATGAGCTGCCCGATTGTCTGTGACAATGTCTCACTTGCAGAATGCTGTGTCATTTCTTTATCCAGCATCTAGATAAGACCCTGCTGACTGTGAGCACACTCATAAGCCAGGATGAGCGCATCAGCTCTAGCCCTGTGGCCAAAATCATATATGGTGACCCTGCAAGCTTCTTGCCCCAGCTGCCCCAGAAAAGTGTGGTTCATTGCTCAAAGATTTGGAGCTGCAGGAAGAAGATCACAGTCGAGTACCTCCAGCATGTCGTGGAGCAGAAGAACAGCAAGGAGGTGGTGCCCGTGCTCTGGCAGTTCCTGCAGAAGGTGTGTCTGCTTCATGGGCTGCCCCCTTTTCCTGGAATACTTCTGCTGAGGACTGGGAGGCTCTGTGCCTGGGTTCAAAGTCATCATTCCTAGAGGCAGAACCCTAACCAACCCCATCAGCACTGTGATTCTGAATGCAAGACCTGTAGCACCGGTCTCAGGGAGAGCACAAAGGTCTTAAGACACATCTGCTGAAGTCAAAGATGAAATATGCACATGAATGGGGTTAGCAGTGATCTCTAAGGAACTTGAAGGCCAGGAGGGACCACCCTGGTCACTCAACTGTGACACCTTGTCTTCATCCCCAGAAGTTGAGTAGGTGGTTACCAGCAAGTACCTGGTGAACAGTCAAGAATGCACACTAAAACCAAACCAGAGCCCTCCCTGTGCCCTGCAGGCAGGAGGCAGTGTGCTGAATGATGGGGCTGTGGAATCTGCCAGGCCCAGAAACCATCCCCAGCTTTTACCCACTTGAGCTCTCCTGGGCCACAGTAGAAGTTCTCACCACCTCCCTCATGGACCAGTACCATGGCAGGGAGCAGAATGATTTGGAAATATCTGGTGCTCACACTAGAAAGAATTTTATGGTAGTGTTGTGATCTCTTTTTAAGACACAGTTTTATTTGACTGAGGATGCTGGATTCTGGATCTTCAGAACAAAATCCAGGAATCACACCAGCTACCATTGCCCCAGGCCTTGGTCTTTCCTTCCAGCAGCATCACACCCAACAGTGGGCCCAAGAGTCAAGTTTTAAAATTTTTTTCCAAATTATTTACTTTTATAAATTCATTAGTTATACACATTAATGGGAATTGGTACGATATTTCCGTGTATGCCTATAGCATGCACTGATCTTGTCTCTAGGTCTGGCTTCACTTAAAATAACATCCTCCAATTCTATCCATTTTTCTGAAAATGATAGGAGTTCATTCTTCCTACAGCTAAAATCATATTCTATTATGTTTGTAAACCACATTTTTTTTTTTTTTTTTTTTAGAGAGAGAGATAATTTTTTTTTTTTAATATTTATTTTTAGTTCTCGGCGGACACAACATCTTTGTTGGTATGTGGTGCTGAGGATCGAACCCGGGCCGCACGCATGCCAGGCGAGCGCGCTACCGCTTGAGCCACATCCCCAGCCCTGTAAACCACATTTTTATCCATTCATCTGCTGATGGGCTTCTAGGCTGATTCCATGTCTTAGTTATTGTAAAAGGTGCCACATAAACATGGGTGTGCATTACCTCTTTGATACGCTAATTTTCTTTCAAGTGGGATAGTTGAGTCACATGGTAGGTTTTTTTTTTTTAGTTTGAGGAACCTCCATACTATTCTCCATTATGAGGTACTAATTACATTTCCACTAGCAGTATATTAGATTTCGTTTTTCTCTTCATCTTTGTGAGCATTTGTTATTTTATGTTTGGGTTCATTTATTTTATAGGGTGAGATACTAGTGGCAATTGAAACCAGGGCCTTCTTGGGCTTGCTAGGCAAGAAATGCTCTACTACTGAGCTAAAGTCCCCAACCCCAGCTCCCCCCAATATGACAAGGTCTCACTAAGTTGCCCAGACTGGCCTAGAACTTGCTGAGGCTGGCCTTGAACTTGTGATCTTCCTGCCTCAGGCTCCTGAGTAGTTGGTATTACAGATGCCACCATGGCTATCTTATTTTTTTTATAACAGCCATTCTAACTGTGGTGGTATAGCATCTCATTGTAGTTTTGATTTGCATTTCCTTGATGGCTACTGATATTGAGCATTTTTTCCCATATATTTGTTAACCACTTGTATTTCTTCTTTTAAGAAGTGTCTATTCAGATCATTTGCTTATTTTTAAATTGGATTGCTTTGATATTTTTGTTGTTAAATTTTTTGAGTTATATAGTCTGGCCCTGTCACCTGACCCCAGCCCGACCTTCCAGCTGTCTCCAGGCCCTTCCTTTCTTACTGCATCAAACCCTGTGACCTGCCTTCTGACTCCCTGAACACAATGGCACTTCCACATTGTCCCTTCCAGTGGCTGCCCTCATCCTTCCAGGTCCAGTTAGGTGTTATACTAGGATGCATTTATTCCCTCATTGCCTGCAATTAGGCTGTCAGGTAAAGGTGGTTTTGGGGTCCTATCCAGAAAACCATTGCCTGTGCCAATGTCTTGGAGTGTTTCCTCTATTTTTCTGCTGACAGCTTCAAATGTCAAGTCTTACATCTGGGTCTTTGGTCATCTAGAGTTGATTCTTGTCAAACTGAGAGATGGTGGCCCAGCTTAGCCCTTGAGGAAGCTTTTCAATGGAGGAAGGAGGGGACTTGGTCTTGTTCATCCTACATCTGTCGTGTGCAGGGCATGTCTAACATATTGAAGGCCCTCCACTTGGTGAGAGGATGGGCTTGTCCCTTTCCGATTTGCAAGTTTCAGGGTATAATCTGTAAAACAACCCACTGACCACACAAACCACACAGAAAGTCCCCGCCTGCCCAAAATCTATACACCTCATGTTGTTTCTCAGTTAAATAGAGAAAGTGTTACTGAGCTGTTTTCCCTTTTCCAGGAGGCAGAACTAAGACTGGTGAAATTCTTACCTGAGATTTTGGCCCTGCAAAGGGATCTAGTGAAACGATTCCAGAATGTTCCAGAAGATGAATACTGTTCCATCAGGAGTTTTATTAGCAGTCACAGTTCAGGTACGACTGCTGCCTGCTCCAACAAAAGATCAGGACCATCCATGTGTCGTGGTTCAAAAGGATCATTCAGGTTGGGGCATGAGGGTGGGGCTCAGATTCTAAGCTAGAACATGAGGCAAATGATGCCAAATCCCAGAGACATGCCTTGAGCCACTGCTGTGGCTAGAAAGCCCTCACCTTCTCCAGCTCTCACACAACCTCAAACTTGAAATGTGGCATGCTACTGAACGTGAAGAAGGTGCAGGGTCAGGTTCTTGGGAGCACACCTTGTGGTTTCTTGTCATGGTAGTGCTAGGGGTTGTTTCCATGGGGATCTTACCAGGTGTTTTGTTCAACAGAGGGGCTGAGGCAGCTATTCCACAACAGGATCACCATCTTCCTGTCCACGTGGAATGCACTGAGGCGGTCACTGGAGACCAATGGTAAGTGTCCTCCTCCATGTGGCTCTGCCAGCACCCTGCTGTGTGTGTGTGGCAATTGCAACCTATTGATGGAGGTGCTGGGATACATGAATCAATCTCCAGAGTAATCCTCAGTCCTCTTGAATCTATAAATATGGAATAAGAATAGAGTTGAGAGCACTTGAAACTTAATAGCCAGGGACCAGCTCTATGGAAATGGCTGCCCCAGGCTGTGACCCAAATGCCTGGAGCAGAATCCTTCCACTTAGGAATGATCCTGTCTTTTAAAGGTGAAATCAAGTTACCTAAAGACTACTGCAGCTCTGACCTGGATCTGGACACAGATTTTGAGGTCATCCTACCCCGGCGTCGGGGCCTGGGTCTATGCTCAACTGCGTTAGTCAGCTACTTGATTAACCTTCACAATGAAATCATCCACATGGTGGAGAAGTTCTCCAAGGAAAACAACAGGTACTACAGAAGCCCACCATCCCTGCCACCAGGCTTGGCTGCAGACTCTGCCAGCAACAGCTCTTGTCCCCACTCTCTCAGCCTTCCTCAACAAAGCCCCGTGTTTACACATGGTTTTCACTTGCTCACACTATGAAGGCAGAAGCAGGAGCATATGTACCAAAGCCTTAGGCCCCATACACCTGCCCTGGACCCCAAGAATTGTATCTTGTGTCCCTCAGCTATTCCGTGGATGCCTCAGAGGTCACTGACCTGCATGTTATCAGTTACGAAGTGGAACGAGACCTGATTCCACTGATTATCTCCAACTGCCAGTATCAAGTGGAGCAAGGTGGGGAGACATTGCAGGAGTTTGACCTGGAGAAGATCCAGCAGCAGATTAGCAGCCGCTTCCTCCAGGGAAAGCCCCGGCTCACCCTCAAGGTAGGCTGGGCCCTCTGCCAATGATTTGCTTGTGTCAGTCAGCCCTGTGGGTTTCAGGGTAAACAGACTTAAGTGACACCCAGGCTCTCGTCTGCGTTATCTCCTCCCCACTGGTGGTCTGTGGTCCCTATGCCTTCTTTGGGCTGGGAAGTGTCCCCAGCTCTCTTCCATATCACCATCACCATTTGCACCTGTCCCCCAGGGCAGCCTCAAGTCTCAGTGGACTGGGTTTCCACTACAGTTAATGGTACCACCAAGAAAACCCATCACTGCTGCCACCCCTTCAGTTGCATATGTAGTTGGTGCCCAGAAACCACTGTGCAGACCTCCCCATTCCATCATCCTCGAATTGCCATGGCCGAGGCTTCACGTCAGAGTATTTAGCCTTTGGTCCAGCTACCCAGTGCCAGCAGCACCACTTCATCTTAGTTTCCTACCAGAATGCCACCATGTAGGAAGTATCAGTGCAGGCACCCCTGGAAAGGGGCAGTCAGGAACCCCCACCCCCAGCCAGTCCACAGCATGTAGACAGCATTACATGGCCTCCACCACACTCCCCCATCTGTCACAGAGGCCCTGTCACCTGACCCCAGCCCGACCTTCCAGCTGTCTCCAGGCCCTTCCTTTCTTACTGCATCAAACCCTGTGACCTGCCTTCTGACTCCCTGAGCACAATGGCACTTCCACACTGTCCCTTCCAGTGGCTGCCCTCATCCTTCCAGGTCCAGTTAGGTGTTATACTAGGATGTATTTATTCCCTCATTGCCTGCAATTAGGCTGTCAGTTGCTTAAGCCCAAAGCCATTTTTAATTCATCCTGAGAGTGGCTGCCTTATGCACAGTCTCTGCTCAGTGTCACAAGATAGATCACAAATGTGCACATTCCCATTCCTGTTCCTCTAGCGCTCTTCCTCTCTTGTGGTCCTCAGACACACTATTCTGCAGGGCAATATCTGCAAGGCCACTGTAGCCAGGCTGGATTTCTTATGTTACTGTGTCCAAAGAGTGGGGGTGGAACAGAGTCATCAGGAGACAACAAAGCTACATTCCTTGCCCAGGAATATACTGTCCAGTTTGGTACTTAGTCACTGAGTCACTGCTGAAGAATATATCTGTCATCAGATGGAAACCTCCACTATAGATTTAATTTCCAAAAACTTTTTTTTTTCCTTTCTCACCTTAGGGAATACCCATGCTGGTATACAGACATGATTGGAACTTTGAACATCTCTTTATGGACATCAAGAACAAAATGGCACAGGTGGTCATAATAAACCCTCACTTGCAAGGTGGTTTCATTCACATATACAAGGACAGTCCAGTCCCATCTGGTGTGTGCTGTGAGCACCAGGCTCTCTGGCTCTCTAAGAACCCCAGGAGCTCCTTAAGAGCCCAGTGCTTTCTGGAGAAGCAAGCGGGATGGCCGATCACCAAACTTTCTTTTGAGTACAGACCAACCACTTGGGGGTTATTTTCTTAATGATGATATCATGACCATGGTGCTACAAGTTGAGAACTCAATTCTTCCTGCTCCTTAGGTTCTGCTACTGACAGATGGAGAAGCTGTTGTGCCTTTCCATGTACTCATGGGTCATGTGGAGGATTCAGTTAGCTCGGGCCCATTTCTGTGCAAAGTCTGAAACGCTGCTACACTCAGCATCAGCTCAAGCACAAGCATCAGTTCTTACCACAAGTGTTGGATAGCTGGTCCTGCTGGCAGCTCACAGTTAGGCTCTTAACAAGTAGGAGAAGTAATAGCCTGACCCAAGCCTCTGTCCTGCTTTTGGTTTCAGTGCCTTCTCCCCAATTCGGCCATGGGTGCCATCAGTGGAGAGCTTCAGTCCTACAGCGATGCCTGTGAAGCCCTGTCTGTTATAGAGGTTACTCTGGGCTTTCTAGGCACAGCTGGTGGGGATCCAAATATGCATCTGAATGTGTATGTCCAAGACATCCTGCGAATGGGTGACCAAATGACTCCAATTTTAAAGGTGGGTCCCATATGCCTTTCAAGGAGAATCAGTATCACCTCATCTTAATTTCCTGACAGAATGCCACCAAACAGGGAGCATCAATGCAGGCACCCCTGGAAAGGGGCAGTCACGAACCCCACCCCTAGCCAGTCCACAGAATAGCAGCACACACTGGGGACAGGAGAGGAAGGGACACTCAGTGCTGACCACCTAGTAGAGTGGGATGCACAAGTGACTGAGGACATTGGCTACCTGTATGTTGCATGATGCTCACAGACACTGAGCTGCTGCAGGAGAAGTAATAGAAGTAATAGACTCATGTGTTTGCAAGATGAGACAGGTAGACTCTTAGATGGAACAGAGGTGGCCTCAAGACAGGAAATGGAGGAAACAGGGAGGAGTGCCCTGGGGTAGCACCCAGAGTCATTGGTGTGCACTAAGGGAGGGTGTGAGCCTTTGCATTCTACTTGGGACTCTCTTCCTCTTCCAGGCCTTCAGCAGATGTCAGTTAAAACACGCCATTGCTCTCTGGCAATTCCTCTCTGCTCTTAAGTCGGAACAGCTACTGGGACTGAAGAAAGTGAGTCTGCCCTGCCTCTGCCCAGACTAAGGGAGATGCACCCTCTTCCCAGGCTTTGATGTTGCACTTGTTTATCTTTTTTAGGATCCCTTTAGGGAAATCAGTTCTAAGTACAAAGCAGACCTCAGCCCAGAAAGTGCTAAGCTACTCAGCGCCTTCCTGAATTACACAGACCTGGATGCTTTCCTCCTAGAGCTTCATGAAATGATGGTGTTGAAACTAAGAAACACTCAGACCCAGGACAGCTTCAACCCTGAATGGAGGTATGGTGTGCATACCTACTGGCAGGCAGGTGTGCAGAATATTTGCTTTTTCCCCTTGACGTGAAGGTAGTTCCACTTGTTAGACTGACCCTCTGTCTAACAAGTAGACATAACTATGTCAAAGAGATAAACATTTTAGATTAGGTACAAAAAGCCACACTAATGTGTGAAATCTAAGATATTCAAAACTATCTTAATTTTACATTTGTGTCAATCTAATGGCCAAAAAATGGTATCTTATTTTCACTTGTTTCCCCACCTACTTTTGTGGTTGGGCACATTTTTAAATTTATCACCACTTTTATCATCCTCTGAATTATCTCTTGGTAGCTTTCGGCTATTGGACAGGGCAGTTGATCTCTTTTTTCCTTTTGGTACCAGGAACTGAACCCATGGGTGCTTAACTACTGAGCTGTATCCTCAGCTCTTTATTTTTTGAGATAAGACCTCATTATTGTTGAGGCTAGCCTCAACTCTGCAATCCTCCTGCTTCAGCTTCCTTAGATGCTGGGATTATAGGCATATGCCACCACACCCAACCAGTTTCTCTTTCTTAATGATTTTTAAAAGATCTTTATATAGAACAGATTAATCTGATGTACACATTACAAATGCACTAGAAGTCAATTGATGGGATTTTTTCATAAAGTCGTTGTGGGGCCAGATGCAGTGGTACATGCCTGCAATCCCAGGAGCTCTAGAGGCTGAATCAGGAGGATCATGAGTTCAAAGCCACCCTCAGCAACTTAGTGAGGCTCTAAGCAACTCAGCAAGGTCCTATCTCTAAATAGAATATTAAAAAGGACTAAGGATGTGGCTCAATGGCTAAGCACCCCTGGGTTCAATCCTCAGTACCACCCCCCCCAAAAAAAAAAGCCACCATGGGGACATACACTAAAGGCCTTCCTTATCACATCGCAGGGTGCCAAAATATCCTCATGTTTTCTCCTGCTGCTTTTATAGTTCTATATTGCACATTTCTTTCATTAGTTCACTTTTATATGTGGTAAGAGGGAGACATTTCACGTGACTTGGTTTTCTGGATGGTCAGACTACACTTGCTATTTCTGATCTCAGGCCATATGGCACATGCCTGTGAGCAATTAAATTCCCCTTCCTAGAGAATTTACAACCTTTGGTAAGATAAACCCTGAAAGGGAATACCTGCCTGTTCTGAATGGCAAAGCTTTGCTTCTGATGCAGCCAGGCAGGCCCGTCAGTGGAATGCCTGAAGTGGCCTAGCTGAGCATCATCGAGGAAGCTCCATCCTCTAGATGCCTTGAGCCTGGGACTCCAGGTCTAGCTCAGGAACTGGGCAGCTGGCTGACCTTTTAAGCTGGCGCTCAGTGTTTCCCATCTTATTTAGCACCTCAGTCCTGTCAATGCCTGGAAAGAGTGAGAGCTGATAGGCTCCTGATGCTCTAAACACTATCTCTTGCGCTTGATTTTACAGCCTGAGGGACACTCTAATGAGTTACATGGAAACCAAAGAGAATGAAGTTCTTCTGGAAGTGGAATCCCAGTTCCCAGAAGAGATACTGCTGTCCAACTGTGTCTCTGTGTGGAAAGTGGCAGCTATACGGAAACAGGACAGGCAAGCAAAATAGGATTCTCCACTCCATCTCTTGATGTGCTGCAGACACAGCTCCCCTCCCCTCCACTGTGCCTCTGGGAGCACCTGGAAGGAAAGTGTTGGCACAGCACTGAATTCAAGGCCAGCAGTTACTGTGCCAGCTGACAGCTTTTTTGAGAGTTAAGCTGTTTCTGGAATACATGCAGATGCCAGAACTTCCATGTTACATTATGAATAGCAAGTGGTGAGAATGGCAGTTACTTGAAACTGGAAATCAACCACCATCCTGTGCATTCAAGGAGCAACAGGAAGAGTCATAATTGGGGTCACACCCAGCAATGACCTGTGTCGGGCCTGCAGCCTGTTCCTCATGCTTCCTAATGTTGCCACACAGAGGCAGAATGTAGGGTTACTGGTCTTTTTTTTTTCCCCCTATGCTATTCTGCATACGCAGAAGATAATCTGGTTTTCTTCTCTTTCCCAGTCCCTTAAATTCTGAGTATTATACTCATATTTCTTGGGTTCCAAGATGTGAAAAAAGTACCACACTCTTTTTGTCTTCTCACTAATGGAAAGCCAGGGTGTCTGCACATGCCTTAATGCCACGAGAACAAAGCCAACCCAGACCCCACTCTAAGTCACTGCCAGATGCCAAAGAGAGCCAACAACTCTGTGAAGAGCATGGGACTTGGGACACTGCTAGGGTTTTGGTTTCCTGTGAATAAAATGGAGTGGATTGATAGCCAAAGTGCCTTCCAGTTCTCATATCTTGAGATTCTAAAGAAAATTCGACAGCATCAGCATGGATCAGAGCAGGCTCTTGGCAATGCCATGGGGAGTTTTTGGTTGCCAGGTATTATTATACTACATAAGCATGCAATCTTGGTGTGATCTCAGCTTCCCTGAGTATGTGCATTCCTTTCTTTCAGTCTCAACCATACCATAAAAACTGAGTCTCAGAGAGAGTACAAAACCAGTTCCATTTCTGAAAAAGGGAAATTAACTTGCCTCGATCTTGTGCTGTGTTTGTCATTGTACGTTTTGTCTCTTTTTGAAACCTACTTTGATGTCCTGGACCTCCGGATAAATTCCTTTTCTTCACAGCTCAGAACCTGTTTGCCATAATAGCCATCCACACATTGGAGACCTATTTTTCATGTACATTAAAGATCAACTTGAAATCAGGCCTGTGAACTTTTCAGCTACATAAATGCAAAATGGGGGCAAAGGGCACACAGCTCAGTAGTAAAGTGCTTGCCTCATATTCACAAGGCCATAGGTTCAACCCACAGCACTGCAAAAACGAAACCAAAAAAAGGTAAGCTGGCACAGGCCCTGTGCACACCTGCAAAGGTAGGTACAGAAGGAACACTGCACTCCATTTCCATGTATCATTCTCACAGCTTCTGATGAAGGAAGTGCAGTGACAGACCTCAGGTAGTAGCTCCTTTCACAACATGCACTTGCATTTAGTGAGCTGTGATGAACCTTCCAGACTATGTAGAGCCACCTCCTCCTCCCACCAGATGCCTGCCACCTGAGAGCAGAAGCACCTTGGCCTTAGATGCCTGGGAGTCAGGGTGCAGCTTGCCAGGGCCAGCAGGTGGCACTCAGACTCAACCTGTTCCTCACTGCCACACCTTCACAGGTAGAATCAGGTATCAAGTCCTTGATATGAAGACCCTTATTTTCCCTTTGGCCTGGGTATTTTTTTCACTATTATGAATTGTTTCTAATGAAGATATTTTATTTTGTATGCTATGCTTTCAAAGCCTTAACTGTCTTATCTAGCACAATTTACACAAAAATACACCAGGCTAGTACAAGTAAATGTCATTATACTTGTAATGCTGTTTTGATAAATGTGAGTTCTGCTGCTAAAGGATCCCTCTCTTTGGGAGCATGCTACTGTATATGCCATGTAGACCTCAGCTAGACTGTGGGAATGGTTATGGGTTTTTGTGGAAATGTCCTTGAAAGTATTCATGAAGTAGATGGTTCAGAAGTGAAGAGCACACTCTAGAATGTGAGATGGTAAACTTCCACTGGACAGAACAACAACAGAACAGCTTGTCCACAGTAGATAAAGCTTAAGTCTCAGTGGGGAAGGGGGGTGTCTTCTTCTTAAAGGGACATCACTGAAACAGCAAAGCCCCAGCTACTAAGGAGTAAGAATGAAAACTACCTAACTCAGTGAGGCAGGCTATGCATGGAGAAGACATCCTGGTAACAGAAAATAAAGGCAGTGAAAGAAATAGAACTTCAAGTCTTTGCCCTCAAACCTTTTCCATACCATACCTAATGCTTATGAAATTTTGCCACTTGTTAAGGGAGACAGACAGGGATTATTTCAGCTTTCCTAGATGTTAAGCTAATTTCAACTCAAAAACAACCTTCCACTGATAATCACTGTGAGCAAAATATCAGTTCAAAGGGCCCAGCCAAACTTACCCATGTTCTGGCATGCCCACGAGCACCAGTGTGCCAATGGAAAGCATCTCTGATGTGATGCCAGAAGCACCAAGTGAGGTTGCATGTCACAGTGCCAGCAGAGTGCTCCATGGGACAGCAGCTCTGAGGCCTGGAGCTGGGTACCAGCAATTGGCAGCAATTGGCACTCACATCGTGTTCTGCAATGTTCTGACCCCTTCAAGTTCACTAAGCCTATGCTTAGAATCCCAGGTCCAGTTGGAAAAACAAGCACAAGTGCTTTCTCCAGAGAGAAAATGCTAGCAAAACTCATACCTTCCCTATAGGGACATGGAGCCTGCTTCCTTCTCAGCTGGTGGAGTGCTTCAGAGAACCAACTGGGGAGGGCCCTGCACATGCAGCAGCCCCCTCTGCTGTGGAGGCTGCTTCTGCTTGGGGGCTCCACAGTCTGCAATGTGCTGCCTTTCCCTTCCCATGGCCCCACCAAGGTCAGTATTCCTTCCTCTTTAAGTCAGTAGCTGCAAAAGCATTTTCTCACTTCATTTTGAAGCTCATATTTCTTCCATTTAAAAAAACTACTCCTGAAGACTTAAAGTCTTTTAAGAAAGACTTAAATCATTTACTCAAAGAAGGGGCAAAAAGTCAGGAGATGAAACCTGAGATATTCCTATTAGTTTTACATAACTTACTTTAAATTGGAATTGATTCAGTAGTTCAAATAAAATCTTAGGTTTAGGCCCAAAGATGAACTCTTTGGTATACACCCTCCCCATACAAGATAAAAGAGTCTTTAAAAAGTGAAAGACTCTTACTCTTCTGATTTCTCAAATTAAAAGCACACACATACATCAATTAAGTGCCAACATAAAAATGCCATAATGGTTACACTTAAAATGAAAAACCCTGAACTCATCCTATGATATTTAAGTAAAGCTATAATTGATAGCATTGGATATAATTTCAGAAAATAAATTAATTTCCTAACACTAATGTTTTAATATCACCCTGTAAGTAAGCATTATGTATTTAACAAGAGCTGCAAGGAATATCAAAAAGTGATTTTCAAAAGTAATAAGTATATGTTTTTATCCAACTTGTAAACATAAGTCTGAAAACAAAAAGTTATAATTGTCCACACTAATTAGGTTGCTTTGATTATTGGAAATTATTCCTTCAAAAGTAAATATGTATCAGACTTTTGAAAAACATAAAGTTTACACAAGTGATTATCCTTACTATAAATAAGGCCCTTATTAAACTCAACTAAAAAGCTGTGTTAACTACATTTTACCATAGGGACACTTGAGCCCAGGTATAGTGTGGGCCAAATTTCTCGAATTGCTTTGGGAACTGCTGCTTGCTTAATCAAACACTGAAGTGCAGATTCACCTTTCTAAAAAGACTGAAAGCAAAACGCCAAATTTCACTATCCTGTTTTCCAAAACGAATTATAGTTTGGGATTTCATGTTATCAAGGTGCCATCGCCCTCCTGAGGTATTTAATTACAATACCTTCTCTGTTTTCATTCAGCCACCTCAATTAGATTTCGATTAGAATCGGGCATATAAAAAGTTGGTTCCATGGCCTTGCTGACAATGTCCTCTGGATGTAAACCTTAGGATCCTGCATACATTATGGCTCTCAGAGCAAAGGGAAACAGAAAAAATGTTAGACAATGTGGTGAAATTACCTTGCCTGTCTTGTGATCCAACCAGAGGAAAGCATGGTTCCTTGTCAGTACTTTGCAATCAAAGACGGCATTATTCTGTGCTGGTTGACAACATGCCATTGAGTGGTGAATTCTGATGGGCTCATCCAGGTAGATATGATGCTCCTGAAACAGGTGCAAATTCACAAAGCAAGTGAAGATGACCAAGGTAGATGGCATGGAGGATAGACTAGGGGTGTCTCTCCTACCAGGGACAGCAAAGAGTTCCTCCAGATTCAGAATGCTCTTCATAAGCCTATACCCCTATCCCCTACAACAACAAAAATAAATAAATTTAAATTAAAACAAATTGCATACTGTCTAAGCATAAGCAGTAAACATCAAGAACTCTTCACTTGGGTGGGAAGACAAACAAGCATGACTCCCTTCACCTCCTTCAAAACACAGCAGTGCCCAGATCACAAACAATCAACAACTGGCATCTTTCAATCCATCTACCCTGGAAAGAAAAGGCTCAAACATCCGGCAGCTTTGGCCAAGAAAACCCCCGGAAGGCAGTTTGGGGACTGAAGGTACCCAAGCAGATGAGTCACACACCAATTCCTGGGTTTTGTTTGAGATATTGTCACTTCTCCCCTTGGTGGAGGAAATGTTGCAGCACTGCAGCAAAGGAAGGGGTGGTTTGGTGTGGCCAGAAAGGTCCTTCAAGAAAGGTAGCCAAGCACCTCTGGGCGGCCACCACTGGTGCTCAAGGGCCTCTGTGGTGGAGAGGTAAAGGCAACAGGGAGGGGATCTAGAGGGCCAGCGGGACAGTCTACATTGCTACTGTTGTGTGGAGGCCAGTAGTGGGCAGGGGTCCCCAGCCAGGCACTAGCCAAAGTAGCGGTAATCAGTACGCAGAAGGGGCTTGGGCAGCAGCCAAGTCAGGACTCTTGAGCACCTGGAAGATGTCTCCACAGCCAGTGTGACCAATGCAAGGATTCAGCTCCACAGGTAGGTGCAAACCCAGCAATGCCCTACCCCAGGGAGGCTTGGGCGACCTGAAGGGTGTGAAGTCATTTCTTGGACACCTGGGATCCTAGCACTAATCTCTAGGGTATATAAAGAACTCAAAAAGCTAAACACCAAATAAATAAATAAATAAATAACCCTATCAATTAATGGGCCAAGAATATGAACAGACACTTCTCAGAAGAGGATATTCAATCAATCAACAAATACATGAAAAAATGTCCATCATCTCTAGCAATTAGAGAAATACAAATCAAAACTACTTAAGATATCATCTCACTCCAGTCAGAATGGCAGCTATTATGAAGACAAACAATAATAAGTGTTGGCTAGGATGTGGGAAAAAAGGCACACTCATACATTGCTGGTGGGACTGCAAATTGGTGCAGCCAATATGGAAAGCAGTGTGCAGATTCCTTGGAAAACTTGGAACGGAACCCCCATTTGACCCAGCTATCCCTCTCCTCAGTCTATACCCAAAGGACTTAAAAATAGCATACTACAGGGACACAGCCATATCAATGTTTATAGCAGCACAATTCACAATAGCTAAACTGTGGAACCAACCTAGATGCCCTTCAGTAGACAAATGGATTTAAAAAAATGTGGCATATATACACAATGGGATATTACTCAGCAATAAAAGACAATAAAATCATGGCATTTGCAGGTAAGTGGATGGCTTTGGAGAAGATAATGGTAAATGAAGTTAGCCAATCCCCCAAAAAACAAATGGTGAATGTTTTCTCTGATATAAGGTGACTGACTCATAGTAGGGTAGGGAGAGGGGAGCATTGGAGGAATAGATGAACTCTAGATAGGGCAAAGGAGTGGGAGGGGAAGGGAAGGGTCAGGGATTAGCAATGATGGTAAAATGTAATGGACATCATTATCCAAAGTACATGTATGAAAACATGAATTGGTGTGAACATACTTTACATAAAAACAGATATATGAAACATTGTGTTCTATATGTGTAATAAGAATCGTGATGCATTCTGTGTCATGTATTTAAAAAATAAAAGCAATTAAAAAAATACATCTTAGTAATCAAAGACTTTAAATAAAGAAAACTAATTTAAACTTTTGGCAATAAAATCCATGAGACTATGTAGATTCTGTGGTTTTGGAGGCATTCAAAAGTAGGACTAAACACTTCAAAGTTATGAAGAAATATATAGGTATATGTCTATATATTCATAAATAAATAAATAATCATAAATAAATACTCAATATATCCTAAAATATTAAATGTAATATTGATAAATCTGAAAAAGTAAGCTTATCAATGAAATATAATGCTCTATTATAAATTGAGAAGAAAATACAAAAACAAATGTAAAAATAAAAATGAACAATGATCAAAAGTGCTAATCCAAATTGACAATAAACGTAGAGGAAGATTAATTTGCCAATAGTTAAATAACCGTGAACAAGAAAGAGACAATCCTTCAGTCCATTAAGCTGGAAAAGTCTACATGGTGCTTAACACATGTGCCTGGCTGGGACATGATAGACAGGCATTGCCACACTCTGGATGTAAACCTTAGGATCCTGCATACATTATGGCTCTCAGAGCAAAGGGAAAACAGAAAAAATGTTAGACAATGTGGTGAAATTACCTTGCCTGTCTTGTGATCCAACCAGAGGAAAAGCATGGTTCCTTGTCAGTACTTTGCAATCAAAGACGGCATTATTCTGTGCTGGTTGACAACATGCCATTGAGTGGTGAATTCTGATGGGCTCATCCAGGTAGATATGATGCTCCTGAAACAGGTGCAAATTCACAAAGCAAGTGAAGATGACCAAGGTAGATGGCATGGAGGATAGACTAGGGGTGTCTCTCCTACCAGGGACAGCAAAGAGTTCCTCCAGATTCAGAATGCTCTTCATAAGCCTATACCCCTATCCCCTACAACAACAAAAATAAATAAATTTAAATTAAAACAAATTGCATACTGTCTAAGCATAAGCAGTAAACATCAAGAACTCTTCACTTGGGTGGGAAGACAAACAAGCATGACTCCCTTCACCTCCTTCAAAACACAGCAGTGCCCAGATCACAAACAATCAACAACTGGCATCTTTCAATCCATCTACCCTGGAAAGAAAAGGCTCAAACATCCGGCAGCTTTGGCCAAGAAAACCCCCGGAAGGCAGTTTGGGGACTGAAGGTACCCAAGCAGATGAGTCACACACCAATTCCTGGGTTTTGTTTGAGATATTGTCACTTCTCCCCTTGGTGGAGGAAATGTTGCAGCACTGCAGCAAAGGAAGGGGTGGTTTGGTGTGGCCAGAAAGGTCCTTCAAGAAAGGTAGCCAAGCACCTCTGGGCGGCCACCACTGGTGCTCAAGGGCCTCTGTGGTGGAGAGGTAAAGGCAACAGGGAGGGGATCTAGAGGGCCAGCGGGACAGTCTACATTGCTACTGTTGTGTGGAGGCCAGTAGTGGGCAGGGGTCCCCAGCCAGGCACTAGCCAAAGTAGCGGTAATCAGTACGCAGAAGGGGCTTGGGCAGCAGCCAAGTCAGGACTCTTGAGCACCTGGAAGATGTCTCCACAGCCAGTGTGACCAATGCAAGGATTCAGCTCCACAGGTAGGTGCAAACCCAGCAATGCCCTACCCCAGGGAGGCTTGGGCGACCTGAAGGGTGTGAAGTCATTTCTTGGACACCTGGGATCCTAGCACTAATCTCTAGGGTATATAAAGAACTCAAAAAGCTAAACACCAAATAAATAAATAAATAAATAACCCTATCAATTAATGGGCCAAGAATATGAACAGACACTTCTCAGAAGAGGATATTCAATCAATCAACAAATACATGAAAAAATGTCCATCATCTCTAGCAATTAGAGAAATACAAATCAAAACTACTTAAGATATCATCTCACTCCAGTCAGAATGGCAGCTATTATGAAGACAAACAATAATAAGTGTTGGCTAGGATGTGGGAAAAAAGGCACACTCATACATTGCTGGTGGGACTGCAAATTGGTGCAGCCAATATGGAAAGCAGTGTGCAGATTCCTTGGAAAACTTGGAACGGAACCCCCATTTGACCCAGCTATCCCTCTCCTCAGTCTATACCCAAAGGACTTAAAAATAGCATACTACAGGGACACAGCCATATCAATGTTTATAGCAGCACAATTCACAATAGCTAAACTGTGGAACCAACCTAGATGCCCTTCAGTAGACAAATGGATTTAAAAAAATGTGGCATATATACACAATGGGATATTACTCAGCAATAAAAGACAATAAAATCATGGCATTTGCAGGTAAGTGGATGGCTTTGGAGAAGATAATGGTAAATGAAGTTAGCCAATCCCCCAAAAAACAAATGGTGAATGTTTTCTCTGATATAAGGTGACTGACTCATAGTAGGGTAGGGAGAGGGGAGCATTGGAGGAATAGATGAACTCTAGATAGGGCAAAGGAGTGGGAGGGGAAGGGAAGGGTCAGGGATTAGCAATGATGGTAAAATGTAATGGACATCATTATCCAAAGTACATGTATGAAAACATGAATTGGTGTGAACATACTTTACATAAAAACAGATATATGAAACATTGTGTTCTATATGTGTAATAAGAATCGTGATGCATTCTGTGTCATGTATTTAAAAAATAAAAGCAATTAAAAAAATACATCTTAGTAATCAAAGACTTTAAATAAAGAAAACTAATTTAAACTTTTGGCAAT